>NC_054829.1:81662654-81997654 GCF_018345385.1 Vulpes lagopus | reverse complement strand
TACTGGCATTTTAAGGGAATGGATACATCAGTTTGGAAAATCTCTTCTAATTATGACTTGAGAATGATAAATGTTTTACCCTGAGTGGTAATTTCAGACCCTGTCTAGCCAGCTAATTCCAGCCAAACTGCTGAGGAAAGTTGGCTAGATGAAAACATAAATGAGAAATGGTTTAAATTCTGTACGTAATAGAAGTGATTTTTAAAATATTGGTTTCCTTTGTGGAGTTGAATTGTTAAAAATAAGACCTCCCAACTAGGCAGACATTTTAGTGAGCAAAATTGAGTGCTACCTAAGTAAATTGACTTGGGTGATACATTGGGGGCCGGCAGCGTGTTCGTATACCTGTACAATGCAGTATAGCTGTGCCCATTTCCATATTATGTATGGCTGCTGTTTGCACTACAGTAGAGTTGAATAGAACTTAACTGGGAGAGCCTAAAACATTGGCCAGTTACAGAAAAAGTTCACAGGCCCCTGATTCTAAGAATGTGTTCAGATTGTTAAACAGCACTATGCTTATTTCATGTAAATATTCCACATCAATACCTTTTTTTTTTTTTCACATCAATCCCCTTTTAAAAAAGGTTAAAACTGATTAAAACTAGGTTTTAAAAAGTGAGGTTTGCCTACATTGGCTAACACAAAACTGATTGATTCTGATTCTTTGGTGGAATGTTTTAAAGTGTCACTCGGCCCCATGATTTGGTAGATGTAATTAGAAAACACTAAAGCAGTACTCAGGTTTAATTCTTTGCTCCCAATAATTTAATGTTTTAAGTTTTTTTCATTCCCACTTCTGAGTTTTTGTAAAAGTAGCACAGAGTTCAGGAAAAGCAGCTTGCTTTTTATACTATTTGTTTCCATATATTGTGAGTCACATTGAAGTGCTGTTCTCTGATTCAATTTCAGGCATTATGTCTTGATCTAGAAGAGTATGGTTTTTTTTTTTGTTTTGAGTATGTTTTCGTACCAGGCACTATTTAGTCTCAAACTTACAGAATTGAAAGTTTCTCATTTTATGCTGATAAATTTAGTAGCTTCATTTTTTCCTTCTATATTCTAACCTGAACAGATAGCCCTTTAGAAGTTGTTGAATAACCGTTGAGTTAGGGCATTGCCATCGTTCTGTGGTTCTGTTTGCCTGTCAGGTTAGATCCTCCACCTGCGGAATTTCGGAGCTCATTTTTGTGCAGCGCATCTTTCTGTTCCTGAGATCTTCCTGTCTAAAAAGGTCTGTTCTGTCCTCTTAAGTGGATCACTAGTTTTGCTAGAGAATTCTAGGTTTAGTGAAGAAATTGGATGGCACTTTGGTTCTTGATTGTTCATACGAAGTATTTTTACTCTAAAATTGCTCCAGGTTTTATCTCTATCTGCCAGGTGTTCTCAAATTTTATGACGAGATTATTTCATCCATTGTGTTGGGCACTCAGTGGGTCTTGTTATTATGTAAACTTGCTCTTCAGTTTTGGGGAATGCTACCGAAATGGTTCTTTGCTCATCTCATTCACCACCACCCCAATCTTATGTTCTCTGGAATTTAAGTTTGAGCCCTGGACATCTATTTTCCATTGCAGTGTGTTCTGAGTGAGTTTTACAACTTAAAATCTTAAAGCTTTTTTTTGTTGTTGTTTTAATTTTAAGAACCTCCCCCCTTTTCAACCTATGTTACAAATAGTAACGTGTTCTTACATGGATGCATTATTATCATTTCCTAATTTCTGAGGTTAGTAGTAACTTCAAAGGTTTGTTTCCAAGATGCTTTACTTTCCTGTTGGTTGAGCTTCTGTCTTTCATACTGCAAATTTCCCTCAAATGTTGGGTGATCCTTGGCTCATATTTAGGAGTGGACAATATAAAGGTGAATGTTGTGAATTGGCTAGGGCTTGTTAACTTTGGGGTTCACTATTGAGTGATCAGAATGGAACCCCTTGATAATCTCCCCCCTCCCCTTTCCTAAGCTGGTGAGATTCACCAGAAGTCTTTCTCTACTCTCCTGCCTAAAGGGTAAAAAAATCTAGCTGCCAGTGTTTTAGGATTCCAGTGAGGGAAGGCAGCTGAGGGTTCTGAATAAGTACTTTATTCACTCTATGCCTATTGAGTACAAAGACCACCTTTTCTTAACTTCAGGTAATCTCCAATTATCTGCCAGGAATATGGGATTCTTTGTCAGTACAGAGAAACGGTGATGGTAGGTTTAACTGCTTGTCAAACAGACTTTGAATCAATCATCTTTGTCCTTTTACCTCTGTTTTTAAAGGTATCTGAGCTGTCAATTGCTGAGCCTTTGGGGGGTTCTGTGGTACAGTCTGAGATACTCTTATTGCTAATAGCATATTCAGTTTTCTTGTGTGGAGTCCACTACCATTTGTTGATAAGCTTCGCAGTTTCCAAAATTCTGTTGTTGTTGTCTCCCCTCCCATTCTTTGTCGTCCCAGTTTTTAAATGTTGTTCCCCTCCCCTCTTTAAAGAATTGGGTTTTAATAGGATTTCAGAAGGGACTAGGAATGATATGGTCTATTTTTAGCAGGTGTGTGTGTGTGGTTTTTTGTTGTTTTTGCGTGGGGGTGGTTGGTGATAAAGGGGGCAGGTAAATTAAAATGCAGATAGTATTCTAGAACAGTATTTTCCAGAATTTGGCCAACAAAGTAAATTTCAAAAGTAGCTAGTTTATTATAGAACCAATTTCTACTAATGGACAGTGTGAGTTGCTTTGATTTCAGTTCCAGTTCTGCAGACTTTTACCAGAGCTATCAATCCCACTTCTTTTCAAGTACTGTGTGTACTTTCTTGGTCTACTGTCCTAGTTGAAGTTTTGATACCTTTTGGTTTACTAGATGTGTGCTACCAGGTGAGTTAAAATCTATTTGGGGTTTTGGGGTTTGTCTTTTATTCCTTAACTTTTGGTGAGTTAAAAGTCTTAAGTTTTGGTGCTACATTACTATTTCCACACTGGGATGGCAGTTGCTTCATTGTTGTGAACAGGTTATAATACATTATATGGAACATCTGTCCAGGTGCCATTCATGCTGAGATAAATTTTGAAAGGTGGCTTCATTAATAACATTAGGATGATGCAAGTTATTAGGCCTGTGCATTCCATACTTTATGTGCTCTTTTGACTGCTTGGAAAAGTTCTTTGAAATTGTTATCTTGTACTTTAAGAAGTACTTTATGTTTAGGGTCTTGAGGTATTGGGAATTTTGAAAACCAGAACTGAAACCACTATCTACCATAGCCTTTGTTTTGGTTCTGGAATGCATAATTTTATTTGGGGTCAGATTAACCTGAAATGTCAAAATCTGGGTCCATATAGTAAACTGACACATCTCAGTAAATTTTGGGGGGAGCATTTTACTTAAGGTAACTTTATTAGCATTCTAACATTTAAGTATGACCCCAAACTATTCATAAAAACTGATATTTACTATCGACTAGCTCAGAGTGCATTCTTTATCCCTTCTTCACTGCTAGCCGTTTTTAAGAGTCTAGCCTGAAATTTCCACCGCTAAAACGATTCTGGCAACATGAATATCCAGTTGTGCAAATTGAGTCAGCCTGGCTGGTTAATTGCTGTTAGTTGCCTATAATCTGATAAATTGGGCATGGGTTGATTCTAATTCTCGTCATTTCAAAGAGGCCTGCAGTCCATTTCTATCAGAATTGTTTGGGGCTGTTCTCTGGGAGCATATATTTTACACACCCCCAAGTGATTTTAGCTACCCTAAAGTTCTACATGTTTTTGCTTTAAGATAGTTATGCTATCTCTTAAGGATTTTTTGTTTTTACTTTTATGTCATGTAAAGACAAAGGAGCATGTTCCATTAAACAATACTCAAGTATTTTAATCATGAACTCCCAAGTCTAGCTTGAAAAAACAATTGGAAAGACTTTGCTTCCTAATGAGTGTACAAGATGACAATGAGCAGTAGTTGACCCAGTGGAAAAAGGATGTAGAGACATGGCAAGTTGGCTTTACGATTTTTAAATTCTCTGTATGTAATGATACACATATTGCTTGCATTTTTGCCTCTTTGGTTTGTCACTGATGTCACTCATCCATTCCATTATGAATTGGTAATTAGCAACTCTGAAATTGACTTTTGCTATTATCTTGTGGTGGTCTGGTTACATATTGCTCCACTGTCTTTGGCATCTTTAAGATTCTCAAGTATTTCGGCAGTCTCCTATCTTGAATGGCTGTAGTATAGTAGTCTTAGCTAATGACTGGTATCCAAGGACTATGCAATTTAGGAAGACTGAGCTGTGGGTAACTGCTAAGTGTTAATTTGCCCCAGTAAGCCCTGTAAATTGCGGGGGACAGGAGTGCTTTAAGGGCATGAAAAAAGAACCTTACAAAATTATTTTGCTATTAAAAAGTATTGCTTCATAGGAATTAGATCCTAAGTAAGAGCAAGGTGTTCTTTGTTAATAGCAATCCAAATCAGTTACGTTAGTAGTCATGAGAAGAATTCCTTAAAGTCTTCAGAGAAAGTACAGATAAGCTTTAGAGGAGGACAGTGATAGAAGCTATTGGATTTTTAATTCTGTTTTGATAAGTCACTTGATAGTTTACTGCACAGTTAATTAGTATGCATTTTATTTTGTAATGGGATAGGCTATATTGTATTTGCACTTTAGAATTTGCAAGGTTACATTTCTCGATCTTTTATTTCTCAAATAAAATATTGGAAGAAACTTAAGAGGTCTGTTAATGTCAGTACCCAAAAGCGACATTTAACATGTCATGGAAGTTATGTTTTGAGTAAGTACTCCAGAAAGGGAATGATATGATTGCACTTTTTTTGGTTGTATAGATGGCGTTGGGTTACACAGGGATTAATCACATTTTTAGAAGACACTTGCTAATCTCATTGATGAAATGGAACCCTTTAAAAATAAAAATTGGAAGATGGCTCTTTGATTATTACAGTGTAGTTAAGAAATTGGCTAAGGCAATAAAACTGAAATGCTCAGTAATTTGTTGTACACTGCTTCTACAATCATTGATATATAAAGCATGCTACTACTAGTCAATTAGTTTTATGTGTTAAGACCTATCAGCATGTCTTTTTTTTTTTCTTTAGTACCTGGTTGACTTGATTTTAAACTAACATGATATTCTCTGTATCACTTAACACTTTCAAGACATATTCTCCCTCAGCAAATTGTTAGAACCAAGTGTTTCCATTTCTAGAAGCCTTTTTAGAGTTTTCATACTAAGTTTATAGTGGGCTTTAGTGGGGTTTTAATTTGCACTAAGTTTTCTTTCTGGAAGATTTACTTATGTTCAAATTATAATGTAGTGCTTTTGTCTTACAATTAAACTCTTACAGCACTCATGCATTTTTTGCACTGTCTTTTTCTTTTTTTTTTAAATTTAAGCTTTCCACTATTGGATGAATACTATCAAATAACAGGTCTTATTTTCTTAGTTTAAAAGGTAAGACAACTATGATGTTTAAAATGTCATAAGTGTTAAATGATGGGATTCTTTTGAAAATTAGATTGCGCATAATGGTCAAATAATGTTCTAAGTTTGAGGAGTCACTGAATTTAATGGAAGAAAAAAGGGTAATTTCTGGTTTTCTCCAGAATGCTAGGAAGAATAGAGAAGGAGGATTCTATATGGCGATGTTCATTCTCTGGCCTCTACTGGGTTTGCTGTCAAATGTGGTAAGACCATTAAAAGTGTTGGTAGTCATCTACTATTTATGCAGACTTGTGTATATTTTTCAGAGGATGGCAAATTGGATTAGATGTGTACAGTAGCACTAATGTTAGCCAAGGTACTCATTATCAGTGTAAATTCAGAGGAAGCCTAATATAACATCATTTCACTATTCCATTTCCTATGTTTGTGTCCCTTGAGAACTCTAAGAAATATGATTCAGTCCTATTGCTGGCCTGCCAAGAGAGGGGTTGCCATTCTGGCAGGTCATGGTTTGGTGAGCAGTTCTGCTTTGCCCCATATGACCTCTGTCTATAACCAGCTTGTGATTTGCCTTTTTTTTTTTTTTTTCTAAAAATCCGGTCAAATTAAATGATGGGTTTTGTTATTTTAGGTTCAGTGATTCTATAATGAGAATATGAAATTTGAAACCAGTTTAAAATCCTTTTTCAGATTTTTAAAAATGTGTGGGGCATTCTATATACCAGGCTTAAAAACAATTTCTCGTTAATACGTTCCAGTGGCATAGATTATTTCAAATGAATGAGATCCAGCTCTTTGTCATTTACCCTGTGATGTTGGGCAAGTAAAATTTAACTTCCCTAAGCATCAGTTTTCGAACAGAATTCTGTGTTCCTCATGGATGTTAGATAGGCATGTGAAAGTGCTTTGGGATTAGTGGTTCTCAACTTGATTGTGAGGTTAAACACACTTCGAGGCCCCATCCCAGCTTTAAGTAGAATCTTCAGGAGGTAGAGCCCAGGCATCTGTATTGTTTTCGTAAATCTGATGATTGATGGTTGAAGGCTAAAGCTTCGTGTTTTATAACTGTTTAAGAGCTATGGAAATCATGCATATGAAAAGTGTTAATGCCTATATGTGCTGGGCAGTCGGAATATGAAGAATATAATATGGCCAGGCTCATGTGGAGTAGACATACATAACTGCCCATGATAGGATGAGTGCCCTTTTTAAAGTTTGCCTGGGTACCTGCCAGGACTCCCCTCTTTGCTTTTGTAAACTCTTCTGGGCTTCCCTGGTAATGAACCTTCAGGAGATTTGTTATAGAAGTCCCTTGAATTTGGTAAGTAATCTGAGATGAGCAAAGTGGTCTAAAGCAGTCTGGATTACAAAATAGCGTGATCCCTTTAGAAGTAAATAAGGTCAAGTAAGCATTATTGTGGGGAAAGGAGGAAGGATATGTAGTTTGGGGATTTAAAGTTTAAAGTGTTTGCATGATATCTAAGTGGGTGTATCCAGTAGAGAGTTGGAAAATGGTTAGGAATTCAGAAGAGGTTACTTGCTAGAGAAGACAGTGTCAAAGGAATGAATTAAAGCACCCCTAGAGTGTGTGGGAAATGAAGAGAACTACAGGCTGAGCTCTGCTGCAGGCCATTTGAGGACTGAGTGTACAATTGGACTCCCAAGGCCTAGTCCACCTTCTGTACCCCCACAGGAAGTGGTGTCTTCATTTGTTGATCTTTTCCTCTTACTGGCCCAGTGGAATCAGGCAAGTGACACTGCTTATCCTTCAGTTTTCTCATCTCTAAAATAGAAATAGTCCCTACCTCAGGGTTGTATTAAATAATCTACTGGCACATAGTAACTTCAATCACATAACTTACTGTTGACTGCCTTTACTTATGGAGATAAATTCAATTTCTAGTAAGATCCAATTACTATCACACTTAAAACCCATGAAATAATCTTCAGTGACTGGAGCTGGTGTTGATCATTATCTTGAATTTATTCTCTGCCAGGCAATGTACACTTAAGTAGATGTTGCAAATGTGTTTATGATTTTTCTAAGTCTTGCCTCCTCGACTGGAATGTAAACTTTCATTGGGATTAGGTCCATTTCTTATACTTCTAAATATAGCCACTAATTTCTCAAACAGTTGTCTCTATCAATGTGTAACAAAATAAATCGTAATGTTAGGACTGTTTGAGTGCACAGTAGGAGCTGAATAATATTTGAATGCAGAAATGAATGAAAAGTCTAAGGTTGCCTTAATATTTTTTTCTTTCTACTTAGGTATTATCTGACAAATGTAGTACAAATAGGTAAACACTCCTTATTAAACAAGTGCTTTTTTCTTCTTAACCCTTAAGCTCTAAGACTGCCTAGGAACATAGGCATTATATGAGACTTACTGCCTGGAACCAGGGTGATAGCCTGTGCTTTACTTAAGTACTGCAAGTGGAGAGGGGCTTGCACAAGTTTTTCATTTTTAGTTTCCTGGGTGTTGGCACCCTATTATATAAAATTGGGGAGAGGGAAGATTAGGTGATCTTTAAAGTTCATGACTTCTAGCAATATTTATACTAGTACTTAGGACAATCAAGAAACACATATTTTGAAGACTTTATTTTTTCAAGAGAGTACACACAAGCAGAGTGAGAGAAAGAAGCAGGCTCCTCATTGAGCAGAGAGCCCAACTTGGGGCTTGATCCCAGGATCCCGAGATCATGACCTGGGCCGAAGGCAGATGGCTTAAATGACTGAGCCACCCAGCTGCCCCGCATCTATTTTATACATAATTATAAATTACAGATATGTTAGGAGATACAGTATATAGGCCTCAAAAATTAATAGAAAAATCCATGACAATTCCTTTTCTCCCAATACTCCCTCTTCAAATTCCTGTCTCTCCCCACCCTCTCCAGAACAATCTACTAACCTACAAAAAGCAAAAATATTCATGTGTCTTATCTGGCCTGCAATTAACTTAGACGGGATCAGGTGATATACTTTGAGTTAAGAATACAGGTTTCTGGGGATCCCTGGGTGGCGCAGCGGTTGGCGCCTGCCTTTGGCCCAGGGTGCGATCCTGGAGACCCGGGATCGAATCCCACATCAGGCTCCTGGTGCATGGAGCCTGCTTCTCCCTCTGCCTGTGTCTCTGCCTCTCTCTCTCTCTGTGACTATCATAAAAAAAAAAAAAAGAATACAGGTTTCTTTTTTTATTTTTATTTTAAAGATTTTATTTATTTATTCATAGAGACAGACACAGGCAGAGACACAGGCAGAGGGAGAAGCAGGCATCATATAGAGAGCCTGACGTGGGACTCGGTCCAGGGTCTCCAGGATCACGCCCTGGGCTGCAGGCGGCGCTAAACCGCTGCGCCACCAGGGGTGCCCGGGATACAGGTTTCATATATACTACAGCCAATATTTGAATTAGTGAATCTGTTTCCTAGCTGTGTGACCCTGAACATGTCATTTAACGTGGTATTTTCTCGTCTACAAAATAAAGATAATATGAACAAACATTTACGTAGGACTAATGTGCTAGCCATTGTTCTATGTGCTTTAACATTATACTTAATAGTTTTTACCTCTTTATGTCATTGTAAGATTAATGAGACACTCCTCACCCAAAGCAGTTAGTACCTTATATCAGAGTATATATTCAATACATCACCTATTTTTTTCTGGATATAAATTACAGAAACTCCAAAGTTTCTAACACTTAAAATCTTTAAAAAAGTATTTGGTAAATTGAAAGGTGATATTGTGCTGGAGAAACAAGAAGCTTGGTGCCTAATTAAAATGTTGATACTTAAAAAAAAAATGTTGATACTTGATCATTATCAGAATTAAAATGTGTTCTCTCGCAGACAGGAACCCCTGTTCTTTTATTCTTCCCCATGGATCACTAAATGACCACTAAATTATTTTAATTTTAATTTTTTAAAAAAGATTTGATTTGAGAGAAGAGTGTGAGGGTTGTGGAGGGGGAGAAGCCCACTCCCTGCTTGAGCAGGGAGCCCAGAGGGGCTGGATCCTAGGACCCCAAGATCATCACCTGAGCCAACGGCAGGTTGGCTTAATTGATGCCACCCAGGCACCCTGCTAAATGACTTTTAAAATTGACTTTAGACCTCAAGTTCCCACTTAGGAAACAGAACTTGGGAAACCTTGTTACCAACTGCAAAGTGAAGGTGGATACTTAGTTATTAGAATTCTTAGCGATTTGAGGTTATTGGATTAAATATCATGTGAAAAAAAAAACAGGCAAAAGAGGACCTGTGATTTATTAGAGAAATAATATAGCTTCCTAATTTAAAAATTTTTACCCAAAGAAATGGCTAGTATAAAACAATGGCTTGAATTGTCATTTCAAATTAAAGAATATGTAGAAGAGGTAAATGTCTATTTCTGGATTGTGTACTTATGTTAAGACTCCTAAGGGAATTATAAGATCACAGTCAAGATCACAGTCATTTTTCTTCTGAGTAAGGAGTAAGATAATAGAGATTTAATTAATGCCACAAATGCAATTGTTTTTTCCCTATTAAATAAGAGTTAACACTTAAATAACATTTACTATATAGTAGATATAATTCTATGTGGTATTATTATTAGCTCCATTTTACACATGAGGAACGGGCGCAGGTTAAATTACTTGTCCAAAGTCACCTAGATGGTATGTGGCTGAGTGGAGAGTTAAACTTCAGTGGTCTCATTCCCCCGTTTGTGTTCTTAATCTTAAGAAAGGGAAAGGAGGCTGGGGGAGTAGCTAGTGCAGTGGGGAAAAAAAAACAAACGGAATTACAGAAATGGAAGAGGTACAAGGGCAAGAGTCAATAAGGCACACTGAAGGGACAAGGAAAAACTTGCAACCCTCTTCTGTTCCAGGCTTCCACCAGAGAATGCCTTCATAATTGTTGGTTGTGGAACTCTACGTTTACATATAACCATTTATTGGTAACTGCTGGGCATGGTGAGAGAAAGGGTCAGGTTGGTATTACATTTGTACTTAAAAGAATGATGATGATTGAAAGGAGAATTACCACAGTGATGATTATGATCTTCTTGAAGTGTTTCCACCATATCCTCCTAAGAATCTTTCTTGGTTTTTGAGATTCTTTGGCCTGAAATAAATATACACACAAATTTAATGTTTTCTTTCTGTACCTGGATTAATGAGCACACTCCCAATACTTCTTGGAACTGTCTAAAAGAACAGATTTAGCTTGGTTTTGACCAAATAAGTCTGAACAGCTTTTATAATATGCACCAAGATTCCAGGTGCCTTATTATATTCAACTGTACTTTTATTAGCTTTATTAACTCCATGTTAATTGAAGAGTAACTTGACCAAGTTACTCTTTGAGCTGCAGTTTCCTTGTCTTCAATTTATGATTTTATTTAAATGCCACTATCCCTTACAACCCTATTTAAAATAGCTATCGCTTGCCCACCCCCCCCCCCCCACCCCCCACCATGGGGAGCCTGGGTAGCTCAGTTGGTTAATTGGCCAACTCTTGATTTCAGCTCAAGTCATGATCTCAGGGTCATGAGATGGAGCCCCATGTTGGGCTCTGTACTCAGGTCAAAGTCTTCTTGATATTTTTCCTCTGCTCCTTGCTCACACTCTCATAAATAAATAAATAATAATAATAAATAAATAAATAAATAAACAAATGATAATAAATAAACAAACATAAATAAATAATAAAAACTAACTCCCCTCCAGGATGCCTGGGTGGCTCAGTGGTTGAGTGTCTGCCTTTGGCTCAGGTCATGATCCTGGGGTCCTTGGGATCAAGTCTCACATCAGGCTCCCTGCATGGAGCCTGCTTCTCCCTCTGCCTATGTCTCTGCCTCTCCCTCTTGTCTCTCATGAATAAATAAACCTTAAAAGAAAATGCTACCCCTCATCTCCATCCTAGAAAATATTCCCCTTCAATATGTTATCTTTCTCTAAAGTACTTATCTAGCATTATGTAATTTAAAAAAAAATTATTTTTTTTAAGAAAGGGAAAGAGAATTTTAAATGGGCTTTGCTCTCAGCAATGGAACCTGACACAGGGCTTGATCATGGCCTGAACTGAAATCAAGAAATGGATGCCTGACTGAGTCACCCAGGTGCCCCACGTTATGTAAATTTTACTTAATGATTGTCGAGAATGGAGGCTCCATGAAGGCAGGGATTTTGGTATGTTTCACTCACTGCTGTATTGGCAACAGTGCATAACATAGAACATTCTATTTTTCTTTAGCACCTGTATATTGATAGTGAGAAATGTGGTATTCTAACTGCGAAATCTTTTTTTTCCTCTCTGAAAACATTTTTTTAAAAGCTTTTATTTATTCATGAGAGAGTGAGACAGAGAGAGAGAGAGACAGATATAGAGACAGAGACATAGGCAGAGGGAGAAGCAGGCTCCATGCAGAAAGCCCAATGACTCCATCCTGGGACTCCGGGATCATGCCCTGAGGCAAAGGCAGAGGCTCAATCGCTAAGCCACCCAGGCTACCCGCTGAAAACATTTAAAATCTTTCTTCCTTTTTGATGTTCTTTAATTTCAGGATTACGTCTCCTGCTATGGTTCTTGTTTTGTTCATTCAATGTGGGAACTCATGCTACTTAGTTCTAGGAATTTTTCTTGTATTACTCTGATTTTCTCTCTTTTGATTGCTTTTTTTTTTTTTTTTCTGAAACTCCCATTATTCATATGTTGGATCTCTTAGACTGATTCACTGTCTTTCTTATCTTTCCTCTCTTTTTGCTCTCCTTTCTGAGAGAATATCTCTACTTTATATTACAATAATTCTACTGAATTTTAAATTTTTACTGTTTTAATTTCCAAAAGATTTCTTTTGTTCTATGAATAAGCTTGCATATAGCTTTTTATTATTGTTTCAGGATGTATTACCTTCTGAAGACAGAGGTTGGGGGAGTGGTCACCATATCAAAATGTAATATTCAGGGTAAGATTTTTCACTTAAAAAAAGATTTTTCACTTAATCCATCTAATTTTAATATTGTTGATCACTCTGGCCTTAATTGCACATGGTGTCTGAGTTTAGAGCCTCTTTGGTCTATTGTTTTTAGATAATAACATCTTTTGTCAGGGTTAAGGAGAGGAAGCAATGTGGCTGTAAAAAGTAGGAAAAGGGCTCTAAAGGTAACTTGTTCCTTTGAAAGACTTTGTACCCAGGCTCTTGTTTCTAGACTTATATTGCATGTCTACTTTTACAAGTACCATGTATCTCCAATTTCTGGTCCTTTCCAAGGTTCTATGGCCTGGATCACATTGCATCTTAGTATCTTTTGCTTAGTATCTTCTGCAAATGTGTTTTGAGTTTTTTGCTCTACTAAGGCTAACAAGTACTCATAATCCATTTTCTAGCTTCCAAAATTGTTGACATTTCTTACCTGTTGTCTTTTGTGTGTGTGTGTGTTTTAGATGTATTCATTTTATTTTAGAGAGAGGGAGAGTGTTAATGGGGTCAGGGGCAAAGGGAGGGAGAGACAGGGGAAAAGAATCCCAAGTAGACTTCCTATAGAGTGTGGAGCCTCAATCCCACTGCGCTGACACCATGACCTGAGTCAAAATCAAGAGTCAGAATCTTCAACAACTGAGCCACCCAGGTGCCTCTCTCTTGTTTTTTTGTCCTAGTGATTTATACATTAAAATCCCTAATTGCTTAACTTATCATTTTATTCGAGTTATGAGAGTATACCAGGATAAATGTACCTGTTTAATCTGCCAGATTAAAATCCATGACCCCTATTTACCTGTAGGCTGACTGAAAAGCTTGTTGATTTAGTTTTTGATAAGCTAAAGTTTTTGATAAGCCAAACCGACTTCCTAAAAACATTCAGTAGAGTCTCTTACATAGAGACCAAGGGAAAGGAGAGAAAACTAATTTCACTAGGCAAAATATGGAGGTTTAATGAGAATGATTATGTACTATCTGTGTGAAAATGTGAGAAAAACTGTAAAATACTTCAGTCAAATGTATTTTATGGAGTTGCTTCTCTTCAACTGTCTTCAAAGAGGAAATAATTTTTCTTCATGTAATCATATATGCATAAAAGAGATTTGTTTGGAACGTAAGGCAGTAAAGTGAAATAAAACTTCAAATTTTTTTGCCATATTTTTGTAGGATTTTTTATTTTTATTTTTTTTTAAGATTTTTTTTTTTAAAGATTTTATTTATTCATGAGACACAGAGAAGCAGAGATATAGGCAGAGAGAGAAGCAGGCTCCCTATGGGGAGCCTGATGCAGGACTCGATCCCAGGACCCTGGGATCACGACCTGAGCCAAAGACAGATGCTCAACCACTGAGCCACCCAGGTGACCCATTTTTGTGGGATTTAGATGTTGCCACTTTTGCCATAAGAAAGACATATAATCTAATGAAAAGTTAATAAATCTAGCAATTTGGTGGATTAAGTAACCCCATTACCCTCCTGCCACTATTACTACTCAGAAGTGCTAGAGAAAATATATAAGCAAACTTACATTCATAGCTGAATTTGGAAGAAAGTAAGAGTAAGGCCCGGTGCAGGAACCTAGGAAAGCTGTGAAAAACTGCAGTGCAGCTTCTCTGGATTTGGGAGGGTGAGGATGTTGGCTTCTGTCATCTAAGGGCTTGGGGTTTCTTTCACTGCTCATAGGCATAGCAGGCTAAGCTTTGGGCTTACATGAGGAGATGAATGGTACTATATTGAATTTTCATCCTTCCTGCTAACTAAGCTTAAAACTGGAGTCTTCCTTAACTATCTCTTACCATACATTCAGTCTGTCAGCAACTCCAATTTGCTCCACCTTCAGAGTATATCTAGAATCCAACCACTTCTCACCACTTGTATTCATTTAATGTTTTCTACAACTTTCTCTGCTCTTTAAATTTTTGCTGAAACTTGGACTTTCCCTGTGAGATAAATTTCCAACTACCTAAAATAATTCCTTTAGAATTTCCTTTAGTGCAGATGTGATAAAGACAGCCAACCATCCACTGAAGACTTGAGTTCCCTTCCATAATGTAGAATTGTTGCTGGCAAGAGACTCTTCAATCACAGACCCATTTTTCAGGCTCCTCACCCCACCCTATGCTGTGTCCCTCTCTGCCTCTTGCACTTATGCAAAGCTGTAAGACTAATTCTTACCCCAATAGGTTGTGAGTAGAAGTGATGGGTGTCACTTTGGGGCTAAAGTGGCTATATGCAAATGTGCTTCCTCCGCTCCCTGTTTAACCAACTGCCACCTGAAACTGAAAGACTCTGAGGCCCAAGGCAATGGGAGAGTCACAAAATGGAAAAAGCTTGGGTTCCTGGATTACCACGTGAAAGTACGCCCACTGAAAACCTGTCTTAGATTCTACTTATACAACCAGAAATAAACCTCTATTTAATTAAAAAATACTGAAAACTTGAGGTATGTTGGTACAGCTAGTGTTTATCTAATTTTGCAATTGATAGTAGGATGAGATGTTTTCACAAGAATCTAAAATGTGGCATTGGCTTAACTGTCAGGGTAGGTAAGTGAACAAACTGCTATTAGAGCCTGGAAAGAAAAAGAACTGTGCTCTCCAGAGTAAAATATTTGATAGTTTTATTATCACCTGTGACAACTTGGAAGGTATACAAATTGTCTATTGCATCTCCCTTTGGAAGAAAATGTTGGAAAACAGAATGGTAGTGGTATGAGTTCTTGTTGCTGGCTGTATTTATCAAGGTACCAAATGGCTGGTTTGCAAAAAGAAATGAAAAAGAAATAAAGAGGGTGCAGAAATGTGAAACACTGAAAGACTGGGTAAGCTGATGTTTTTTTGGTCCAAATAATAGGAAATAAGATTGAAAAGCTCTAATAGGGATGCCTGGGTGGCTCAGGTAGTGATTATGGGATCCGGGATCGAGTCCCACACTGGGCTCCTGTGAAGGGCCTGCTTCTCCCTCTGCCTGTGTCTCTGTCTCTCTGTGTCTCTCATGATTAAATAAATAAATATTTTTTTTATAAAAGAAAAGCTCTTTAATAACTAATTTCCATTCAGATTCTGCCCTTCCTCAATAACAAAAAACCCCCAAACCTATTAAAAAATGGGCAAAGGACTTGAATAGACTTTCTCCAAAAAAAGATCTACAAATGGCCCATAAGCATGTGATAAGATGTTCAACATCATTAATCACTGAGGAAATGCAAATTAAAATGAGATGCTAATTAAAAAAGAAAATGAAATGCTGGCTTATACCCATTAGGATGAGTATAATTTTAAAAAGATAGGAAAATAACAAGTGTTGGAGAAGATGGGGAAAAATCGGAACCCTCTTACACTACTCGTGGGTATTTGTGGCTACCCTCTTATGTTACTGGGTTCAGTCACTACAGAAAATAGTTTGGAAGCTACATCAAAAAGTTAAACACAGAATTACCATGTGACAGTAATTCCATTCCTATGTATACACACAAAGGAATTGAAAACAAATATTCAAACAAAAGTTTGTATTTTGTTTGAATGTTCAGGGCAGCATTACTCACAATAGCCAAAAGATAGAAACCCAAACATCCACCAACTGATGATGAATGATAAAGAAATAGAGGTATATCCATATAATGGGGTATTATTCAGCCACAAAAAAGAATGAATTACTGATGCATGTTATAACATGGATGAACTTTGAAAACATCATGCTAAGTAAAAGAAGCCAGACATAAAAGATAATAGATTGTGTGATTCCATTTATATGAGATAGCCAGAATAAGTAAATCCATGAAACAAAGCAAATTAGTGGTTCCTAGGGGCTGCAGAATAATTGATTATGGGAATGAGGCTTTCATTTTGGGGGACAAGAATGTTTTGGAACTAATAAGATGTTGGGTATACAATATTTGAATGTACTAAACACCACTGAATTGTATACTTTAAAATGTCAGTTTTACCTCAATGAGGAAAAAAAGATTCTGCCCTGCAATAGAGATCAGATTAAGGGTATAATAAGCTTCCTATTCAAGCCTAATGGCCTCTAGGTAGTTGTCCTTAAATTGAGAGGGAGGCATGAGGGCAAGGAAGGAAAGAAATAGCCAGGCTTCAGAATTTTGTCCAGAAAAGAACTTTACATGTGGCTACAGTCACTTGGAAAGGACTCAGAGCAAAAAAGATTAGAAATCAACTAAGTTTTGAACAGAATTATAAGTAAACCAAAATCTGGTCCTTTGAAAAGACTAAAAAAAAAAAAAAAACCTTGGGATCCCTGGGTGGCGCAGCGGTTTGGCGCCTGCCTTTGGCCCAGGGCGCGATCCTGGAGACCCGGGATCGAATCCCACATCGGGCTCCCGGTGCATGGAGCCTGCTTCTCCCTCTACCTGTGTCTCTGCCTCTCTCTCTCTCTCTCTCTGTGACTATCATAAATAAAAAAAAAAAAAAAAAAAAAAAAACCTTGATTAAAAAATTAAGAGTTTAAGAATGAGAAAATGAAACCAACTATAGGCATAAGATAGACTATAAAAATTATATAAGAATACAACCTCACATGGCATAGAGCATATATATTTTTTAAGATTTTTATTTATTTATTCATGACAGACAGAGAGAGGCAGAGACACAGGCAGAGGGAGAAGCAGGCTCCATGCAGGGAGCCCGACGTGGGACTCCATTCCGGGTCTCCAGGATCAGGCCCTGGGCTGAAGGTGGCGCTAAACCAGAGCCACCAGGGCTGTCCGACTATACTTTTTCTTTTAAGATTTTTTTTTTAAGTTTATGTATTCATAGAGAGATAGAGACAGAGACACAAGCAGAGAGAGAAGCAGGCTCCACGCAGGGGGCCCGACGCGGGACTCGATCCCGGGTCTCCAGGACCACACCCCCCAGGCTGCAGGCGGCGCTAAACCGCTGCGCCGCCGGGGCCGCCCCGGAGTATACATTTTTTTATACGTTGCTAGAGTCAGTCTTTTGAGGCAGCAAAGGTAAAATTATAACACTGAATTCTACAACATATACAAACATTTAATGGGCAATTTATCATAGTAACAGGTTTAAGAGGAAAAATCACTATCTCAATGTGAAAATAGCATTTGATACAAATCAACCTCCTTTCATGAAAAAATGTCTTAGCAAATGAGGAATAGAGGAGGTTTTATTACTTGTTAAAAAGTATCAAAATCTGAATGTAAATTTAATACTTAATTGGGAAGCATTAGAAATATTAATTTTTAAGTGGGGAACAAAACAAGTATTTCAGATATTACCATTTCTATTCAACATTATCCTGGCATTGCTAGCTAACATAGTAAGACAAGTAAAACAAGCAAACAAAAGGACACCTGACTGGCTCAGTAAAGCATGTGACTCTTGATCTTGGGGTTGTGTGTTCCAGTCCCATGTTGGGTGTAAAGATTACTTTAAAATCTTTTTTTTTTTAAAGATTGTATTTATTTATTTGATGGAGAGAGAGGGAGAAAACACAAGGAAGGGGAGCAGCAGGCAGAGACCAAAAATAAAATCTTAAAAATATATATATATGTGTTGGAAAGGATGAAAAAATTCAGTCATTATTTATATATGATAAAATGTCTATGTAGAAAATGCAAAGAAATCCATAGATAAATATTACCATGAGAGTTCACTGAGATTTAAGATACAAAATTAATATGCAAAAATTGTGCTCCTATTAATTAAAAAAGATTAAAAAAAAAAGATTTTATTTATTTGAGAGAGAGAGAAAGAAGTGAAAGAGCCTGAGTGGGGTGAGGAGCAGAAGGAGAAGCAGACTCTCCGCTGAGCAGGGAGCCCCATATGGTGCTCCATCCCAGCACTTAGGGATCATGACCTGAGTTGAAGGCAGGTGCTTAACTGACTGAGGCACCTAGGCACCCCCAAAAAGATTTTGAAAGAGACCTAGAAAAATGAAAAGAGACATAGCATGTTCAGAGGTGGGAAAATAATATTTTAAAGATGTCAATTCTCCCCATATAAATGTAATTCCAAGTAATATCCCAACAATTTTTTGTGCGTGTGTATAACCTGAGATTCTAAACTTCACTGAAAGAGAAAGCAGACTTGCCAAAACAATTTTCAAAAAGTAGAAAGTATCTTGCAGTGTAAGATATTAAGATTTATAAAACCAAAGTAAGTATAGTACTGGTCTAAGGGTAAATAGACCTGTAGAATAAAATACATTATATAAATTAAAAGAATGAAAATATAGGGCAGGATTTCATTACAAACCAAATGGGGAAGCCTGAGCTATCCAATAAATGGTGTTTGGGAAAACTGGTGTTTTGAACAGAAAATAATAAAATTTTGATTCCTACTTCATACTATATGCAAAAATAAAATTCCAGATGTTTTAAAGATCTATGTTTAAGCAGCAAAATTTAAAACTTTTGGGAAACAGTATAAATATCTTCATAGCCTGGGGAAAGGAAGGAAGGAGTTCCTTTTTTTTTAAACATATTTTTATTCTCTTATTCATTACCTATTCAAATATTTGGCAACTGTTTTTTTAAGAGAGAGTGCTTGCACGCAGAGTTGGGTGGAGGGGCAAAGGGAGAGGGAGAAAGAGAATCTTAAACAGGCTCCAAGCCCACTGTGGAGCCTGCCATGAGGTACGATTTTACAATCCTGAGATCATGACCTCAGCTGAAATCAAGAGTTGGATGCTTAACTGACAGAGCCACCCAGGCAACCTATATTATTTAAACTAAAAGGTAGACATATGGCTTAAAAATTCTACCAACAAAGGGTACCCGGCTGGCTCAGCCAGAAGAGCATGCAACTCTCTTTTTTTTTTTAAAGGATTTTTTTTAAAGTTTTTTTTTTTTAATTTTTATTTATTTATGATAGTCACAGAGAGAAAGACATAGGCAGAGGGAGAAGCAGGCTCCATGCACCGGGAGCCCGATGTGGGATTCAATCCCGGGTCTCCAGGATTGCACCCTGGGCCAAAGGCAGGCGCTAAACCGCGGCGCCACCCAGGGATCCCCCGAGCATGCAACTCTTGATCTCAGGGTCATGAGTTTGAGGCCCATGTTGAGTGTAGAGATTACTTAAATAGATAAATAAACTTAAGCAAAATTATACCAATAAGGCAAACATATACAACAAAAGCATGGCAAAGAGGACATATTTTTGCTTCTAGTTGAGTACTCCACCTGCCATATTTATAGATAAATAGTGATTGTAACCAGATCTGACTTTTAATCAGAATTACTATCATTAAAATACATTATTATTAATTTTTTTTCTTTTCTATTTTTTAAAAAAGATTTTATTTACTTATTCATGAGAGACGCACACACAGAGAGGCAGAGACATAGGCAGAGGGAGAAGCAGGTTCCCTATGGGAAGCCTGATATGGGTCTCAGTCCTAGGACCCTGGGATCATGACCTGAGCCACAGGCAGATGCTCAACCACTGAGCCACCCAGCCCCTTAATATTTTCCTTAATCAGAGAGAAACAGGGACACCTGGGTGGTTCAGCAGTTGAGCATCTGCCTTTGACTCAGGGCGTGATCCTGGGGTTCTGGGATTGAGTCCCACGTCGGGCTTTCTGCGAGAAGCCTGCTTCTCCCTGTCTCTGTACCTCTCATGAATAAATAAATGAAATCTTAAAAAAAAATCAGAGAAACAGGTTTAATCTTCTTATAAAAGCAAATTATTTAATATTTTATTTTGTCTGCATCTCATTCTTTTAATTTCTATTTTTCATGTGCTTTATAATATATAATGTTATTGAAGAATATATAATTTAGATATACATATTTAAATTCATTCTCAAGAATGTTTTACAAATAAGTATGCAAGATCAAAAAACTCTATAGATCATTGTCTTAGAAATAGTTTTTCAGGGGCACCTGGGTGGCTCAGACAGTTGGGTGTCTGACTTTCTCCGGCTCGGTCATGATCTCAGCGTCCTGAAATCAGGCCAGGATCAGGCCCTGTGATCAGCTTGTCCCTCTCTCTGTCTCTCCCCCTGCTCATTCATGCATGTGCTTGCACTGTCAAATAAAAAAATAAATCTAAAAATAAATAAATAAATAAATAAATAAATAATCAATCAATCTAAAAAAAACAGTTTTGCAAAAGTGTACCAAGAGACATGAATAAGGGTGTTTAAGGCAATATTGTTCATAATAGTTGAAATCTACATTAATGTTTGTTAAAGGAGAAAAGTACATTGTGTTTATTTAGATAGTAATGATATACTGTCAGAAGTTAAATTGGTAAATTAGATCTAAATGTGCTCCAATTAATACAGTTCATAAACTAAATGTTGAACTAAAAACTCAGGTTTTAGTTCATTATATGTACATTATAATGTCACAGATATAAAGCTAAATATGCAAACCAAGAATGTAGATACATATGTACCTATAGATACATATCAGAGGAATCAAAGCATGCATACAGATGCTTCATATCGAATTCATGATAGTGGTTCTGGTGTGGGAGTAGAATGGGCTTAGGAAAGGTACACAGAAATTTTAATTATATGTTTAATTTATTTCTTTTAAAAACAAAGGCCCTGATAAAATATGGCAAAATATTAGGTTAGATAAAGTAGGCTGATGATTACAGGGGCATTAGGTATATTATTCTGAAAGTTTTTTCATGTGCTTGAAGTGAATTTTTTTAAAAGCTTTTTATTTATTTATTCATGAGAGACACACACACAGAGAGAGAGAGAGAGAGAGAGAGAGAGAGAGAGAGAGAGAGGCAGAGACACAGGCAGAGGGAGAAGCAGACTTCATGCAGGGAGCCTGACGTGGGACTTGATCCCGGGTCTCCTGGATCAGGCCCTGGACTGAAGGCGGCGCTAAACTGCTGAGCTACCCAGGCTGCCCCGAAATGAATGTTTATTTATAATAAAATAGTTTTGATTCCCAACTATGGCCTCTGATCATGTAGCAAATGCTTCCTTTTAAAAAATTTTTTATTTAAAAAAATTTGTTTAAGTAATCTCTACACCCAGTGTGGGGCTCAAACTCATGACCTGGAGATCAAGAGCCATGTGCTCTTCTGACTGAGCCAGCCAGGTGCCCCATACATGCTTCCTAATATAACCGAATGAGGTAATACTGATGGCAGAATTTTATGACTGCCATTTCAAAGTGCTTTGTAAGAATGTAATGCTGTCAGTTCTCCATTGTTTGACTGTTATCCTTTATCCACCTATTGTGACACTTAGCCCACACTTAATACTGCAGTTAATTTATACAAATCTGTCTTCTGCAGTAGATTAAACTGTGGCAAACATCTCATTTTATTCTTTTATTTCTAAAGATGACCAACATAGTATTTTGTACATTATAATGGCCCCTGAAAAACATTTACTAATGAATTTTGAATGAATCTAAATGGCTTGGACAATATTATCTGAGTTCTTGAGTTATAACTTTCATAAAATACGAATACAATCTTAGATAATGATTTACTTTATTAATTCTCCTTTATAGGTTATATAAACGAATGTGACCTTATCTTTTTCCTGCTATAAAAATGATGTAGAGGGTGCTTTGCTCAAATAAATAGTATTAACTAACACTGAGGGCTTATTTGCTAGGGTTGTAAATAACTACTCATCATTATAATCTTTTTTTAAAAAAATTTTATTTATCTATTTGACAGGGAGAGAGAGAGAGAGAGAGAGAGAGAGAGAAAGTGCATAAGCAGAGGGAGCAGCAGGCAGTGGGAGAGGGAGAAGCAGGCTCTAGGTTGCGCAGGGAGCCCGACATTGGGCTCGATCCCAGGACCATGGGATCATGATCTGAGCTAAAGGCAGTGGCTCAACCAACTGAGCCACTGAGGCACCCCTCATCATTATATTCTTAATTCTTCAGGGGTGCCTTGGTGCATCAGTTGGTCAAATGTCTGCCTTCAGCTCAGGTCATGATCCTGGGGTTCTGAGATGGAGCCCCACATTGGGCTCCTTGGGGAGTCTGCTTCTCCCTCTCCCCTGTATGTGTGGTTTCTCTGTCAAATAAATAAAATCTTTAAAAATATTCTTAATTCTTCATATAGAGCCTGGCAGACAGCAGATCCTCAAAATATATTTTTTGAATAAATCAATCAATAAAAGTTGCAGGGATGGCAGAGATAAGAGAGTGATAAACTCAATCTGGGCAATGAGGAGATGACCCTTGATTTGGGTTTTGATGAGTGAGTAGAAGTTTTTAGGGCAAGGAAAGAGACGGAACAGCATGTATTAAGGTGTAAAATAATGCAACACGTATTTTGGAGACCTACAAATAGTTTGTTATTTTTTGAAATTTATAAATTGCTAGATTGGTCTCTTGGTGATATGACCAGAAATATAGTCAGAAGAAGCTCCTTATGTTAGGGGGGTTGGACTCTACCCTGTGTGGTCAAAGGCGCATGATGGGAGGGTTTAAGAAGACTATAGATAGGGGTGGCCGGGTGGCTCCATCAGTTAAGTATCTAACTCTTGATTTTTGGCACAGGTCGTTTTCCCAAGGCTGTGAGCTTGTGCCCCAAGTCGGGCTCTGTGCTCAGCTGAGAGTCTGCTTGAGACTTCTCTCCCTCTGCCCTTTCCCCTGCTCTCTTGAATGCACTCTCTTCTCTCTAAAAATAAATAAATAAATATTAAAAAATAATGAAGGCTATATATAATACATTTTACTTTATCTTATTAATTTTTTTTTAATTTTTATTTACTTATGATAGTCACAGAGAGAGAGAGAGAGAGAGGCAGAGACACAGGCAGAGGGAGAAGCAGGCTCCATGCACCGGGAGCCCGATGTGGGATTCGATCCCGGGTCTCCAGGATCGCGCCCTGGGCCAAAGGCAGGTGCCAAACCGCTGCGCCACCCAGGGATCCCATCTTATTAATTTTTTATTATTGAAGGATAGTTGACATGCAGTGTTCTATTAGTTTCAGGTGTACAGCATGGTGATATTACAATTGTGTACATTATTTAATACTCACCATAAGTGTAGCCACCACCAATAACCATGAAACATCATTACAATATTATTGACTGTATTCCCTATGCTATACTTTTCATCTCTGTGATTTTTTTCTTTAGAAGGAGGGAGGTGAGAGGGATAGGGTGGGAGAAAATCTTTTTGTTTTTTTTAAAGATTTTATTTATTTATTAATGAGAGACACACAGAGAGAGAGAGAGGCAGAGACACAGGCAGAGGGAGAAGCAGGCTCCATGCAGGAAGCCTGAAGTGGGACTCAATCCCAGGTCTCCAGGATCATGCCCTGGGCTGAAGGCACTAAACCTGCCCAGGGAGAAAGAATCTTTTTTTTTTTTTTTTTAATAGATTTGACATAGTCAAATCTTTTTTTTTTATTTTTTATTTTATTATTATTATTTTTTTTAGGATAGTCACACACAGAGAGAGAGAGAGGCAGAGACACAGGCAAAGGGAGAAGCAGGCTCCATGCACCGGGAGCCCGACGTGGGACTCGATCCCGGGTCTCCAGGATCGTGTCCTGGGCCAAAGGCAGGCGCCAAACCGCTGCGCCACCCAGGGATCCCCGGAAGAAAGAATCTTAAACAGATTCTATGCCCAGCATGGACCTGAGTCGGGGCTCCATCTCACAACTCTGATATCATGACCTGAGCCAAAATCAAGAGTCAGATGCTTAACTGCCTGAGCTACCTAGGTACCCCTCTGTGATTCGTTTTATAAGTGAAAGTTTGTACTCTTATTCCCTCACCTATTTTTAAAATAATCTTATTAATTAATCAATCAATTAATTAATTAATTTGAGAGAGAGAGAGAGAGCAGGAGTGGAACAGAAGGGGAGGGATAGGGAGAGGGAAAGAATCTCAAGCAGACTCCACACTGAGTGTGAGCCCTATATGGGGCTTGATCTTATGACCCTGAGATCATGATCTGAGCAAAAGCCAAGGTTATAGAATAGCTCTGTCATTTTTTTAAAGATTTTTTATTTATTTAACAGAAAGAGAGAGCAGAAGCAGGGAGAACAACAGAAGGAGAGGGAGAAGCAGGCTCCCCCAAGGAGCAAGGAACCTGATGTGGGGCTCAATTCCAGGACCCTGGGATCATGACCTGAGCTGAAGGCAGACGCTTAACCAAATGAGCCACCCAGGCACCCCTCCCTTTCATCTATTTTGCTCATTCTTCCCAAACCCTCCTCTCTGGCAACAACCAGTCTGTTCTTTGTATTTATGAGTCTGTTTCTGTTTTGTTTGTTCATTTGTTTTATTTTTTAGATTCCACATATAAGTTATACTATTCAAAAAGTATGGTATTCGCACAAAAACAGACACATGGATCAATAGAACAGAATAGAGAACCCAGAAATAAACCCACAGTTATATGGTCAATTAATCTACGACAATGGAGGCATGAATATATAATGGAGAAAGGACCATTTCCAACAAACTTAGGAAAGTTTATTGCCAAAAGTAGAAAAGGCAACAGCATAGGGACAGAAAACAGTTCAGTGGTGGGCTGGGGCCGGGAATGAGGGAAGAGTTAACTGCAAAGGGCATGAGAAAAATTTTAAGATCAAAGAGCTAGGGGTGCCTGGGTGGCTCAGTTGGTTAAGCGTCTGCCTTCAGCTCAGGTCATGATCTCAGGGTCCTGGGATTGAGCCCCACATCAGGTTCCTTGCTCAGTGGGGGAGCCTGCTTCTCCCTCTCCTTCTATTGTTCTCCCTGCTTGTGCTCTCTCTTTCTGTTAAATAAATAAAAAATATTAAAAAAAATGACAGAGCTATTCTATAACCTGATTGTGGTTACACAATTATACACAAGTACCACAATTTATCAAAGTCTACAAAGTGGGCGAATATTATTTTATGTAAGTAATATCTTAATAAATTGTTTCTAAAAGTGAAAAAATTAGCAATCTCTATCAAAATACCATCAACTTTTTTCACAGAGCTGAAACAAATAATCCTAATTTTTTAAAAAAGATTTTATTTATTCATGAAAGACACAAAGAGAGGCAGAGACACAGGCAGAAGGAGAAGCAGGCTCCCTATGGGGAGCCTGATGTCGGACTCGATCCCAGAGCCCTGAGATCACTACCTGAACGAAAGGCAGCCGCTCAACCGCTGAGTCACCCAGACACCCCAAATAATCCTAAAATTTGTATGGAACCAGAAAAGACCCTGAATAGCCAAAGGAATGTTGAAAAAACCAAAACTGGATGGACTTCAAGCTCTATTACAAAGCTGTAATCATCAAGACAGTATGGTACTGGCACAAAAATAGACACATAGATCAATGCAACAGAAAAGGGAACCCAGAAATGGACCCCCAACTCTATGGTCAACTTATCTTTGACAAAACAGGAAAGAATATCCAATGGGGAAAAAAAACCAGTTTCTTCAACAAATAGTGTTGGCAAAATTGGATAGCCACATGAAGAAGAATGAAACTAGATCATTTCCTACATCATACACAAAAATACACTAAAAAAATAATGAAAGATCTAAATGTGAGACAGGAATCCATCAAAATCCTAGAGGAGACCACAGGCAGCAACCTCTGTGACCTCGGCTGCATCAACTTCTTGCTAGGTATGTCTACAAAGGCAAGGGAAACAAAAGGCAGAAATAAATTATTGGGACTTCATCAAGATAAAAAGCTTTTGCACAGCAAAGGAAACAGTCGACAAAACCAAAAGACAACCAACAAAATGGGAGAAGATATTTGCAAATGACAGATCAGATAAAGGGCTAGTATCCAAGATCTATAAAGAATTTATAAAACTCAACATGGAAAGAAAAAATAATCCAATCAAGAAATGGGCAGAAGACATGAACAGCCATTTCTCCAAAGAAGACATACAAATGTCCAATAGACACACACATTTTTTTTAATGCTCAACATCACTCAGGGAAATATAAACCAAAACTACACTGAGATACCACCTCACACCAGTCAGAATGGCAAAAGTGAGCAAGTCAGTAAACGACAGATGTTGGTGAGGGTGTGGAGAAGGGGGAAGTCTCCTATACTGTTGGTGGGAATGCAAGCTGGTGCCACCACTGTGGAAAACAGTATTGAGGTTCCTGAAAAAGTTGAAAATAGAGCTACCCTATGACCCAACAATTGCACTACTGGGTATTTAACCCAAAGATACAAATGTAGTGATCCAAAGGGGCACCTGCACCCCAATGTTTATAGCAGCAATATTCATAATACCCAAACTATGGAGAGAGCCCAGATGTTTGTTGATAGATGAATGGATAAAGATGATACACACACACACACACACACACACACACACACACACACAAACACACACAGTGGAATACTACGCAGCCATCAAAAACTGGAAATCTTGCCATTGGCAGTGATGTGGATGGAACTAGAAGGTATTCTAGAAAAAAATCTGTAAAAAATAAAATTTAAAATGCCCTAAGGTAATTAACTATTACTGATTGAGAGAATTTTGAATATATACAGAAGTTGACAGAATGGGATAATGAACCCCTTATATATTCAACATCCATTTTTTAAAAAAAAGATTTTATTTATTTATTCATGAGAGACACAGAGAGGCAGAGACACAGGCAGAGAAAGAAGCAGGCTCCCTGCTGGGAGCCTGATTTGGGACCTGGTCCCAGGACCCTGGGATCATGACCTGAGCCAAAGGCAGATGCTCAACCACCTAGCACCTGGGTGGCCAAATATCTGGGTTTTTATTATTTATTATTTTTTATTTTTTTAAGATTTTATTTATTCATGAGACACACACACACACACACACACACACACACACAGAGGAACAGACACAGGCAGAGGGAGGAGCAGGCTCCATGCAGAGAGCCTGATGTGGGACTCAATCCCGGGTCTCCAGGATCACGCCATGGGCTGAAGGCGGCGCTAAACCGCTGAGACACCTGGGCTGCCCAATATCTGGGTGTTTGAATATTTTATTTATTTGTTTGAGAGAGAGAGAGTGCATGAGCTGGGTGGGGGGACAGAGGGAGAAGGAGGAGCAGATTCCCTGTTTAGTAGACAGCCTGACACAGGGCTCAATCCCAGGACTCCTGGATCATGACCTGAGCTGAAGGCAGACGCTCAACCAACTGAGCCACCCAGGCACCTTCAACATCCAGTTTTAACAGTTATCAATTTATGGCCAATTTTGTTTCATTTATACCCCATTCTATTCCTGAATTATTCTGAAGCTAATCTCAGACATCATATAAATTGACTCAAAATATTTTAATATGTATCTCTTTTTTTTTTTAATTTTTTAATTTTTATTTATTTATGATAGTCACAGAGAGATAGAGAGAGGCAGAGACACAGGCAGAGGGAGAAGCAGGCTCCATGCACCGGGAGCCTGACGTGGGATTCGATCCCGGGTCTCCAGGATCGCGCCCTGGGCCAAAGGCAGGCGCCAAACCGCTGCGCCACCCAGGGATCCCTTAATATGTATCTCTAATAAGTAATGACTCTTTTTAAAGCATAACCGCAATACCATTATCACAGTTAAAAACTAGTAATATTCCTTAATGTCATCTAATATCCAGTCAGAGTTCAAACATCTAATTATCTCATGAAGTTATAAATTTTCATTTTTATAATTTGTTTGAATTAAATTCCAAATAAGGCCCGCACATTGCAGTTGGTAACTTTCTCAACCCATTTTTTGGTTAGTTCTCCCTCTTTTTTTTGGTCCTTGAAATTTATTTGTTGATTAACCTGTGTATTTATTAATGTAAGAAATATATGTTATGCAAATAGCCACCTACTACTTTAATGGGTTTTAAAATTTTCATTGTTTTATAATTAAAAAAATACTTTAGTTGCATTCTAATAATTTTTTTGATAAAGCCACAGTTTGGCGACATAGGATTATCTCACAGTATCCCTGGAATGCATTTGCTTTTAGCCATTTGTCTCAAGGCTTAGAACACTATTTATTTATTTATTTATTATTTATTTTTTTTTAGAACACTATTTAGATACCAAGACAAGAGAGCATCACTTACAGTTGTTTGGAGATAACCGGTTCTATCAGTGTAGATATTCAATCTTTTTTCGCTTTCCAAAATTTCATCAATGTTTTGGGACATAATATTTTTTACGTCAGTTACTTGACTCTTCAATGTAGATATTGAGCTACCATCTTGATTTTTATTGTATTTCATCTATATAGAAATGAAATATAATATAAATAATATTTTCTATAATTAAAATCTATAATATGTTGTACAAATTGAACAAAAGTATCAAAGGTACATTTCCCTTGTTTTTCAGCATAAGGAATCAACTAAGCTTCAGATTGTCCCACCTTAATCTTGCTAAGAAAAGGGAAGAGGTGGACGGGAGAGCAATATTTCAATGTATTCAGTCAGTGGTGGAACTCTTTTTTTTTTTAAATTTGTTTATTTATATACATAGATTTTTTTTTTATATACATAGATTTTTAAAGAGAAATTTTAGGATCACAATAAAATTGAGTGTAAAGTATAGAGTTCTCACATACCCTTATCCCCTCCACCTCCTTCACCCTAGATTTCTATCAACATCCCATGCCAGAGTGGTACATTTGCTCCAATGGATGATCCTACATGGACACATCATTACCCAAAGCCCATAGTTTACATTAGAGTTTGGTCAATGTATGACATGTATCCACCAGGATAGTATCATACAGAACAGTTTTACTGGCGTTAAAATCCTTTGTGCTCCATTGATTCATGCACCTAAGCCCTGGCAGCAATCGCTCTTTTTACTGTCACCATAGCTTTGTTTTTTCCAGAATGTCATATAGTTGGAATCAAGTAGCCTTTTCGTATTGGCTTCTTTCACTTAGTGATATGCACTTAAGATTCTCCCATATCTTTTCAGGGCTTGATTACTCATTTCTTTTTAGTGTTGAATCATAGTCAGTTGTTTGGATGTACCACAAGTTTATCCATTTACCTATGGAAAGACATTTTGGTTGCTTCCATGTTTTGGCAATTATTAATAAAGCTGCTTTAATACTTGAATACAGATTTTTGTGTGGACTAATTTTTCAACTTATGTAAACACCAAGGGTGTGATTGCTGGATTGTATGGTAAGAATATGTTTAGTTTTGTAAGAGACTGCCAAACTGTCTTCCAAAGCGACTGTACCATTATGCATTCCCATCAGCAGTGAGTATGAGTAACTATTTTGCCACCTCCTTGTCAGTATTAGGTGTTGCCAGTGTTTTGAATTTTGGCCCTTCTAATAGGTGTGTAGGAGTATTTTATTGTTGGTTTAATTTGCAATTCCCTAATGATGTATGATGTTGAGCATCTTTTCATGTTTGTTTGCCACTTGTAGATCTTTGGTGAGGCATCTACTCAGGTCACTGGCTCATTTTTTAAAGAGACTATTTTTTTTAAAGTAATCTCTACATCCAATATGGGGCTCAAAACCACAACCCTAAGATCAAGAGTCACATGACCCACCTACTGAGCCAGCCAGGTGCTCCTTTGGCCCAATTTTTAATCAGGTTATCATCTTATTGTTGAGTTTTCCGAGTTCTTTGTGTATTCTGGGTAACAGATGTCTCTTTTAAAAAAGATTTTATTTATTGGAGAGAGAATGAGCAAGTGAGAGAGAAAGAGTGAGTGAGCATGAACAGGGGGAGAGGGAGAAGCAGACTCATTGCTGAGCTGGGAGCTCAACACAGGGCTTGATCCCAGGACCCTGGGATCATTACTGGAGCCGAAGGCAGATGTTTAACCAACTGAGCTATCCTGGAGTCCCGATAATGTGTCTTTTGTAAATATTTTTTCCCCAGTCTGTGACTTGTCTTCTCATTCTCTTGACAGTTTTTTGATCCAACCTGACAATCTCTGTCTCTTGACTTAGATCACTAACTTTTTAAAGTAATTATTGATATAGTTGATCTAATATCTACCATATTTGTTACTGTTTTCCATTTATTGTTCTTGTCCTTTGTTCCTATTTTTGTCTTCTATTTTATCTGTATTAACAAAAACGATCTCTACAATAGAGTGTTATGTTAAAAAAGTAAGCCGCAGTTGCAGAACCATATTAAATAATAACTTATTGAACACTTAGCATGTGCCAGGTACTGTTTTAAGCATTTCACACATATTAACTCATTTAATTCCCAAACCACTATATAAAGTACTTTTTAAAAAAGATATGATTTAGGGATCCCTGGGTGGTGCAGCGGTTTGGTGCCTGCCTTTGGCCCAGGGCGCGATCCTGGAGACCCGGGATCGAATCCCACGTCGGGCTCCTGGTGCATGGAGCCTGCTTCTCTCTCTGCCTCTCTCTCTATCTCTCTGTGACTATCATAAATAAATAAAAATAAAAAAAAGATATGATTTATTTATTTGAAAGGGAGAGATAGAGAGTAGGAGCAGAGGGGAGACGGGGCTCCCCGCTGAGCAGGGAGCCCGATGTGGGGCTTGATCCCAGAATCCTGGGATCATGACCTGAGCCAAAGGCAGATGTTCAATTGACTGAGCCACCCAGTCTGTTCTGGGTGTTCTTTAGTTCTGTTCTAAACAGAACTCTGATCTTGCTGGTTATGGGCCCATACAACTTACAATTGTTCTGCGAGGAGCTCACTGGGTAAATGTAGAAAGAGAAGTTTGCTAGGTGAATTGTGTTCCCCTCAGAAAGATATGTTCAATTCCTAACATCAGATACCCGTGAATGTGACCTTATCTGGAAATAAGGTCTTTGCAGATATAATCAGGTTAAGATGAATGGTTTTTTCTTTTTGTTCCTTTTTTTCTCTTTCTGTCCTTTTAAAAAATGCTTAGTCTTTTTTAACCTAAAGGAATCATTTAAGTTTTGCTAAGAAAATGTATTCATAGTTCATTGACATTCAGCTTCTATACACACACACACACACACACACACATATATTTAAATCTCTCAAAAGTATTTTTATTTTGTTAACTATTGTGTAAGAAATTCAACAACTTTTATAAAATTTTCTACATATTTAATGCTTACCAGATTAGTTTATAAATGTTAAACAGAAATTTCTTTGATGTCAGATGTGTTAACTGCTTAAAATGTGCATATTTTCTCATGGTAACTAGTTTTCAAGGAGCTATACCACTAATATATTTTGGCTATACTGAATATGCAGAATTCATAAGAAAATGTATGAATTTAATATAAAAGCATCTATCCTTAATTATTTTTCAGGCATTGTGGTGTCCTATGGTGACTGCCCAATGCGTCACATCCTTGTCACCCCCCCACCCCCCACCCAACCAAGTATGACTTGCTTCCAACTAATTGCAAAGGTGATGGGATGTCACTCCTGTGATCATGTCACATTATATAATACTTAGTAAACTGGAGTAGGGAGATGCCTTCTGCCTTGAGAAGCAAGTGACCATACTGAGAGTGGCAAAATGGCAAGGCACTGTTATCAGTTTCTAGGACCCTGGCCAACAGCCAGCAAAAAGCTGCAACCCTGGCACAGCTCTAGGGAAATGAATTCTGCAACGGGCTCTGAATGAGCCTGGAAGCAGAATCTTCCCCAGATCTTCTGGATGAGAACACAGCCTCGCTGAGGACACTCGCTGTAGTTTTCTGAGACTCTGAGAAGAGAACCTGTTAAGTGGAGCCTAGATTCCTGCCCCATATGAACTATGTGATAAGTGTGTGCTGTTTTAGGCTGCTGATTTGTAGAATTTGTTAGATCTAGAGATAGAAAACTAAAACAGGTATACTTAGAATATTTTATTATGGAAAAGTTCAAACATATACAAATGTAGAATGAACAGTATAATCAATCTCTATGTATCCATCACCTAGTATCAACACATGGTCAATCTTGTTTCAATTGTACTACTGATTACCCCTTCCCCAAATATATTATTTCAAAGCAAATCCCAGACATTACAGCATTTTAATCTGTAAATGCTTCAGTTTGTATCTCTAAAAGATATGACCTCAATTTTCTTAAAAATAAGACAACATTATCACATCTACATAGATTCCTTAATATCATCAAACATTCAGTTTGTGTACAAATTTATTAAAAAAATCAGTTTTTTTAAAAAAAATATTTGTTTTGTTGATCAGAATCCAAAGTCCACATTTAGTTGATATGTGTAAATCTCTTTTAATCTATGACTTCTCTTTAACTTTCTCCCTGTTGCAATTTATTTGCTGAAGAAATTGGTTTATCTCCCTTGTAGATTTTCTTATATTCTGGATTTTGCTGATTGTGTTGCTGTGGGATCATTTAATGTGGTCACTGATCTATTTCCTATAAACTGGTAGATATAAAGGCTTGCTCATATTCAAGTTTGATGTTTTGGGCAAGCATACTTCAGATGTGTGCTGTATACCACTGATTGTGTAATATTAAGAAACATAATTAATGATCAATCACCCCTTATTGTGATTATACCACTGATTGTGTAATATTAAGAAACATAATTAATGATCAATCACCCCTTATTGTGAATTTAGGAATAAATGGGTTTAGGTGTTTTGAGCCCATTTAATCTGTTATGAAGTTCCTCATCAGCTTTTCACCTAATTTTTAAAAAATATTATTTATTTACTTATTCATGAGAGACACAGACTGAGAGAGAGAAGCAGAGACATAGGCAGAGGGAGAAGCAGGATTCTCATGGGGAGCCTGATGCGGGACTCGATCCTGGATCTCGGGATCATGACATGAGCCAAAGGCAGGCACACAACCACTTAGCCACCCAGGCATCCCACACCTAATTTTTTTCAGTCATCAATGATGACTGCCTAGATCCATTATTTCATCAGGGATTATAAAATAGTGAAATTTATCACCTCTTCTTTGTTTATGAAAGCTAGAATACTTCTATAAAGACCAAAAAAACCCCACCTTTTCCCTAGTCAATTACTTGTTTTCTTTGAGGTATAGTTCATATAGGAAAGTCAGAAAAAATGGTTGAGTCTTTTATTTATTGGTTTTCGGAATGATGAAGTGGATCTTCAGTATCTTCCAGAGTTGACTGATGAGGGATTATTTTGTCTTTGATAGTATCTTGAAACTCAAGGAATTTAACACATTTGATGTGCTACAATCCACTGCAGTTATTACTCTTTTTGATGCTCAAGTTATTCTATTACTGACTAGTGTTAGCCTCTTCAAATTAGCTCCTAAGTCTTTTGACATCAGCACAGTGAACTTTGAAGCTTCGTTGCTTCTGGTATGACAAAATGCTTCTGGTTTATACATTTCCTGCCTGATTCCTGCAATCAGGCCTGGTTCCTTTTAGTGTAAAATGGTATTTAGAGACAATAATCTAGATGCTAAAGGGGCACATTGCTTCTGGGTTGGTCATTATTTCTAATGGTTTTCAATAGGCTAGAAAATAGATTTTTTTAAAAGAGAAAATACATCATGTGATATATTTTCAATGAAAAAATTTTGGGGGCACCTGGCTGGCTCAGTGATGGAGCATGCAACTCTTGATATTGGGGCCATGAGTTTGAGACCCATGTCGAGTGTAGAGATTACTTAAAAATAAAATCTTTTTATTTAAAAAGAAAAAACTTTCGATATTCCATTTTCAATTAAAAAATTTCAAAATTTGGTTTTCTTTTAAAAATACTAATTTTTGGGCAGCCCCGGTGGCCCAGAGGTTTAGCGCTGCCTTCAGCCTGGGGTGTGATCCTGGAGACCTGGGATCAAGTCCCACATCAGGCTCCCTGCATGGAGCCTGTTTTTCCCTCTGCCTGTGTCTCTGCCTCTCTCTCTCTCTCTCTGTTTGTCTACCATGAATAAATAAATAAAATCTTAAAAAAATACTAATTTTCAATTAAAATTTGGGATAAGGTTTTACTTAATTCTTTGACTTTATATTTGCAACTCTTGCTGAATATCTTGATTCCTAATGACATTAACTTTATTACTGAAAGTAACATATCTATATAAACCAATTTTAGAATAGCAATACCAATGTGACACTTGAAAAGAAATACTTTAAGATTTATTTTTAGTTCTTTTGTTATTAAGGTATAATCTCACTAGGAATATACAATTAAATTATTGTGTTTTAAAGTTGCTTGAAATAAATTTTTCTGTTTTTAAGCCATCAACTTGATACACAATAAGGTTCTTTTTTTTGAGTTTTAGGCATTACTTTTTAAAATTAAAAAAATTATTATGGTAAAATATATATAGCAAAATTTATAATTGTAATTGTATAGATTTTTAATTGTATAGTTCAGTGGCATTAAATATATTCACATTGTTGTGCAATTATCACCACCACCATCTCCAGAACTTTTTCCATGTTCCCAGACTGAAACTCTGTACCCATTAAATACTAATTCCTCTTCATCCCTTTCCCCCAGGGTCCGGCAACAATCATTCTACTTTTTGTCTCTATAAATCTCACTACGTTAGGTATTTCATATAAGTAGAATCACATAGTATTTGTCCTCTTATGATTGTCTTATTTCACTCTAGGGACTATTTTTAAATATTTAATGTAATAAGGGATCCCTGAGTGGCTCAGTGGTTTGGCGCCTGCCTTTGGCCCAGGGCGTGATCTTGGGAGTCCCGGGATTGAGTCCCGCGTCAGGCTCCCTGCGTGGAGCCTGCTTCTCCCTCTGCCTGTGTCTCTGCCTCTCTATCTCTGTGTCTCTCATGAATAAATAAATAAAATCTTTAAAAAATATACTTAATGTAATAGTATTTTATGATTATATAAAATACTTACATGGTTCCAAAGTCAAATCTGCAAAACAAGTTTCATTCAGGGAGGCCTAGTTTCTATTCCTGTCCCCCATCCTTACATAGGCAATGATTAAAATGTTTTTGGTTAATCCTTTTTTTTTGACCCCCCCCCTCTCTTTTTTTTTTACTGTAACAAACAAATACAGATATTTGTATTTATTCCCTCTTTCTTAAATGGTTGCAAATAAGAATGGTAAACAAATAATAGTATGCCATACATACTTTCTCTATCTTGTTTTATTCACTGATCAATATATTGAGGATATCATTCCTTACCATTATATAAAGGTAGAAGTTTTCAGTTCTCACTCATCTTTATAGCTCTTATCTCCTAACTCCAAACTATTTTCTCAGCTATAATATAATGCTGAGGAGTACAGTTGGAGGTTACATACCATATACTTTCCTAATACTTGTTGAAAATCTGCAGCAACGGCATTTGAAGGAGAAAAATGTTCTTGCGACATCAAAGGATTTCTCAGAAAAGTATCACTAACCTGGGGACATTAATAGAAATATTTAACCTACATAGATAATTTCAACTGGAGAATTACAGAGCAAATGCTTATTTGAAGCAAAGTCTGGCAGAAATGTGAAATAAAAGAATATTCCATTTCCACACTATTTCTAGCTTTTTGGTGGCAGGGTGTCCTTTCTAATCAAAGGTGCAGTATTTATGAAAACTGTGCCTTCCCAGTCTTCTCCACTGCTGTAGTACAGATCACAACCTCATACAGAGAGTCCACAGATACCACTTTGAGTCTTTTGTATGCCTGAGGGCTTGAGGGGAAGAGCAGATGCTCACCTCTGGCAGACAAAGAAAGATGGGATTCCATGATATTTTCTAAAATAAGTGTTTCTCATTTTGCCCTCCTGCTCCTCCCCTCAAAATCCATTCAGTGATAATGAAACAATCCCAACTAAATGTCATGATACTATCTTTCAAAGGCTTATGGTTGTTATAGGACGTTTCAAAGTCTCAAGAAGGAATTCTTGCAGTTGTTTGTATTCAATATTGTATTCCCCAGAAACAGTGGTAAAATTTATGTGGTTGGCAGTTTGGTATCATCTGGTTTTGGAAAGATGGTAAAGTTGGGATGTTTTCTCATAATAGCAGAGGGAGAAAAAAATTAGAGGATAGTCACTTAAATTGCTAACAGTGTTTACCATCTAGACTCTAGCAATTATCAAGGTGTATCTGAAGAGTGAATTACAATATTAGTCCTTATAATCCTTGATTCTATATCTGGTTACAGTTTGAGTTTTGTTAAAGTAAGACAGTTCACTAACAAGATATATGCATGATTCATGAATATGACTGGAGAATAACTGTTAGTAACTATATAGCATTGCTGACTAATTTTTCCATTAGTGATTTTAATTTATTTATTTGTTATTTATTCTAAAAAATATTTATTTAGAGAGGGAGAGAGAGCGAGAGCGAGAGCGAGCATGCACAAATGGGAAAGAGGCAGAGAGAGAATCCCAAGCAGACTCCCTGCTGGGTGGGGAGCTTGATATAGGGATCCCATGATCCTGCGATCATGACCTGCCAAAATCGAGAGTTGGATGCTTAACCAACTGAGCCACCCAGGCGCCCCATTTGTAAATTAAATATACATGCTATTGAAAAGGTATATTAAGTATTAGCAAAGTTTAATTTCTCTTATTTTTAAAGAATAAAATAAATACAAAGAGAGAGTCTAATAGATTTGTGAGGTAGTCTTTTGCAGACGTTGCTTTAGGGTAGGGAGAAGTGTGGAAACGGCAGATGAAGAATAGGTGTAAGAAATCTCTGAAGGTCAAAAAAAAAAAGGAGAAATCTCTGAAGGTCATTAATAGCTCTCTTTTATAGACAAATAAGTGATCTGCTTTTGGTTAGTGACACTATTACTAACATACTATAAAACAAAGACCTCATACTTTCAATAATTGAAAAAGTTCTTAAAGTAGTATAAGAAATTACTTACATTTGTAAGAAATGCAGATGGTGTTATGGTATCCAAGGCATTGTCTGTAGCACATAGGTAAGTGATTCCATCAATAAAGAGAGTATGATAGACAAAGCTTGAAAAGAATACATTCATTTACATGATAACATTGGAGAAATTTAAATACCCTCGCAGAGAATCTAATTTTATTTTCAAGCTCTCAGTAGTAGTGTACAAGCTATGTAACTTTTTATAATGAGAATTAGAAAATCTTTCATACATGTGAGAAATTATGTTAAATAAAAACTATAAAATTAGAATATGTATTTAAAATTTCATCAATAAAAATGAAATACAATGGAGAGAAAAGTCTATCCATCTATTTATCTATCTATATTTAAAATGGCTTTGGTAGATATCACTCATTATAAGACTGAATCAAGATTCTCATCAAATAAGAATGCCTTGAGTGGCTCAGTGGTTGAACATCTGCCTTTGACTCGGGGCATGATCCTGGGGTCCCAGGATCGAGTCCCACATTGAGCTCCTGCAGAGAGCCTGCTTCTCCCTCTGCCTATGTCTCTGCCTCTCTCTCTCATGAATAAACAAATAAAATCTTAAAAAAAAAGATTCTCATCAAATAGAAAATACTATATTTGTTGATTTTTACTATCCCTGTATTTTTAGGTAGACATATTTAATTTTGGTACTTCTTGGCTTTCTATTATGATAGATTAGAATTTAAAAGTTATGAACTGCCAATACTAAATATTCTGAGGAACAGGATTAATTGGGGAGGGGGAAATTAAAGTCCTCTACAGTATGTGAAAGTGTATCTTATCTGACCTTTTATGCCTTCTCAGGGTCACATATTAGGAAGCTAGAAAACTCTTGGAAAGTGCCTCTATCTTTACTGCCCAACAATCCAGAAAATTTAAAAATCTGGCAACAAAAATAGTTGCTTGGTGCCTAGACTTTTAATCTAGTCATTCTGAACACTATATATCCAAATGGTTAGTGGGTGACAGACTTGGTCAAACGCTAAACTGGATATACACAACATGACAAAGCTCAGAAACAGGGAGAAAAGATAATCCCAGAGGCAGAAAATTTAAAGTATGTGCCTGCCCTTTCAGTGTAAATCCTTCATATCATATCATGAATACAATATGCTACAAATATTTATATTTTTTAAGATTTTGTTTATTATTACCACTGAGCCACCCAGGTGTCCCTACAAATATTTATTTTTTTTTTCCTACAAATATTTTTAATGATGATATTGATTCATACACATACTCTCTACTTGGAAAATATTTTTATTTCTTTTTTTTAAGATTTTTATTTATTTATTCATGAGAGACAGACAGAGAGAGAGGCAGAGACACAGGCAGAGGGAGAAACAGGCTCCATGCAGGGAGCCCAACGTGGGACTCGATCCCAGGTCTCCAGGATCGGGTCCCGGGCTGAAGGCAGTGCTAGACCGCTGAGCCACCAGGGCTGCCCAATATTTTTATTTCTAAATTGGGAGGAATGTTTGTTGAAAACGAGTTGCTAATTCTATCATCTCTCTAAAAGTTATATATGTGATTTGAAGTAAATTGATATTGGGTGTGAGGGAAGAGATATTTTACATTTACGCTTAGTATGTTATTAGTGAGTTACATTCAGAAACAACCTTTAAAAATGAAAAAAAAAACAAAACCCAAAAACAAACCATGAATACCTGATGTCCAGGATACACCATAACTAACAAAAGCAAGAGGATGAAAAGTGTGTATGATGTATTACCATTTGTCTATCATTCTCATATACTCCCTGAAGGGAAATGCACATATATGCATGTGTCTTTTATAGAAAATAAAAGAAAAAGAAAATGACAAACTGAAAACTTTGTTAAAATGGTTATCTGTCTAGGATAACCTGTCTAGGGGGAAGAGAGAACAGTGTGGAGAGGAAAGGAATGAAAATTAGACTTCTTAAAGAAAACCTGTTTTCTTAATTTGACTTTGGAGCCACATGCATGTTTTGCATAATTATAAAATGCTATTAAGTCAAATTTTAAGAGAGAAATCCTTAAAAAAAAAAAACCCACAATTACAAAAATGAACCTAACTTTGTATGGAGTAACCCAGACAGGAGATGATGATGGTGTGGTTCCTATAGTAGTACTAGAGGCAGGGAAGGGCAACACGATTTGTTGATGGATTGGGTTTAGATGTCAAGGAGACAAAAGTCAAGGATCATAAAGGTTTCAGGAAAAAAAAATATAAAGGTTTCAGGCCTGAGGAACTGGAAAAGTGGTATGTAGAAGACTGTAGGAGAAGGCTTGGTTTTGGACATGAGTTTGAGATGTCCATCAGACATCCAAAAGAGATGCAGAATAGGCAGTTGGATATATGAAGCAGGAGTTCAGGAAGAGGTCTTCAAATGATTCAATTAGAATGCACAATATAGGCAAGGAAATGGTAGATGAGAAAGCATCTCTTTTTGAAATCATGCTGGCTAATAAGAGGGAACAAACTAGAATATCACCATTTTGCACTCCCCAATAAATGAATGGCTCTATGGTGTGCAGGCAAGGAATACCACTGGCTCTTAGCATGTCAAAAGGAGATATAAGCAGACACATGTACCATCTGATGGAAAAAAACACCCAGAGTCTTGCCGAAGGGATCCAGCCTGTGGATCCAGCTGCTTAAAACATTGTGAAATGCATTCTGAATATGCAAATCAGTGAAACCAGAATGTGGGAAACTCTACACTCTACAGGATCTTCAATGATGAACTGTAAGGAAAGGAAAAGGATGCAGGGAGGAAATATAGATTAAAGAGATTGGAAAAAAACTGGGTAGGATTAGGCTCTTGTGTCTGAGGTTGCATATTCAGGTGGTGAGGCAGTGAAGACCCAGGGTAAGTCACTACTATAGGGGTTGGAATGGTGGTTGATTTGGGGGAAAGGAAGGAAGCTGTGGATGGGACAGGATGCAAGGTGGGGAGTTTTGGGGATGGCTGGCAGTATTCCATATTTTTGCCGTAGGTGGTAGCTGCAGTTGGTGGGGACGTTCCCTTGTAAAGCTTAATAAGGCTGTATTTTCTCTTGATGTAGTTTTTATATTTTGTTTTATTCTACAATATAAAGCTTAAAACAAACTTACTCTTAAAAAAAACAATGATGAGTCTAAAAGTAATAGATGCTCTTATTTCCCACCTCTTCTTTTACTAGCAAAATGTTGTCAAGACTGGGTTAGGCCATACTATGTAATGTCCAAAGTATAGCTTAGAATGGTCTTATTAAAGATTTTTCAAATGGAAGTTTTCTTTTTTATTAGTGAAATATTTTGGGCATACTAAAAAAGAGTGGAGAAGAAGATAACAAGAATACCTTAGACCCACCATCTGGTTAAAATCTTACAGATACAATTAATGTTGTATGTATACTCTTCCCCAACTTCATTTTTCTCCCTTCCCATTGCAGAGGTAACCACTATGCTGAATTTGGTATTAATCACTCTCATTTGATCTTACACTTTTATATGCAGAAGTTTTCTGTTCTGAGGGTTCAATTGAGACCACGTGTAACTAATGTTGCACGTCATTATTATTGTTAAAAAGCAGACTTTTATAAGAATATATCTTACCAGGACACCTGGGTGGCTCAGTGGTTAAGTGTCTGCCTTTGGCTCAGGGTGCAATGCCAGAGTCCCAGGATCAAGTCCCACATCAGGCTTCTTGCATGGAGCCTGCTTCTCCCTCTGCCAAGGTCTCTTTCTTTCTCTCTGTGTGTCTTTCATAAATAAATAAAATCTTAAAAAAAATAAGAATATACCTTACCTTCCCATGTGAATTATGGTCTTTGATTCAGCTCTAAGAAGCACTAGTCTGAGCACTGTTGCTGCTGCTTCCTAAAAATAAATTATCAGCATTTATTTTGTGTAACATTGTAATGTCTTTAATTTTTCCTCTCCCTAAATTTACTAATGGTCTGATTGGTTTATTAAAGAACAAGTGTTCACTAGAACTAATGGGTAGTCAGAATGTGTGGTAAGAGGCAAGTTATGAAATATTCATTTGAATCTGAAGGAAAATATTAAAATTATACAGATATACATATACTTCTGTGTATACTTATAGTACGCAAATACAGATTGCACTAATCAATCTTAGAGTCACACCTTACACATGGCTTTAAGGCTAGGAAGCACTATTAATCAAATATCTTTTCAGTGACTAGAAACATCCTAAAAATGTTAATGGATTAAAAGTATTTAAAAAAAAGGTATTCAGCCCTTGGGGCACCTGAGCGGCTCATGGTTAAGTGTCTAACTCTTGATTTTGGCTCAGATCATGATCTCAGGGTCATGAGATTGAAGCTTGTGTTGGAGGATGGGAAGGTGGGGTGGTCCATGCTTAGCAGGGAGTCTGCTTGAGATTCTCTCCTTCTCTTTTTGTCCCCAACTGTACTTTCTCTCCCTCTCTAAAATCAATCAATCAATCTTAAAAAAAGTATTTAACTCTTATTCTCTGAATATCCCAAGCATTTATCTTTCTTTCTTTCTTCCTTCCTTCCTTTCTTTTCTTTTCCTTTTTTTCTTGCTTCCTTCCTTTCCTTTTTTTCTTTCTTTCTCTTTCCTTTTCTTTTTTCTTTCTTCCTCTCTTCCTTCCTCCTTTTCTTCCCTTCCCCCCCTTTTTTTTCTCTCTCTCTTTTCCTTTCTTTGCATTCTTCTTTCTTTAGTTTGATTAAGATACAAATTTTTATTCAGTATTATTCACTGATTTCTTTCTATGAAACAGAATTGTCAAGATCTCTTTTATCTGTATCTTGTCAGGCTCATTCTCTGGGGGAAAATGAGCGAGATGTCAACGATTATCGAGAATATCTTAAATATAGTTAATTGTATGGAGTCCTATTAATTTACTTTAGAAGTATGAAAGGAACCTGAAAGTTACCTAGGAAGACTTGAATAGTCACATTCATTTTTTCTTCTTCTTCTTCTTCTTTTTTTTTTTTAAAGATTTATTTATTTGACAGTGAGAGAGAGAGAGAGAGAGAGTGAGAGAAAGAGAGACAGAGAGAGAGTGAGCACACATGTACGGGCAGGCATGGGGTGGGTGGAGAGGCAGAGGGAGAGAATCTCAAGCAGATGCCCTGCTGAGCTCAGAGCATGGGGGTGGGGGTGTGGGGGTGTGGGGGGGTTGATCTCACAACTTATGAGATGATGTCCCTCTCCCTCCTTCATTTGGGAAAGAGAGAAAGCACACAAGTGGAGAGGGGCAGAGGGAGAAGGAGAAAGAATCAAAAGCAAACTGTATTGGGTGTGGAACCTGACACCGGGATTGATCTCATAACTGAGAGCTCATGACCTGGGCTAAAACCAAGAGTCAGATGCTTAATCAACTGAGTCACACAAGCACCCTAAATAGGCACATTCCTAATTTACTTTTCCATTTCCACAAAATAACACTTGAAATAAAAGCTTTTGAGTAAAACTTATTAATAGGAGAAAGTAAAACTTGAAATTCTTGGTATTGCCTGAAAAATCCAGGGAAAGATTTCCTAAGAAACACAAAAATAAAGGGAATACATAAACTTTCAATTACTGTATTATCACCACTGAAACATATTCCCCTAGCTTTCACCAAGTGTCCTTTTAGATTATATACACAATGAAATCATAGCAAAATTTGAAACAAAGTGAATGGCAACATGAAGCAGTGAAACCAGTGGCAAATTAGGCTCTAGTTCTATTTCTGGAATTAATGTGCTGCACATCTTAAGAAAGTGACTTGCCGGGATCCCTGGGTGGCTCAGCGGTTTAGTGCTTGCCTTCGGCCCAGGGTGTGATCCTGGAGACCGGGGATCAAGTCCTACATCGGCTCCCTGCATGGAGCCTGCTTCTCCCTTTGCCTGTGTCTCTGCCTCTCTCTCTCTCTGTGTCTCTCATGAATAAGTAAAATCTAAAAAAAAAAAAAAAAGAAAAAAAAAAGTAACTTGTCTGGGTGTGTTTTGTATGAAGAATGTAAGGATTGGGCAAGATGCTCTCTAGGGTCCTGTCCAGCTCTAGGACCCTATAATAGCAGTGGATTTGATCTCATGAATAAGCTTTGGTAGATACTAATATTTTTCTAATGAATATAAAATATCTGTGACATTAATACTTAGCCCAGAGGAAAGACATGATAGTCTGGGTGGCTCAGTCAGTTAAGTGTCTGCCTTTGGCTCACTTCATGATCTTGGGGTCCTGGGATGGAGCCTGCATTGGGCTCCCTGCTCAGCACGGAGTCTGCTTCTCCCTCTCCTTCTGCTTCTCTGCCTGCTTGTGCTTTCTCTCTCTGTCTCAAATAAAAAAATAAAAATCTAAGAAAAACCCCAAACTGTTCCTTAAAGCTCCTTGTCAGTCTTTTACTTCTCACTGCTCAGCTTCTGCACAGCAGTTTTACCAAACCTTTAGTCCTTTCCTCCAACTGCATACTGCTCCAGGTCCTTCTACTTTCTTACTTCCCTGCATGCTTCAGAAAGAAAGGCCACTGGGCTTGTGAGCTGCTTCAGCTTTCTGTTTTTCTCCCTTCTTAACCGTTTGTTGACAATCTACTATACACTAGGCATTGTACACTGCAAAGACAGAGATGACAGTTCCTGCCCTGAAGGAGTCTGATGGCAGCGAGGGATCAGAAAAAGATTCCAATTCAGCCCCGTAAGTACTTTGGTAAAGGGATGTAAATTAGCCTGGGCATAGAGAACGCTTCAGGGAGGCTTTGAGAAAAGTTACAAAACACAAAAGAGGTTATATTGCTAAAATTTAGAAAAGTGGGTTCCGTGGAGAGGGAATGGGAGGTGTAAAGACCTTGGTGAGACGAGTGTGAAGTTCAGGGTAGCTGGAGGAGCACCAGGATGTGTGGGAATAGAAGGAGACAATCGTGGAAAAGCCCTACCAGGAGGGTCTCGAATGCCAGGCTAATGAGTATGGATTTTATTCTGAATGTAATGAGGCACCACTAAATGTTTTTTTTTTTTTTTTTTTTTTTAATTTTTTATTTATGATAGTCACAGAGAGAGAGAGAGAGAGGCAGAGACACAGGCAGAGGGAGAAGCAGGCTCCATGCACCGGGAGCCCGATGTGGGATTCGATCCCGGGTCTCCAGGATCGCGCCCTGGGCCAAAGGCAGGCGCCAAACCGCTGCGCCACCCAGGGATCCCCACTAAATGTTTTTAAGCAGGAGAGTGACATCATACTTCCTTTTAGGCCGGTTCTGAGAGGGACAAGGCTGAAGTTCGGGAGATCATGTCTAGGAGGCATTTTCAAGAACTCTGGCGGGAAGTAATCAGGGCCTAGAAGGTTCAGAAGCAAGAAGATGTGTTCAACACCTATGCAGGAGACAGAACTGATAGAACTGGATGGCAAATGAACAAATATGAAGGTGTAGAAGATGAGAAAGTGGAAGATGCCTCCTCATTTCCAGCTTGAACAGCTCAGTAGAACCACTCAGCAAGATGAGAAACAGATGAGGAGGAAGCTGTTGGGAAATTTAATTAGTTCCAGACATGATATGTTTGAACTTCTTCTGTTAGGCGATGTAACTGTGGAGAGAGATTACTTTGGAAGTGGATCAAGGTAAAGGTGTCCATGGATGTGAATGAATGTGACAAGTTAAAGGAGTAGTGAAGACAGAAGCCTGAAGAACATAGCACTTAGGGACTGGCAAAGAGGAGAACCCAGAAGGAGACCAAGTTCTATATCTCTATGTCCACACTCTTCTATTCCCTGAGATAAAGAGGATATTCCAAGACTCACATTTTCACTGCTACCCTGGATTCCTTTTTTTTCCCTTAATTTCAAGATTTTATTTATTTATTTGAGAGAGAGAGAGAGAGCTAGAGAGAGAGAGAGAGAGAGTGAGCATGAGCCGAGGGAGAGGGAGAAGATGCAGGCACCCCACTGAGCAGGGAGCCTGATGCCAGGCTCAATCCCAGGACCCCAGGATCATGACCTGAGCTGAAGGCAGATGCTTAACCAACTAAGCAACTCAGGAGCCCTGCTACACTGGATTCTACTCCTTCTGTTCCTTCAGGTCTTGCCGTACCAATAACCTCATCTCTTTTATCGTAAACCTTTTCTCCTTTCCATTAGCCAACATACATTGAAAGTCTTTCCTGTTTTAAAAAGTGAGGCCCCTTCCTGGACCATACTTCTTCAGCTTTTAGTCTATCTCACTTCCCTTCTAAAATCTTGTGAGAATGTCTAACTCCACTCTTCCTATTCCCTCATCTTCCATTCAGTTGGCCTCAAGCAATGGGGCTTTTGCCTCTACTGCTTTTTCCAAACTGCTAATCCTAAAATCATCAATCATCTTCTAATTGGGGATCCAACGAGCACTTTTTAAGTCTTGTTCAACTTCTTTGGGGGCATAAACCATTCCTTTAACTTTCTTCTCTGGCTTTTCGGACCCACAGCTCTCATTTGGTGTCCCATTTCTCTATCCTGCCCCTGAAGTGTTCTGCCTTTTGGTCCTCTTCTCTTCTCACTTTCATACTTTTCTACCTTCTTCTACTAGCTTCAACTGTTAGCCATGACTCTCTGAGTGCTACCTGTTGGACATTTTTTGACTTCAATCTTTTGGGAATAAGGTGGAGGAAGAAATACCCAACTAGATTGGCCACTTCCAACAGGCAACAAAATTCAACCTGTTTCAAACTATACTCTCCTCCCCTGCATTCCCTCTGACTTCCTCCTCCAAAATCCTGCTCCTCCTTCTGTAATTTCAATCTTGTTTAATGGCACCTGAAAAAAATTTTTTGATAAATCATCATGTAGTACATCTTAAACTTATACACCATCATATGTGAATTAGGTCTCAATAATTCTGGGGGAAAAAATTAAAAAAAGAAAAAAACTGAAAATCATTCTAGGCATGGCCCAGTTCCCTTAGTTTTACAGTCTCTCTAGGATCTGCGCCCTCCTTCCCATCTGCACCGTCACGGCCCTTCGCTCAGGCTCTTTAAGCTCCTTCAGAAACGACAATGCCATGCTAACTGGTTTTCTCCCCTCCACTCCACCTTCCCTATTGTAACCAAACCAAGTTTTCCAAAGATGAATCAGATCCTGCTATTCCTCTATTTAATTGCTCCCCAGGTTCCCTACAATAAAAAGAACCACAATATAGGACCGACCCTTCGTGAACTACCCCCTGTCCGCTTTCTTGACCTCATCTTTAGCCCCTCGGCACCGCGACCCTGTGCTCTCGCCACGCTTAGGTTTTGAGGTTCCCCAAACGAGCACCCCGTGCCGGTCCACCTGAGCCGAGTTCCCGTTTCCCTTTCCTGTCTCAGGCTAACTCTCACAAGATTTCTAGGCTAAGCACCCTAGTCACCTGTGCTGAGGTCCGCAAGCAGCCACCATCCTGAAGCTGCAGGAGCAGTCTCGACCTATCTCCACCGGACGACTTTCACACTGTTGGGCAAATTCTATAGCCCTGGTCTTAACGAGACAAGGAGCCCGTCAAGGTCGCGTCTTCTCTTCACTGCTGCATCCCCTGCACCTTTACCCCGGGACTATGCAACTAACACATGTTCGATAAATTGGGCTGAACTGCAAGTCATTTTCCCGCGGGGGAGAGAAAATCTTCAAGGGTCTCTGGAATCGCAGCTGCACGCGGCTGCTCGTGCCCGCCAAGTGGGGCGCGCGCACCACCACCCCACACCCCTAGGCGGCGCACTGCGCCCCGCGATCCCGAAGCGCGGGGGCTCTCGCCCGAGACCCGCCGCCGGGCGGGCGCCGCGGCTCCCAGACGCCGGCCTCGGCCCCGACCGCCGGGCGGCGCAGCGTCCTGAGGGGCGGGCCCGGCAGGCACCACCCTCGAAGAGGCGGAACCTGCCAGGGCGGAGGTCCGGACCCAGGGTACCTGATAGGAGCCGCCGGTCAGGGCCAGCTCCGCTAGGACCGCTCGGCCATTAGCGACACAGCTGTAGGTGATCGTCATGGCGGGCGGGCCCGCGGAGGAGAGGTTCCGGCCGGCCTGAACCGCCCGCCACAGCCTCGGGGCGGTGACTGGGGCGGGGCTCGCGCAGGCGCGAGGAGCGATTGCTTGGCGGGGCTCGGGCGGGGGCGGGGGCGGGACGGGGGCGGGGGCGGGGCGGGGGCGGGGCGGGGCTCGGGGCGGGGCTCGCGCAGGCGCGAGGAGCGATTGCTTGGCGGGGCAGGAGGCGGGGCCATCCCTGGCCTGGGCGGAGCCTCTGCCGAGACGGGGGCGGGGTTTCGTAAACAAAACAAAACAAAACTGGCCTTGGGTGAGTGAAACCTTCCTCCTTCGTGCTTATCCTTAAAGTCACTTGTTGAGAGCCAGCTTGCTTCACAGTACTACCTGCCTACGATTCAGTCCACAACAGGAAAAGTAAAATAAAATTCATCCATTAACTCAGCCAGCGGCTATTGAACCCCCGCAGTTGGGAGGATGCTAAGATGCAGGCCCCGAGGTGTGGCTCTGAGGGGTGCTTTCTGGAAGTGGCTACAGAGGCAAGTGAAGACAGACGCCGATTCCAATGAGTGACATGCGGAAAGATAAACTAAGAGGTAGAAGCTGCGGCGGAGGCAGCCCATTCTCCTGGGGAGAGGGAGCAAAGCCTTCTCAGTCGCTGCCCCCCCCCCCCCGCCCCTGCCCCGACTTCGGAGGGGTTGAAATTTCTCTAAGGGAGGAGGAAGGCGAGGGCAGCCTAAGCAGAGGGAACAGCTTCTGTAAAGGCTTGAGAGCAGGCAGGTGGGTTTAGGGAATGGGTGTGAGTAGTGTGGCAGAGGAAAGGTGTGCGGCAGAGTGGGTAGGATAGGAGAGGGGTAGGAGTGATAGAATGATTTGTCATCCTAGGTCTTGAGTTCCTGGACAAGAACATTAAAAATATATATATAAGCTTCAGATAAGTTTATGTATTTTCATCAGCAGGGTGTTGTGGTAGAGTGAAAAGAAATCCGACGAACTTGGATTGAATATAGGCACTGCCATGTATTCTGCACTTTCATTGTAACTTAACCTTTCTGAGACTCAGTTTCCTAATCTATAAAATGGGTGTAGTCTTCAAGTTTAAATTAAGTAATTATGCAAAGTACTTAGCATACTATAGATAAGCAGTTGCACCCTGAGTGTGATAAATACATTAAATGAGAATTACTTTCTTGCTCTCAGTAGTATAACTCTAAAGGAAAACCAATCGATGTCCTTCTGGGTGATTGGCAGAGGTGGAGACAGGTAGTCAGTGGAGTTCATTTTAACCCAGTGCAATCAAATTGGATTTGACAAGCAGGTCGCAGAACTTGTCTGGACAGTAACTCCTGTGAAAAATGCTTTGTTGAATCATGTATCCTCCTATCTAAAGGAAATCTTGAATCAGTGTGCCTTATCAGCTTAGAGAGAATGTCTTTTGTTACAGGAGTCATTGAATTAAAAACACTACTCACACTGTTTATATGTGGGAAAGTGAAATATGTTAATTCTGAGGTAATGCATTGGAATATTTCTTGCTAGTGATAAAAATAAAGCTGAATAAACTTGGCCACATGGCAGTAACCCTTGTGTTTAGTAACTAGTGGAACTGCAAGAGATTGGGCAAAGAAATCATGAGCTGTAGTAATGGTAACAAGCATCTGATGCTTGGAATGATGTATCTAGGGCCTCCCCCATCTTGGTCTCACCTTGCCACGTTAAAGCAATCCTGTAAAGCAGGTATGATGGGTTCATTTTGCACAGCCCACATAGTCAGACCTCTAGAAATGTAAAACATAAGTGATAACACCACTCTATCTTTTTTTTATACCACTCTATCTTTGAGCCCCATTTTACCTGATATCTGAGGCTTAATCTAGTCAACGCTAGGTTTCCTCAGTTAACTCAGGATTTACCCCTTCCTCATTCTATGTGGGGTAGGAGTGGGATCTGTGTGTGTAAGGGACATGGTGGTGATGGAGATCTGATTCGTGATTGCCATCCCTCCAAGGTGGCACCTGCTACTCCTGTTTCTGTCTTTGGTCATCAGTTCACATACTCCACTTGGAAACTCAAGAACCCTTTAGGCACTCTGGTTCTGTCTCAGCCACTCTTATAGCCCTTTTGGGGGAAGGAAAACTTTCCCTTGCTCCCTCATGCCATTTTGAGGTGTGTGTGTGTGGGGCTCCAGGGGCTGTCTCAGGTCTCTGGCCAACACACCGTGGTGCCACCCCTTCTGTCATGCTGTCATTCTGTTGTCATGTGGGGAGCAGCTCTTAGACCTTATCTCACCTGGGCAGCAACTCTTTGGGTCCCCAATTAACTGAGAGTCTTCTCATTACCACACTCTATCACCCCTCACCTTCCAGTGAGGACTGTGACTAATTGGATTGCTTCCGTTGGACCCTGTCCTCCTCAAGCCTGTGGACACGCCAGTGCCTCTAGGTAGGGAGCCTAATACTACCCCAGGCATTCTTCCCAATTTATGGCGTTAATGTTGGCTTCTGCTGTCCCAAACCTTTTCTTTTCATATACTTCAGGGACTTTCCAGAACCTATTTTGAAACTTTAAGAGCAGAGAATCTTTTCCTTCTTTGCCTGCTCTTCCACCTCTGTCCCTCTTCGTCCTCCATTTTCTTTGTTCTCTATTTTTGTGCAGAGAATCACAATGAAAACCTGCAGCAGGTAGTATAAAATATCACAGGCGTTTTTATCTTTCCCTTGATAGTTTGACAAAACCTTGAGGGCGAAGCAGGATGAGTGGTGAGAAGCTGGATCTGTGGGAAGGAGAAATGGGTCGTTCACTATTGTCCATTTCTTTTAACACAAGGTTTTGGCTTTATGACTACTTTCACTGACTAGCGAATCTACTGCTAGATTTTTTTCAGGTTAGCTCCCCAGACCAGAAAGTCACTTAAATAGTAATTTGAATAGTCACTTAAATAGTAATTTGAATAGTAATAATAGTAATAATAGTCATTTAAATAGTAATTTGAATCATCCAGTTTCTTAGGTCACTGAAGACTTTGTAAATATTCCACAAGCTGGAGAGCATCAGGTACTCATTGATTCAGGATGCTACTTATTCAGTATTGAAGTTCTCTTCTGAAGGACTTCTGTTTTACTTACTGTTGTTCTTCAAAATGAGAATATGCGTATATTTTTTTCTTACAGCATGTAATCACTGTAATAATTCAAACAATACAGCAGTAAAAGCCTCTCTATTTTTACCAACCTATAAAAAACTCACTAAGAATAGCAATAGTAGTAGTTTAACTTATATTTGACTGTCTTGATACATTTTTATATTAACAGACACATGCATACTATTTTTTCCGAAATCTGTTTTTTGTCTTGTTTTAAAATTAATATACTGGGGCACCTAGGTGGCTCAGTGGTGGAGCGTCTGCCTTCGGCTCAGGTCATGATCCCAGGGCCCTGGATCTAGTCCCACATCAGGCTCCCCAGAGGGAGCCTTCTTCTTCCTTAACCTATGTTTCTGCCTCTCTGTGTCTTTCAGGAATAAATAAATAAAAATGTAAAAAACAAAACAAAACAAAAAAAATAAATTAATATACTGTTTTCTTTGACTATCACATATATTTCAAATATTTTCCTCTGAAGTTTATCATTTTCTTTTTCCTTCTGGTGCCTATTCTTTTGCAGATGTTTTTGTTTCTGACTTAGTTAACCATGTCCCTGCTTTTTATTATGATGATGGAACTTAGTGGCATGTTAGGCAAGGCTTCCTTTCCTATTCCCATATGAAAATATTTCTTTTATTTTCTTGTTACTTTTGTTTGTTTTAATGTTTAAATATTTAATCCAGCTGTAATTTTTTTCTGTGTTTCTTGTGAGGTCACAAGAGAAATATATGTTTTCCCAAATGTACTGCCAATTGTTTCAAACCACTTATTTGAAGTCCACTTTTGCCATAAACTAAATTCTTCTATAACATTGTTAATTGGATCTTAGACTTGATTAACATGTCCTCTTCTGCACTGGTTATCACAGTGATTCAATGACAGTAGCTTGAATTGCTTCAAATTTAACAAATTGGAAAGAGTTAATATATTTGCAATATTTCGTCTCATCCAGGAACACAGGTTGATTTTCTATTTATTCTTTATTATATCTTCCTATAAAAGTTCTGTAGGTTTCTTCATGAAGGCTTGACAATTTTTTAGAAATGTTTATTCTAGAGTATTTTGGCTGTTCTTGTTTATGGACTTTGTTTCCCATTTTGTCTTCCAATTGCCTGTTTCTGGCATGTATTATCCCCCCCCCCCCCCTTTTTTTAGGTAGGCTCCACACCCAGAGTGGAACTTGAACTCACAACCCTGAGATTAAAAGTGGTGTCCTTTACTGACTGAGCCAGCCAAGTGCCCCTATTTCTGGCATGTACAAAATCTGTTGACTGAAATGAGGGGTTGTTGAGTGTAATGGCCAAGAAAAAATTCTTGAGATGTTGTCTGATGCAACTTAGTAAGTTTATTTAAGTAGCGTGGGGACCGGACCCATGGGCAGAAAGGGCTGCACTTTTGCTGTATGGAGCTGGTGGTTATATGCTTAGTGCTCAAGGGGGTAGGGACATCCAGGGAGTATTAGATCATAAATGTCTTCTTTGAATTTCTACTGGTAAAACTGCTTTCGCAAGACTTCTCTGGTGCTTATCGTTCAGTTCAATATTATCTATCAGTGAGATACCCAGGAGTCATGAGATCCTTTCAGGGTGTAGCAACGGGCACATATTTGATCTTTATCAGAATGGTGCAGATAAGCCTTCTGGGCTAAAGTTGAATATTTTTCTGCTTCTATCCCTCATCAGTTATATTTGGTTTCTTTTACATATAGCCCCTGCTCCATAATATTGTAAACTCCTAAAGGCCATGGGCTTTTACACATCCAGCACATTGTGCTATGCTCAATGTGAACAGGATGTAGGATACTATTGTTGACTCTCATACTAGTTTTTTTCATTATATTCAGCAGCCAAGTGGAGGGGAACCTCAGGTAGCAATGATATTTGTGAAAACTGGAAAATGATTGAAGATAGTGTAGTGGAAAGAGATTGGAGGGACTTAGGAGTCAAGCAGACCTGGATGTAATGCTGACTTTGCCACTTTCTAGTTGTGTAATTTTGGCATTTCTGAACGTGTTTATTTCTTAGTCTCATTTTTGAACTTAATTCAGAAAATGAGCTTGGAGTGCCTGGGTGGCTCAGTCGATTGAGTGTTTGACTCTTGGTTTCAGCTTAGGTCATTATCTCAGGCTCGTGAAATCAAGCTCCATGTCCGGCTCTGTGGTCAGTGTGGAGTCGTCTTGTCCCTCTCCCTCTGCTTCTCCCCCCTCACTCTCTCTCTTTCTTAAATAAATAAATAAATAAATAAATAAATAAATAAATAAAAGGAAAAGAAAATGAGCTGACATACACAAAGCATATAACTGGTCCTCAGTAGGTGTACCAGTGTGGATGGCTGTTATGATCATTATGAATCCATATTATCATGTAACTAGATCTATCCATTAAGATGCACATTTAAGAAAGCACAGCCTGGCCTACATGAGTTGCTTGTGTGTAGATTCAGTGAACATATTTGAATCATCATTCAAGGCAAATGATACAGAAATTTTCTTTTGTTTTAGATTTTATTTATTTATTCATGAGAGAGACACACAGAGAGAGGGGCCGAGACACAGGCAGAGGGAGAAGCAGGCTCCATGCAGGGAGCCTGACGTGGGACTCCATCCCATTACTCTGGGATCACGCCCTGAGCCAAAGGCAGATGCTCAACCACTGAGCCACCAGGTGCCTCGATACAGAAGTTTTCTAAAATTCTTCCTTTTGAGAAATATGTTATCTGTTGGTCTCCACTCTGTAATAAGTTTTCTGAGAACAGAGGTCAAGTATTACCAATCTTTTTATCTCTAGCACCTGGTGCAGTGATGGACACAATTTAGGTGGCTGCATTTCATAGTATGAAGTATTTATTTAACCAGTTGCCTACCTTTATTTGTTGTTGTTATTGTTGCTAATACAAAAGATGTTGGCTTCTTATCTTTGCTAGGAAGTGTAGCGTTTAAGAGAGGATGTGTAGGGGATCCCTGGGTGGTGCAGTGGTTTGGCGCCTGCCTTTGGCCCGGGGCACGATCCTGGAGACCCGGGATCGAGTCCCACGTCGGGCTCCCGGTGTATGGAGCCTGCTTCTCCCTCTGCCTGTGTCTCTGCCTCTCTTTCTCTCTCTGTGTGACTATCATAAATTAAAAAAAAAAAAAAAAAGAGGATGTGTAGATGGCAAACATCTCTGCAGGCCACCCATACGCAACTTGTTTTATTATAGTTGGTTTTAAATCCCATTGCTGTGTCAGGGCCAGCAGAGGGAGCACAGAGCACAGCTTTGAAGGAGCAAGCTGCTGCAGCTGTACTGGGAAAGCAGGAAAAAGGCCACTGAGGAGTTTTACAGAGGAAGTAAGAGCTAGGAAGAAAGTCATTCCCCATTTGGTTCTCTTTGCCCTGTTCTCTTTTGTAACTCATTCAGGCCCTGGAAGGCCTCTTCTCACCTTTTTTTTTTTCTCCCCTTGCTCAGCAGCTTCTCCTAACTTTCCCCTTTCCTTAGGTTAGTTACACAGTAAGACGCACAAGACCCATGTTCTCCAGGCTAGTTTCTCTTTTAGTCAGCTCAGTTACTTAGCTCAGATTCAGGGTTTGGACATTGATGAGGGTCCCAGAAAAACACTGAAGAAACCGGGTGCCTTGATTCACAGTTCCCACTGTCAGAGCCATTTTGGAGGGGGGTAGGGACTGAAAGGGCTGGGGTTAGATTTCTCTCTGCATGAGGAATCAGAGAGGCAAATGAAGACTGGACAGAAGGTTGTAGGGTTTCTAGAGAGTGGGGGAAAATGCCACTTGCTGCTTCATTGTCTTGCAAAAGCAGATCTGTGGCACTCCGTATTTGAGAATCTCTTGAATTGTGAGCCACTACTGTCACTGGCAGTGATTGCATCTCTCAGGTGTATTGGAGGAAGAGATAAAATGGTTGTGAACTGTTGTCTTACAACTCAAGTATGAAATTCTCTGCCTGTTGCTTAAGGTCTGCTATTGTCTTTCCCAACCCCAGCATCTCTCTAAATTTAACCTTCTTCTCTGCACATTAATCATCACCATAGCCAATTTAGTCTGCTCACGGATCTGAGATCATATTATGCTGATTCCGGGCTGGAAGCTTTTGTTCTTGTATTTTTTCCCCACATTTTCCTAATTCTTCTTCCATCCTTCATAACCCAGGTGAGGACCTTTAGAGGTCACCAACTGTACTACTTATTTTTTCACAGTATAGGTTTCAGCCATTAATAGCATACATTCTTTGTTAACAGGTCTGTTGGGTATAAAAAGCTTATAAGTTGATTGTTTGGAATGTAGAGCACGTTTCTCTGCAGAAATATGGTAACTGAGTCAAGGTGTATTTGAAATAGAAATAGTTGAAAACAATCTTTCGTAATTAAAATAGCAACTCCAGTGATTAAACAAAACAGGGAATCAATAAGATTGAACTAGCTCACTCTCATTCATCTTGGTGCTAGTGTTTAAGGAAGAGCAGGTTTAATTAAAGGAGGATAGAGAGGTGTTGGAAATTAGTGGATGTTCTGAATGGGCCTTATGGAGCAATTTCATAGAAGACACTGGCTTTTTGTTATGTCTTTATTACTTTACAACTCCTGACTCTGCATTTCCATAATGCTGGTGTCTGGCTGCTAGTGCTTTAGTACTTAGCCGTGGTTTGGATTATTTTTGGCTTAAAAAAGGTTATGGGAGAATGTCAGAAAAAATGGCAAAATAAAGGACTGCCAAAAATATTCCCCTTCAGAAGAGCAATAAAAAAAAGGCGATTTTTTGGGAGAATTTATTTTGTAACATACACAATTATTTAATCATTGTGTTGTATAGCTGAAACTAATATATATCATCTATACTTTAAAAAGTTTCAGAATTAAATTTTCAGAACTCTAGAAGTTAACTAAAGGCCTGCTGACCCAAGGATCATTTATTCAAGAAAAGTGACTGAATCTTAGTAAGAATAGTGACCTCTATGGCATTTTAACTTACCCTAATCCCACCTCCCACTTTGCAGTAGTCTTAATAATAGTCTATATTCCTGGGCAGTTTGGCAGCCACTAGAGAGGGCAGAATGAATTTGGAACTCTTTCAAAGCCCCATTCTCATAGAATTGTCATTATGTGATCTGTCTAGTGGTTCTCCAGAAGAGTTCACTTACAAGGCTGACTCAGAGCTCATTCAGTGCTAAAAACCTTCTCCTCCCACAGGGAGCATTGTCAAAACAATTATAGGCAAGGATTTCAACTTGCAAATGCTTTAGGTAATGGATAACTGTTGGGGAAACAGTATACCAAAAGCTCAAAAGGAATAGTTGATGAATGTACTGTCTGTAAGGGCTTTGAAAAGCTCTGAAATAGTTGTGGTAATCTAGAAGTCCATGTTATATAGAAGAGCTCTGAGCATGCTGGGGAAAGATGTGAGAAGGCCCTAAGCTCTCATGTCTGATTGAGCTTGAGATTTTATGCAAGTAGGAAGTGAAGGCTGAGGTGGAGTTATAAACCACTCTTTTTAAAAAATATTTATTTATTATAGAAAGAGAAAGAGCACAAGTGGGAGGGGCAGAGAAAGGGAGAGAGAATCTCAAGCAGACTGCACTGAGCGCAGAGCCTGATGCAGGGCTCCATCCCATGAACTTGAGATCCTGACCTGAGCCGAAACCAAGAGTTGGAAACTTAACCAACTGTACCACCCAGGTGTCCCATGAACTGAGTTTTATTTTATTTTATGTCATTATTATTATTTGTAAAGATTTTATTTACTTATTCATGAGAGACACAGAGAGAGGCAGAGAGAGAGGCAGAGACAGGAGAAGCAGGCTCCATGCAAGGAGCCCGATATGGGACTTGATCCTGTGACTCCGGGATCATGCCCTGAGCCAAAGGCAGATGCTCAACTGATGCACTACCCAGGCATCCCTGAACAGAGTTTTAAAGGCATGCTCCAACACCTACACAGAGCTGCTCACAACAAAGCCAGGGATATTTAGTTATTCCAGCTATTTAAGGATATTTCTGTCCAGTCATTAGTTGACCAATAAGCTAACTAAATAGAGACACTAACATGACAAAGAATATAGACTTTATAAAATTAGTTCAGAAAAGTCACTAAACAAGTAATTACTATAATAAGTGGCAACAACAATAAACTCTGTAGGTGAGGTTGGTGGATCTGATCGTTAGAGTTGTCACATTATATTGTTTTAAATGTCTGGTTCTTAAAAAATCATGAGACATACACAGAAACAAGAAAATATATTCCATAAAAGGACAAAAATTGATCAATAGAAATTATTCCTAAGGAACTCCAGGTGTTGGATTTATAAGACAAAGGCTTTATTGTATTTATTTATTTATTTTAAGATTTATTTATTCAAGAGAGAGCATGAGAGAGAGAGAGAGAGAGAGAGAGAAAATGGACAAACAGGGGGAGGGGCAGAAAGAGAGGGAGAGAATCTCAAGCAGGCTCCCCACGGAGCATGGAGCCTGACATGGGGCTTGATCTCATGACCCCGAGATCATAACCTGAGCTGAAACCAAGAGTCAGACACTCAACTGACTGAGCCACCCAGGCACCCCCCCAAGACAAAGAGCTTAAATCAGTTTAAATATTCCAAAGAATTAAAGCAAATCCTATCTAAAGAATTAATGTGTAATAGTCACATTTCACTAAATAGAGAATATCAATAAAGAGAAACTAAGAAAAGGAAACAAATATAAACCTAAATGAAAAAAAATCACTAGAGGAGCTCAACAGCAGTTGAACACGCAGAAAAAAGAATCAGGGAACTTGAAGATAGATATGTTGATATTATTCAGTCTAGGGAACAAAACAAAAAAAGTAAACAAAGTAAAACAAAGCCTCACAAATCAATGGGACACCAGTAAGTGTTTAATAATATAAGCGTAATGGAAGTCTCAGAGGAGAGGAGTGCAGGAAAAGGGAAAAAAAGTGCATGAAGAAATAATGGCTGCAAACTTGACAAATTTGATGAAAAATATTCATCTATACATCCAAGAAGTTAAAACAGATCCACATAACATAAACTCACAGAGATCCACCCCTAGATATATTGTAATGAAACTTGAAAGCTGGAGAATCTTGAAAATAGCAGGAGAGGGACACCTGGGTGGCTTAGTGGTTGACTGTCTGCCTTCGGCTCAGGGCACGATCCTGGGGTCCTGGAATCAAGTCCTGCATCAGGCTCCCTGCAGGGAGCTTGCTCCTCCCTCTCCCTCTGCCTTCGTTTTTTTTTTTTTTTTTAAGATTTTATTTATTTATTCATGAGAGAGAGAGAGAGAGAGAGGCGGAAACACAGGCAGAGGGAGAAGCAGGCTCCATGCAGGAAGCCCCATGTGGGGCTCGATCCCAGGACTCCAGGATCACATCCTAGGCTGAAGGCAGGCGCTAAACCACTGAGCCACCCAGGGATCTCCCTCCCTCTGCCTTTGTCTCTGCCTCTCTTTCCGTATCTCTTCTGAATAAATGAATAAAATCTTTTAAAAAAAGAAAATAGCAAGAGAGAAGGGCCTCGTTATATATATATAGGAACCTCAATAACATTAATAGCTGATTTCTTATCAAAAGCCATAGAAGCCAGAAGCCAGTTGAATGACATATTCAAAACGCTGAAGGAAAGAAAGAAGAAAGAAAAAAAAGGAAGAAAATACATCACTGTCAACCATGAATTCAGCATCTGGCAAGGAAAAATTAAAACACTGACAGATAACAGGAACTGAGAGAGTTCATCATTTGCAGATCTGCCCTGTAAGAAAAATTAAGTAAAAGAACACTCTACAGTAACTCAAATCCACATAAGAAATAAAGAACATCAGTAAGCACATAGTTAAGTTTAAATGATAATATAAATGTAGCTTTTGTTTGTTACTTCTTCCTCCCATATCTGATTTTAAAGACAAGTGCAGATGGATGCCTGGGTGGCTTAGCGGTTTAGTGCCTGCCTTCAGCCCAGGGCATGATCCTGGAGTCCTGGGATCGAGTCCCACATCAGGCTCCCCGCATGGAACCTACTTCTCCCTCTGCCTGTGTCTCTGTCTCTCTCTGTCCCTCATGAATAAATAAATAAATAGAGTCTTAAAAAAAAAAAGGACAAGTGCATAAAGCTATGACTATAAATGTATGTTAATAAGCACACAATGTATACAGATATAGTTTGTGATAATAACAGTGTAGTGGAGTGGTGGGGAAGAGAGCTGTTTAGAGCAGTTTTTATTTTTTTTTATTTTTTAAAAGATTTTATTTATTCATGAGAGACAGAAGAAAGAGAGGCAGAGACATAGGCAAAGGGAGAAACAGGGTCCCCACAGGGAGCCTGATGCAGGACTCGATTCCAGGACCCTGCGATCACGACTTGAGTCAAAGGGAGACACTCAACCAGTGAGTCACTCAGGTGCCCCTAGAGCAATCTTTAAAATATACTACTGAAATTAAGTGAGTATTAATCAGGATCAGGTTGTTATAAATTAGATATTACTGATAATCACCAAGGCAACCAGTAAGAAACGAACTAAAAAATGCATAAGAAAAGAATGGACAAGGGAGTTAAAATGGTACAGCAGAAAATACCTATTTAACATAAAAGTTAGTTATGGAATCAAGGAACTAAAAAAATCAGATATGTAGAAAACAAATAGCAAAATGGGAGATGTAAATCTTATCAGTAATTAAATATAAATGGATTATATACTCCAATTAAAAGGCAGAGATTGGTAGGATGAATTAAAAAACATGATCCAACTGTATGCTGTCTGCAGCAGACTCATTTTAGATTAAAAGACACAAATAGTTTGAAAGTAAAAGGATGGAAAAAGATATACATGTGAAGACTCTAAGACCAAAAACATTATTAGAAACAAAGGAAGTTTTATAATGAATAAAGGGATGATTCATTAGGAAGACATACTTTTTTTTTTTAAAGATTTTATTTATTTATTCATGAGAGACACAGAGAGAGAGAGAGGCAGAGACATAGGTAGAGAGAGAAGCAGGCTCCATGCAGGGAGCCTGATGTTGGACTCCATCCCGGGACTCCAGGACCATGCCCTCAGCCAAAGGCAGATGCTTAACCGCTGAGCCATCCAGGGCTAAGACATGCTTATAAACATCTGCACATAACAACAGAGTGTCCCATTCTATGAATTTAAAGCTCCTAGAATTGAAGGAAAGAAATAGCAAATTAAAATATAATAGTTGAGACCCTAATGCTCCACTTTCAGTAATAGATGGAATAGCTAAGCAGATAATTAACAAGGACATAGAAGAATTGTGTAACACTATAAACCAACTAGACTAATAAACAACTGTAGGACACTCCATCCCCAAGGAGAACACACGTTCTTCTCAAGTGCACATGGAACATTCTACGGGATAGACCATATATTGGGCCATAAAAAAAGCCTCAATAAGTTTGAAAGGATTGAAATCATTACTAAATATGTCCTATAGCTACAAATCAATAAAATTAGAAACCAATAACAAAAGTAATTTTGCAAAATTCAAAATATATGAAAATTAAATAGCACATTTCTAAAATAACCAGTGGGTCAAAGTAGAAATCACAGGAGTAATCCATACTTTTAGATAAATAATCCATACTTTCAGATAAAGGATATAGCTAAAAAAGTCCTTAGAGGGAAATTATTTATAGAGGTAAGAATCCCAAATACAAATTCTATAAATTGATAGATAAATATGGAAGACTATTCAAGGCATGTATCCTGTGATAGCAGAGAAGAAGGAATAAATAAACTCAGTCAAGCAAGCTCTTTCTAAGCCTCTGCTTGTTACCTCTGTTAATATCCTGTTGGCCAAAATAAATTACATGACAGAGTCAAGGGGAGGGACATGACACATTCCTCACAGTGGGAGGGCCTTGGTGCTCTCCCTATTGTATGTCCCTATAATATTGCTTGTTTCTGTTTCCTTATTTTTCAAATAGGTATAAAAGCCCAAGACAAAGCAGTGAAAATCATGTTACTTCATTGTTTAAGATCTGTGGTAGTGAATTAATACTGAGCATGAGTTCACATGTTAGAAAATTGCTTTAACTGTGTATTCTAATCATTGGTATCATAGAGGAAATATTTACCTGTTGTTATACATTCTCTAATCAGCAGTGTCAGTCCTATTCAGATGCCGTTGTTTAAAAGGTACTGGAAGATGGTTCTTTGATTAGGCTTATCTTTTGAGGGTGGCCATTTTGAATAGAGAGTCTTGCTGGGGCTCTATTAATTAGTCCAGAATTAATAATCAATCCTTCACCAACCTGTGAAGTTGGAGGGTAGAATTGAAAAAAGCCTGAATATTGTATCACATAGACTAGTTTTTGTATTGTCCACTTGGTGGTAGAGTTGTTTTTAGGAAAGTGTAAACGGTAATGAATTAAGTAAAAGAGAAACAGAATCTCATGAATTCCTTTCCATGAGAAAAATGCAGCATGCATTTTTAGTAGGTATTTGTCTAGGCAGTAGCATTACTTTTATTAAAGTGAAGAGATAATGTAATCCAGGGCAGGTATGTTCATATGATAGATTTTTTTTTTTCCTGAAGAGGTGTGATAATTCTATTTGCAATATATCAGATGAAGCTACTTGATTACTGGTTAGAGTTCAGTGCTCAAAAATATAGATTTTAGAAATTGTCTTAATTTGGATAATCCTAAACTCCATCTTTTTTTTTTTTTTTTTTTGTAATTTAGGAAAATCTTTGTGTAAAGTAATACTCCTTATACAATGTTGTCTAAGTCTCTCCTACTGAAACTGTGGTTTGCTGATCAGCAACACTGGTATCACTTGGACTTGGGAGCTTATTAAAAATGCAGAATCTTGGCTCTTACCCCAGACCTACTGAATCAGACCGCAATTTAACAAGATCCCTAAGTTTTCTGCATGCATTGTAAGATGCACTGTTTTCCACTGGTAAAATGCAAGTAGTGGATGTGAGGTCAAAGGAAAGAGAGATAGGACAGATATCAGGACTGGAATCATTTAACAGACATTCACAGATTTATTCTGAATTTTTAATTGCTTATTTGAAGCCATCCTGAAATACTCATGCTCTAGTGCTGGAGATTATAAACATGAAGCTACCTGAGTTCTTTTAGATTCTAAAAGAAAGAAAGCAGAGCTATGTCAGTCATTCACACACTCATCAATCAATCATTAAAATATGGGAGATTCTGGAGATTGGTGTTCTAATCCACCCAGCTAATAACTAATGGTGTCATATTTGGCAAGACGTTAATCTCTTAGTTTTTAGCTTCTTTATCTGAAAAATGAGGTAGTTGGACAGGTTTATCCTTTTCAATTTTTCTAAAAATGCTTTGGGTTTAGGTATAGTTAGGGCTGATGTTCAGCTGGTAAACCCAGGTAACCCCATACCTGTCTTTGAATGGGCATCAGTTCTGAGTGGCTAGTGCTGGCGTCCCACTGGTTGTTACATAGTTTGACTGCTCCTGTTAACTGATGATTGAAGGGGAACTAAGTACCAGGGATTTTTAGGAACTAAGTATTATCACTATTAAATAAGTATTATCCTTGCAGGTCATGGATTCAGATAAATGTAAGTATAGGCCTGCTATATAAGAAAGCTGAACTCAGTAGTGCAGGGAGTGGAAAGTACATGGGCTTTGGTGTCAGTCTTGGTTTGTATCCTAGTTTGGCTGTATGAATTTAAGTACATGACCTACACTCACTTGGTATCAGCTTTGTTTCATAGCCAAAAAATAGTATTAATATAATAATATATCCCGTATAGTTTAATTATGAGGAATTAATAAGATGATTGATGTAGACAACCTGGCAAATAATAGGTGCTCAATGAATGTTAGTTTGCTTTTTACTTATGTATCCATATAAAGAATGACTTGTATATACACTTTGTCTTCTGGAAACCTCTATGTGATATACTGAATGAACAGAAACACTATGAACCTTAATAATAATAAAAGAGGATGGGGTGCCTGGGTGACTCAGTCATTTAAGTGACCGACTCTTGATTTCAGCTCAGGGTCATGAGATCAAGCCTGCATCAAGCTCTGTACTGGCTTTAGAGCCTGCTTGAGATTCTTTCTCTTCCTCTGCTCCTCCCCCGATCCCTCTCCTCCATGCTCATGTGCTCTTTCTCTCTCTCTTAAAAATAAATGAATCTTTAAAACAAATAAAAGAAGATAGCTAACTTTTAGAGCAATTCTAATAGTTTCAGTTGGGGAGGGGGAGTTTATATCTTTACCTAAGTCTCTTGCTTAAAATCAAAGATGACTTTCTTCTTTAGGCCAGTGGACTTTCAACTTTTTTTACTTGCATGTCCTCTCTAAAAATTATGAAACCAACCAACAAACAAACCAACAAACCTGGCCATGTTTTCCACATACATTCTTTTTTTTTTTTTTAATTTTTTTATTTATTTATGATAGTCACAGAGAGAGAGAGAGAGAGAGAGAGGGGCAGAGACATAGGCAGAGGAAGAAGCAGGCTCCATGCACTGGGAGCGCGACGTGGGATTCGATCCCGGGTCTCCAGGATCACGCTCTGGGCCAAAGGCAGGCGCTAAACCGCTGCGCCACCCAGGGATCCCTCCACATACATTCTTAAGTTTACATCTAAAATTTTTCATCATAAATTTATTTTTTTAAATATTTTATTTATTTATTCATGAGAGACAGAGAGACAGAGAGACAGAGAGAGAGAGAGGCAGAGACACAGGCAGAGGGAGAAGTAGGCTCCATGTAGGGAGCCCGATGCGGGACTCAATCCAGGTCTCCAGGATCATGCCCTGAAGGAGGTGCTAAACCGCTGAGCCACCCGGGCTGCCCTCATCATAAGTTTAAATAGCTGCAAAAGATGCAATTTCCGGTGTACTATAAATATTACCATTTAAAAGTAAAACTACTGTTTATCTCTCTTAGATTTCAAATATTTAAAGTTCATAAAGAAGCATGCTGGGAAATTCTAGCTTGCAAGGAGGTCCATTCTGTATTTTTACAATTCTTAGGAGTGAGCAACAGCTTGGTAAGGACTTGCTTTCCCCAGTGCCTCAATCTTTGCCTTGGGTGCTTGCTTATTTAATTTCATTTCAAGAAGAGAAGATGAAAAATTACATATTATTTCTGACAGTTCAACACTGCATGTTTGAATAAAAGGGAGGTTGGCAGAGTTTTTTTTAAAGGGCCAGGTAGTAAATTTTTAAGACTTTGAGGATCACATAGTCTGTGTCACAACTACTCAATTCTTCCTTATAGTGCAAAAGCTGCCACAGATAGTAGCCGATTGGACAGGGCTGTGTTCCAGTGAAGTTGTTTAGTCTATTTTTTTAAAAGATTTTATTTATTTACTTGAGAGGGAGTGAGAATGAGAGAGTCTGGAGAGAGAGGGAGAAGTAGACTCCCCACTGAGCTTAGACCCATCTCAGGACCTTGAGATCAGGACCCAGCCAAGGCAGATGCTTAACTGACTGAGCCACTCAGGTGCCCTGAAGTTATTTATCCTATTAACAGTCACTTCCTACACCCCCACACCAGCCCTAGTAATAAATGAGGCATTTACCTTCTATCTCTATAGATTTGCCCAGACTGGACTTTAGGAAGCTTACTCACTTGTTTTGACAATTCTGTAAGAGCCTAATTCTTTGTATTAAATTCATTTCTGCTTAACATGTCTTGAAGGGCTAATGTTTCTTTAAAAAAATATATGTATATATATATATATATATTCATTTATTTATAAAGTAATCTCTACACCCAATGTAGAGCTCAAACTCACAACCCCAAGATCAAGAATCGTATTCTCCACTGACTGAGCCAGCCAGGTGCTCCTAGGGGCTTCTGTTTCTTTTCTTCTCTTTTCTTTTTAAAATATGTTATTTATTTATTTGAGATAGAGAGAGAGAGAGCATGAGCATTGGGGAGGGGCAGAGAGAAGCAGACTCCCCGTTAGGTAAGGTGGGGTTCTGTTTCTTGCTCTGAACCCCAATAGATTCAGGCAGAGTTAAAGGATAAAGATGAAGGATGTAGCATTTTTATTTTTTTAAATTTTTTATTTATTTATGATAGTCACAGAGAGAGAGAGAGAGAGAGAGAGGCGCAGAGACACAGGCAGAGGGAGAAGCAGGCTCCATGCACCGGGAGCCTGATGTGGGATTCGATCCCGGGTCTCCAGGATCGCACCCTGGGCCAAAGGCAGGCGCCAAACCGCTGCGCCACCCAGGGATCCCGGATGTAGCATTTTTAAATTTTAAAAAGGAGCTTTTTTATTAGTGTGTGATATATAAGTATGAAATCACTATGATTTTTAGATTCAATTGTATACATTTTAAAATATCAATATTTACAGCATGCCAAAAATTATATCCTTTGAAATTATTTATAATTATGGTGAAAAAATTAGATATTTCATTTAAAACTGTGCAAGATACATTGTTAACAAAGTTGTTAAAGGTGAAGTGCAAGCAAAGGAGTCTGAAGTTTTGTATTAGGCTGGGCATCGTTATCCCTAGACTAATGTTCTTTGAAACTAAGGCTTTTGACTATACTTTTTGGCTTCAGTCTTTTTTTTTTTTTTTTTTAAAGATTTTATTTATTTATTCATGTTGGCTTCAGTCTTTTAAAAAGTTTACCAGCTTTTGCAAATCATTGTTTCCTAAGATGACAAAGCAACATGTATTTATTATTTAAAACTTTAAAAAATATTTTATTTAAATTAAATTTGCCAACATACAGTATTTAAAATTTTTGAACAAAACAGAAGTGATGGTCCTACTTCTAACCACACTTTCTAGAGGTTAATCATAATTAACAGATTTTTATCCTTTGAGATCTTTCTCTGACACGGAGCTGTAGAGAAACTTAGTGGGTACATTAGGTGATTTCTTGAGGTGCTTCCTAGCATCTAGGATTTAAATACAAATTCAGTGCTTTTCATTGAGCTCTCTTTGAATTCCTAACACAGTGCCTTACTTCTGATGCTTAATGAATCTTTGTTGATACTGACCTCTAATTTAAATGATTCAAAGCCTTACCAAGAAAAAACAAAAAACAAAAAACAAAAAACAAAGCCTTACCAAGGAGCTGAAAAGCAGATCATTTAAATGTGAGTCTGAAGTGTGCGTCTTTATTGGGGCAAAGATCCTTGGCAGAACCAGTGTTTTGTTTTTGTTTGTAATTGAAGATTTCATTTACTCTTTTTTTTTCATTCACTCTTTTTTTTTTTTTTTTTATGATAGTCACACAGAGAGAGAGAGAGAGAGAGAGAGAGGCAGAGACACAGGCAGAGGGAGAAGCAGGCTCCATGCACCGGGAGCCCGACGTGGGATTCGATCCCTGGTCTCCACGATCGCGCCCTGGGCCAAAGGCAGGCGCTAAACCGCTGCGCCACCCAGGGATCCCTCATTCACTCTTTTTAAAAAAAATTTATTTATTTATGATAGACACAGAGAGAGACAGAGGCGGAGGCAGAGACACAGGCAGAGGGAGAAGCAGGCTCCATGCAGGGAGCCCGATGTGGGACTCTATCCCGGGACTCCAGGATTGCGCCCTGGGCCAAAGGCAGGCGCCAAACCGCTGAGCCACCCAGGGATCCCTCATTTACTCTTTAAACAAGTGGATACCTATTATATAAAAATAACAAATGTCTTTTTTCTCAAGTAAGATGTTCTAGATCTGAACAAAACGAAGTGATTCCTCATGATATATCATTTCAGTAAAGATTAATACTAATAATACCTGACATTTATAATTGCTTTGTATTTTAAAAATTACTTTGTGGGATGCCTGGGTGGCTCAGTGGTTGAGTGTCTGCCTTTGGCTCAGGGTGTGATCCTGGGATTCCAGGATCGAGTCCCACATCGGGTTCCCTACAGGGAACCTACTTCTCCTTCTGCCTATATCTTTGCCTCTCTCTGTGTCTCTCATGAATAAATAAATAAAATATTTTGAAAAAAATAAAAATTGCTTTGCATTTTACAAAGTACTTTCAGATATATTTTATTGGACCCTAGTGAGGCAGATTGAGTAAGGGTTATAACCATCCTTGAGATGAATAAATGGAGACTAAGAGAGGTTCATCCACTTACTCAAGGTCATACAGTTAGTGGTGGAACTTTTGACTAAAACATTTTTATTTTAGTGTTCTTTTACCTACACAAAACATTGCCCAGCAATTGCTTTTATTAAATTAGAATTTGACTTTAGATGACTTTGAGGAGTAATTATGGGATGGCTGGCATATACTTCTATAATTTTCACTTACTGTTGCACAATTTTCTTGTCTTGGAAGCTAAGTGACAGTTTAGCACTATTAATATAACTTAGTAAGTTAGTTGTGGCCTGAGGAGGGTGCTCTTATTCAATGCAAGGTTTGAGAGTTGATGTTAAATTTAGCTTATAACGTCACATACTGATTAAATAAATGACTATGAACTCGAGCATATTTATCTTGGACCAGATATGTATGTACATACACACACACATACACAAACACAAATGTATGTATATTTATTTATATATTTATATATACTTGTATTACCTATTCAAAGAACTGGAATCTTGTCTTTTTCCCTTACTCTGAATATACCATAGAGTTAAAAGAATAAAGAACCTTCCAAAAATGAGGTTGATTTAACTTTGATTCTGGAGGAAGGGTGTGAGGGGAGAAATGAGACTGGATCAAGCCAGCACTGAGAAGATGGTCAGCAGCTGGTGAAACTCCTTTAAGGAGCCCTTCTGACTCTTCCTCTAAGCCAGTCCTGACAGGACAGACATTACATAAATTGGATTCCCTTGTGTGGGCAGTCAATTTTTGGATTAACCTGTCTAAACATTTAGCTAACACCAAAAATGACGAAGTTTACATTTGTTTTTCTTGATTTACTGGTGGAAAAAATTAACCTTTTTTTAAAAGCCAAGCTGGACTTTATGGACTGACTTGGGTAATATCTTTTCCTGGCTGGGCCAAGTTCCATTCCCTGCACTTGCCACTGTCACCCACGTACACACATATTCAGGTCTCTCTTGAGCAAGTGTTGCCATCCACCCAAGCGTGGGAGGCCCTAGACAGATTAGGAGCATCAATCTTATGGTCTGTCGACCCAATGATCACTCTCACTGTCAGGCCTCTAGACAAGACATTAGTTTATTAAAACCCATTATACTGTGGTACATTTAATTCCTTAAATTAAATAGTGTCAGACGGCAGTGACCCTGCCACTTCCTAGTCTAGAAACTCTGAGCAAGTTACCTAACCTTTGGGTTTCAGTTTTCTCATTTGCAGAATGGGGCTAATAATGGTACCTACCTTAAAGTATGGTTGTGGGGATTTAAAGATGCTGTAGGAAACTGCTAGCATATGGCCTGATGAATACTTAGCATTATTAACTATCCTTGGGTATATGCCCCAAGCTTAGGGGGTAGGGTTTTTTTGTGGGGAGGGAGTACAGGACTAGTAATAATAATTTTAGGAATAATAAGTTGAAATAGGGACCAAAGAAAAATTCCTGTAAAATCATAAGCAGGAACTTAATAAATAATAGGAACTTAAGAGGGAAAGATTCAAGGTTCACAAAGAAAATTAGTGGTCATTTTGGGAGATAGTGTCCTGGGTCTGAGTGTTGGTAAAGGGGGATCATGTTAGACTTGGAGATCTAGCAACCCCTTCCCTAGCCATCTATTAGGAGGGATGCCTCAGTGTTAAACATTTCCAGAGTGGTGGCTGGAGCAGCTCAAGTAAAGGAAGATCAGTACTTGCATTATACCCAGGAAAACAGGGGTAGGAAAAATGTGTAAGTTGGCACCTGAAATGATGAAATTCAACAGTGTTTCATTGCGTGTCTATTCCTTTTATCCCTGCAGTGTTCAGCTCTTTCAGAGTTTATTTTTATATAATTGAAATAATGTATGTGCTAATGATGTTTTTAGTCAAGCAAAATCTCTTGTTTGGAGATCTCAAATATTTTTGGTTTGGCAAACTTTTTATAGCAATGGATTATTCTTAACATAGCATTTGAAGTGATGTATTAGTGTGTTATGATTTTTATTGCTAAAAAATAGAGGATTCTCCCAATATATATATACAACATTCAGGTAATATTCTCTTACTTATCATCATCTAAATTTGTTTTAAACTTGCCCTCATCTTCCTTCTGTTTTCAACTTCCTAAATGCTGCAGAGAGAGGATGAAACAGAATTTATGTGAACTAGACTTCCCTGAGAATTTATGTGAACTAGACTTCCCTGTCATCTATTAGAGCTAATAGGATGCCTGGTGGACTCAAGAAAAGATACCAAAGAGTAGTATGAATTTCTGTGTATGTGTGGGAGATAGGCTGAGGATGGTTATGTAATAGGAAAGGTGTGGTCAGCTTAGAAGAATTAAACTTTAGTTATCTATTTTAAATGACATTCTTGATTCCAGAATCTTAATAAGTAGACTGTAGATAAACCTGAAAAATCTCAGGAGCTTAACACAGCAAAGGTTTATTTCTCTTTTATATCATACCTAGAAGAAATGGAAAAATTCCTAGAAACATATAATTTCACAAAACAGAAGCAAGAAGAAGTAGAAAATTTGAACAGATGATTACCAGAAATGAAATTGCATTAAAATAAAAAAAAAGTCCCAACAAACAAAAGTCTAGGACTAGATGGCTTCACAGGTAAATTCTAACAAACATTTAAGGAAGAGTTAATACCTGTTCTTCTCAATCTATTCTAAAAAATAGAAAAAAGAAAGCTTCCAAATTCATTCTTTGAAACCTGATACCAAAGCCAGAAAAAGACAGTACAAAAAAAAGAGAACTGTAGGCCAAAATCTCTGATGAACATAGACATAAAAATCCTCAACAAAATACTAGCAAGCTGAATCCAACAATACATTAAAAAAAACATTCACCACAATCAAGTGAGATTTATACTTGAGATGCAAGTGTGGCTCAATATTTGCAAATCAATCAGTGTAATACATCACATCAATGAGAAAGGATAAAAAGAATATGATCATCTATTGAGAAAAAGCATTTGACAAAATATGACATCCGTTCATGATAAAAACCCCTAACAAAGAAAGGTTAGAGATAGTATATCTCAACATAACAAAGGCCAATTATAAAAAATTCACAAGTAACATCATATTCAGTGGTGAAAAACAGAACTTTACTTCTAAGACAAGGATTAAGACAAGATGTCTACTCTCACCACTTTTATTCAACATAGTACTTACTGGAAGTCCTAATCACAGCAAAAAGAGAAGAAAAAGGAACAAAAGGCATCCAAATTGGTAAAGAACAAGTAAAACTTTCACTATTTTCAGATGACATGATATTATATGTCGAGAACCCTAAAAGATCCACCATAAAATGACTAGAACTGATAAATGAATTCAGTAAAGTTGCAGGATACAAAATCAATAAACAAAAATCTGTTGCATTTCTATACACTAATAAGTATATAAGAAGTATATACTGCTAAGAAGAAGCAGGAAGTATATGAAGTATATACTACTAAGAAGTAGCAGGAAGAGAAATTAAGACAACAATTCCATTAACAATTGCACCAAAAATGATAAAATAACCATGAAAAAACTTAACCAAGGTGATGAAAGACCTATACTCTGAAAACTATAAAATGTTGGTGAAAGCAATTAAAGATGATACAAATGGAAAGATACTCTATGGATTGGAAGAACTAATATTGTTAAAGTGTCCATACTACCCAAACCCATCTATAAATGGAATGTAATCCCTATCAAAATACCGAGAGCATTTTTCACAGAATTAGAACAAATAATCTTAAAATTTGTATGGAACCACAAAGACCCTGAATAGCTAAAGCAATCTTGAAAAACAAGAAAAAATGAAAGTATCACTATCCCATATTTCAATATATAGTTCAAAGTTGTAGTAATCAAAACAGTATGGTACTGACACAAAAACAGACATGTAGATCAGTGGAACAGAACAGAGAATCCAGAAATAAACCTATGATTTTATGATTAATTAGTCTTCAATAAAGGAGGCAAGAATATGCTATAGGAAAAGACTGTCTCTTCAACAAATGGTGCTGGGAAAACTGGACAACCATGCAAAATAATAAAACTGAACCACTTTATCACACCATACACAAAAATAAACTCAAAATGGATTAAAGACTTAAATGTGAGACCTGAAACCATAAAAATCCTAGAAGAGAGCTCAGGCAGTAATTTCTCTGACATAGGCTGCAGCAACATTTTTCTAGATATGACTCCACAGGCAAGGGAAACAAAAGCAAAAATAAACTACTAGGACTACCTCAAAATAAAAAGCTTCGGCACAGCAAAGGAAACCATCAACAAAACTAAAAGACAACCTGTTGAGTAGGAGAAGATATTTGCAAATGACATATCTGATAAAGGGTCAGTGTCCAAAATATATAAAGAACTTATAGAACTCAACATCAAAAAAGCTGAATTCTCCAATTAAAAATGGGCCAAAGACATAACCAGACATTTCTCCAAAGAAGATGACCAGATGGCCAGCAGACACATGGAAAGGTGCTCAACATCACTCATCATCGGGGAAATGCAAATCAAGACCACTATGAGATCACCTCACACCTGTCAGAAACAAGTGTTGGTAAGGATCTAGAGAAAAATGAACCCCTGTGCACTGTTGGTGGGAATGAAAGTTGGTGCAGAGTGTGGAAAACATAATGGAGGGTCCTCAAAAAATTGAAAATAGAACTACTGTATGATCTAGTAATTCTACTAGGTATTTATTTACCTAAAGAATATAAAAACACCAATTTGAAAAGATGCATGCGCCCCTATGTTTATTGAAGCATTATTTACAATACCCAAATTATAGAAGCAATCCCTGTATTCATCAATAGATGAATGGATAAAGAAGGTGTTATATCTACATATATCTATATGTATGTATATATCTATCTATATGTATGTGTATATATACACACACATATATATATAGGAATGTTAGTCATAAAAAGGAATGAAATCTTGCCATTTGCAACATGGATGGAAGTAGAGAGTATAATGCTAAGTGAAATAAGTCAGAGAAAGACAAGTACCATATGATCTTAATTGTATGTGGAATTTAAGAAAAAAGAGACAAACCAAAGAACAGACTCTTAACTATAGAGAACAAACTGATGGTTGCCATAGGGGAGGTGATGAGGGATTGGGTGAAATAGGTGAATAGGAGTAAGAGTAAACTTATCATGAGTACTGAGTAATGCATGGAATTGTTGAAACTAATATAACACTGTATGTTAACTGCTAAATGGAATTTAAAAAAGAGTAACAACCTGACACAGTTCAGTAGTTTGTTGTTGTTGTTGTTATTGTTGTTGTTTTTAGGGATTTTACTTATTTATTTGAGAGAGACAGAGAGATCACGGGTTGGGGGAGGGGCAGAGGGAGAAGGAGAAGCAGACTCCCTCCTCAGCAAGGAGCCCCATTTAGGGCTTGATCCCAGGACTCTGAGACCATGACCTGAGCCGAAATCAGACACTTAATTGATTGAGCCATCCAGGTGCCCTGGAACTAAAAGATAGTTTTAAATAAAGCAGTGGCAGCTACAAATTTTCCCATTAAAAAAAAGTTAGTGACATGATCCACTTGGATTCATGGGGGCTGGGAAATAGAGAGAAGCACATGGATATTTGGTGAAGCATCAACAATTTTTGCTACAGACACACTCCCTCATTTTGTTATTCTGTGTCCTTTATCTTTTTGTGATAAATAGCTCATGGAATTAGCATCCATGAGATATTTATGGAAAAAGTTTTCTTATTCTAAAGAGTGGTGTACCTTTCTCTCTCTCTTTGTAGTTGGGAACTTTAAATTTAATGCTGACATTTACCTGATCTCAGATTTTTGGTGGTATCATCAATTCTGTTCTTCTGCTGGGTTTCTAAAATCATTTTATGACCTATTTTTTTATGACCTATTTTTAACTGACCTATTGTATTTGTTGTTATTTTTAGTTGCCACCACCCTTTTTAGTTATGGCTGTTATATTGATAAGGATGTTTTTGCTGCAAAAGAAAAGCCAACTAATAGTTCAAGCGATAAAGTCTTTATTATCTGACATGACCAAGCCTGGCAGTTCAAGGCTTGATTAAATTAGATGATACAACAATATCCTAGAGGACCATGTATACTTTATCTTACTGCTCTACAAACCTCTGTGTTTGGCAATGTCCCCTCCTTATCATGAATAGTTTAGTACGTCTAGATGTTACATGCCATAGTAGACCTTGGTCAGGCCTGGGTCTTGGGATGCAGGAGACAGATGATGCTCACAGATTGCTTATCATGATATGGTTGTAATATAGTGCCATTAGGCATGCATCATGCCTAGTTATTATATAATGCTGTGTTCTATAACCTGTGTAAAATTTTGCAAATGATGCTGGTGGCAGCATAAGAAATTGTATCCAGAGTTGGATGTTAGATCCAGGAAAATGGCTTGTTGAAAAAAGTTTTTGCAATCATATAAAGAAATCATGTTGGTATATCAGGTGTCATGTTTGGCAGGGGGTGGTAGTAATAGAAATGGTGAGAAGCAGCTGGATTCTGAATATAGTTAGAAGGACTTGCTGATTAACTGGATATGAGGAGTGAGAAAGGCAGAGATGTTGAGAACGGCTCCAAGTTTTTGGGCTGAACAGTGGAGTCACCATTTATTGAGATAGGGAATACTGGAAGAGTTTGGTAGTGTTTCATAAAATAAAATGTTAGATTGCTAGCACCTAACTGGTGGTAGGACACTGTAAGGAGTCTGGACTCAGGCTGAGATAGAGAGCTGGAATCGGAGCTGTTTCCCAGGTCCTAGGTGCTAGACAGGTAGAGGAGATGCGTGGGATGGACTAGGACTCCTGTGCGCTGGAGCCCCTTCTTCATGGTCCAGGCCATGTTCACCTCCAGGTGTCATTGAATATAAGTGTTGAGTTTATAAAGAGCTCTGCTATCCATTATTCCAGTCAGCCCTCTGGAGAGCCCTGTAAAGTGGTAATGTGCTCTTATGCCCGTGGCCAAAGACTTGGAAGCAATCTCAGAAAAGTTATTTATGCATTTATATAACAAACATTTTTTACGTGCTGGCTGTATGTATGTCAGGAAATAGACACCAGCTCCCCTGATTCAAGGCCAGTATTCTTTCCACATATCTACTTCAGTATTTTGTGATTCTAGCTTCATTCCCCTCTGAAATCTGCCTCCCAAATATTGCCCTTCTGTGGTGGTTTTGAAATGTCTACAAATTTATTAATACTTCTACTTCCCTTCTTCATGAATTTGGGCTGGTTGACTTCTAATGAATTAGAATGAAGCAGAAGCTATGGTGTATAAATACAGAGACCATGTTGTGAAAGAGATGGCAACTTCCCTGTGAGAAGGACGACAGAGGGAAGAACTGAAGCCCCTGGCTAAGAGACATGTCAGTGACCTCGTAGTCAGATCCCTAGTCCCAGCCAAGCCTTCAGGTGAGTCTGTAGCCCCGGTCTACATCTTGCCTGCATCTTCACTGCTAGAAGCACCATAATAAGCTGTGCTTGGATTTCTGAATCTTGGAAATTGTGTGAGAGAATAAATATTTGCTTTTTAAAAATCAGATTTAAAAAATACTGAAAAACAAAGAAGAGAAAAAAGATAATCCATAATTTCATAGAAAGAATAATATCTATTCCCAGAAAAATTACAATAGTATAAAAAGGAAAAATTAAAATGATAATCTCCTCTCTCTTTTTTTCCTAGTTTTATTTTGATGTAGCTGACATACTACACTATATTAGTCCACGGTGTACAATATAATGATTTGATGTATGTATAGATTTGAAATGTTTGCCACAATAAGTTTAGTTTACATCCATAACCCCTAATCTCTAGTTCTTCATCCCAAGGTGACCATGTTATTCTAGAAAATATTTATGCATATGCAATATAATGTGTAAATCCTTTTAAGATGTTCACAAAAAGATCACATTACACTCTTTTGAAAAACAATATATTTTGAAGATGTCTTCATATCAGTACTTACACATCTATCTTATTTTTCTCAGTGGGTTTTCCAGAATTTGAATACCCTATTTCTTTTAATCAACTCTGTATATGAATTCAGGATATTTCCAGTTTTTAAAAAAAGATTTTATTTGTTTGAGAGAGAGAGAGCAAGCGAGAGAGAGAGAGAGAACACAAAGAGGGAGGAAGGGTAGAGGGAGAAGCAGAAGCAGACCCCTGCTGAGCAGGGAGCCCGATGTGGGACCTGATCCCAGGACCCTGAGATCATGATCTGAGCTGAAGGCAGACACTTAGCCAACTGAGTCACCCAGGGGGCCCTCAATTTTTTGTTTGTTATAAAAATGTTGTGATGAGTATTTTCATGCTTTTGTTGAGTACTCTCAGGTAAATTCCTAGTGTTCTAATTTAGACATCAAAGGGTGTGTGCATTTATTTTATTTTGTTTTATTTTATTTATTTTTGAAGGGTATGTGCATTTAAAGTTGATAATGTCTACCAGCTCCACATACTTTGCCCCCTGTTTATACTAACAAAGTATGGGAATGCTATTTTCCTACACATCTGTGCATATCTTTGCTAGTAAACATCTTTTACTATTTTTTCCACTTATTTTTCTTTTGAGAATTGCTAGTGCCTAGCAGTGTTAATCATATAATATGTAACATAATAATAGCAATATCTAGCAGTTTCTGAGCCTTCTTATACTTTATGTATATTTTTATACTTACAAAGACCCTGTGAAGTAGGTACTGTTATTAGGATGCTTATGACTGGTGAGAAAACTAAGTCAGGGGTTAAATAAAGTACTAAAGCCCAGGAGTGCCTGGCTCACCCACTCAGTAAAGCAAGGGGCTCTTGATTTCAGGGTCGTGAATTCAATCCCTCTGTTTACTTTAAAAAGAAAAAAAAACTGCTAAAGGTCACACAACTAGAAAGGATAGAGCCAGGATGCAAATGAAACTGAATCTAAAAAAATAGTATTTGTTGAATGATGAATGAATGACCCGTTTGCTTCCTTTGCTCATTTTTCTTTTTCTTTTTTTTTTTTAATTAATTTTTATTGGTGTTCAATTTACCAACATACAGAAAAACACCCAGTGCTCATCCCGTCAAGTGTCCACCTCAGTGCCCGTCACCCCTTCCCCTCCAACACCCGCCCTCCTCCCCTTCCACCACCCCTAGTTCGTTTCCCCGAGTTAGGAGTCTTTATGTTCTGTCTCCCTTCCTGATATTTCCCAACATTTCTTCTCCCTTCCTTTATATTCCCTTTCACCATTATTCATATTCCTATTAAGTTGTTTTTCTTTTTTATTGGTAGGAGCTCTTTATATATTGTGAATATTAATTCCTTTTCTAGTCTATGTATTACAAATATTCTCTCCAGTCTCTTACTTATCTGTAACCTATTTATTTGCCACATTTTGGTATTCATTTCTTGTTCACATTAGAAAACCCCAAAGTTGAAAGTATTACCCCAGCTATTATTAAAATTTGTACTGGCCATTTGAGAAAAGTAGTAATAATTTAGGTATACAGAGAAACTATGATGTTGGTAATATAAGGTCTCACTAAGTTAATCTAAATATGAAAAATAACCTCATGGGAATTAGTTGCTTTGTTCACATTGAGGTACTTTAAAATTACAATTCCCCTTTAGGCATATTTATAATTGAAAAAGAAGGACTTGGGGGGTGTTCATGTATATTAGATTGACATTCGGGGAAATGAATTTTTACTTCATCTGCAACAAATGAATCCTAATCAGTTAAGTGGCTCTGGGCTTAAGGAACTATAGTGACTTCCTTCTCTCATTTTGTTTCCACTTTTTTGTTTGTTTGTTTGTTTCCACTTTTTGAAGTGCCTTTTATGGTCCTGTTAAACTCTCCCCATGCTGCTGGCTGAGTCATAGGTCATTTCCCTTGTAGCCTCTAAACTTTTCTGGTCTCCTGAAGCATTTGACTCAGAGACTCTGTGTCAGACACCCTTTTGCTGTCAGAGCCCCACATTTGTTTAGGTATCCTCAGGGATGTGATCATGCTCTAACTTCAGAGGTCGAATCAGAACTGGTCAAAGCCTAAGTGTCCTCAGACTTTAGCATATGTCTCTTTCACCTGGAGGGCTAAACATTGCTGAGATCTATTCTAGAATATATGATTCAGTGGGTGTGGGGTGGGGCATTCATAACAAGCTTCAAAGTAATGCTGATGGTTCAAGGACCACATGCAGACTATCACACCTGGAAAGTGTCACAAAAGTAATTTTGCAGATGATAGCTCTCAATATGTATTGTGTAAAATATTATCACCTTTTTATATGACTTCTGTGCTTTTTTCCCCTAAAGATTATGCCCATGACATAGACCCAAGTGTGTAAATATACAGGATGCATAAACATGTGTTTGCAGCTCTGGATTCAGGCTCACTGAGTTTGTAGAGAGGTCTGGTACATTGGCTTGGTTATCAGAGTAGCTTGTGTTTGAATTATGCTTTTCCTGTGTTGTGCTACTTCGAACTGGACAAATGATTTAATTTTTTGGTCTTTGACTTTCTATCTGTAAAATGGGGATAGTCATTCTGGTCTTATGGAGTTGTGAATATTAATAATAATAATGTTTGCAATGTGCCTGTCATATTGTGGACACTCAAGAAGAGGTGGTAAGTATTATTATTGTTATTTGGCCATTTTCCAGGGTTTCTAGGTTAGTAGCAACTTGGTTCTTTGGTATTAAGGCCCTATCACTGGACTTGTAGTAGTCACATTCTTAGTTAAGACTATGTGCTTACTGGATTACTCTGGTCCCATCTGTCATTCCCATGGTACCTACCTATATTGTGGCCCAGCACTGTGACTGGGAATAGAGCGGATATAGCTTTGTCCCTAACTTTCAGGGCTTCTGTGTCTCGGTGAAAATTGCTACTTCTAAATGGTAAAAATATAACTAAGTGCCAGATAATTCCTGATTCCTTTTTAGCTGATCAAAAGAAGGATATTCACTGATTTACTTATTGAAGCCTAACCATTCAATATTATTCCTAGTCACCTGTGAAATTTATTCAGGAATATAGGGAGATATTGTCAAAGGGCAGCCTTTGTAAATTTATCTTTTTCATTCTTAATACAGACTTCAGTGAGGACTGCTGAGAGTAACCTAGAAGCCAAAGGCTATAAAACTTATTATTATTCCTTAAGCCACTTTGACTTTAACTAAATATTAAGAAAATTGAAAATTCAAAATAAGCCATGATGAAGTCACCATTTTTCCTAATGTACTTCTACATTTAGTACATTTAGTCAAGAATCTTTGCTAATATTCATGTGACTACTTCATGCGTTATTACTAGCTATTCATTTAAATCTGATTTATCTGTAGGGCAAGGGTTTACTCTGTGTATTTTGTGAAAACTCTGACTCCACTAGCCATTAGAACTTCTCAAATGCAGATTTTCACTGCACTTGTAACTACTTCAAGTTTGACTTCCATACCTGTGCTAGTGGTACTACGGAAACATTTTAGAGTGTGCATGGGTCACGTAATTATAAATTATACCTCTTGCTCATTTCGATGCTTTTAATATTCTTTAACAAAACTTGAAAGGCCAGGGAAAATGCTTCACAGGGGAAAAGGAATACAGTAATTTTATTTTCTCTTTATTGGATCAATGCAATTTATTTTTATCTTTTAAAGTGTTAGTTGCTCAAATTGCCAACCCCCCAAAAAATCAGTCTTGAAATAATAGAGAATTCCAAAACTGGTCTTTGTTCTAGGTTTTCTAAAGATAATCAGATAGTAAGTATAGTTTCTAATCAATTTTCACATTATTAGAAACCATGCATATTAAACCAGTTTGGATTTTCTGTGATTATCACTCAAACTTATTTACTATTTTTCTAAATTGCAAGATAAATTTCCACTCAGTCTTTCCCCCTCCAGCAGTCCCATAAGAAATCATTTTGCTATTAGCCTGGAAATGTTCCCAAAGCAGAACAGTGTGCTGGCAGTCTGCAGCGTGGCCTCAAGGGGCACATCAGATCTTGGTTCAAATGTGACTTTCGTGATCTTGATCCCACATCTGAAAGTCAAGATGCAGTGTGTCTCTGTAAAGGTGGTGTTGAAAAGAAGTGTTCCATCTCTGTCAGCCCATCAGCCTCTGGGGAAGTGCAATCTAAGAGTCATCAGTGGACTCCTGGGCATTTCTTTTAATCTTGGTCTTTCTTGGGGTCTTGAAATATGGCAAGAGCAACCAGTTTAAAGCAAGCAAATGCTAATCATGCAGCAGCCAGCTGAAGGAGCAGCTCTCATCTGGGGATAAAAACACTTTGCAAAACATAAGTCATCAATCTTCACAGTGGCCCTCTGGAGTCATAAACATCCATCACCACCCATCTTTGCCTGTAGGAAATCTGAGATTTCACAGGCACAGCATAGGGCTGCACCCGGGGTCCCAGGTGGGACAATACAAACTGATCTGATCATCAAGCGCTGGCATTGATCTCATGAGAAGGCACAGTGGGCCTGTGGGGAGATGTGGCTGATGTGATGGGGCTGTTTTTGGGTCTGTGGAAGTGCTGGCTTCATCTGGACCTCAACCAAGTGAGGCTCGTTATCTGAGGAATTGTTAATGGCAAAAGACTGGGCTGCTATGTCTGGCTTTAGTCCTTTACTTTCACTGATCACTTATCTCCCTGCATGTCCCTCTCCTTCTCCTCCTCCTCCTTCTCCTCCTCTCCTCCTCCTCCACTTATTCTTCTTTTTAGAGAAGAAGGTTGATGGGGGAGAGGGAGAGCAAGAGAGAGCATCCCAGGCAGGTTCACACTCAGCATGAAGCCCAATGCGGGGCTTGATCTCACGACCCTGAAATCGTGACCTGAGCCTAAATCAAGAAGTCAGTCACGGATCCCTGGGTGGCGCAGCGGTTTGGCGCCTGCCTTTGGCCCAGGGCGTGATCCTGGAGACCCGGGATCGAATCCCACGTTGGGCTCCCGGTGCATGGAGCCTGCTTCTCCCTCTGCCTGTGTCTCTGCCTCTCTCTCTCTCTCTGTGACTATCATAAATTAAAAAAAAAAAAAAAAAAAAAAAGAAGTCAGTCACTTAACTGCCGCCCAAGTGCCCCAGTCCCTCTTTCTTATATTCACTCTATTAGATTTCTCATGTCCAAAGTCATAGATTCACAGAGTTTTAGAACACAAACATCAGGAATAAACCACTTTAAATCTTTCCGTAAAAATTTGAAAATCAGGGCAGGGGTATAAAGTTATTGACAGTGAAAGCATAGACATTGGGGAAGAACTCTTTCCCCCTGAAAATTTCTGGCCCATAGCAGTTGCTTCATAAATGTTTTTTGAATGCATATATAGATGAATAAGACCACTTTGGAGGTAATGGTCGGAAGGAAAGGAATTGTGGCAGTGGTAGTTGTTCAGATATAACTCAGGTGAAGCTCAGAGGTTTACTATGTCACCTTTTCTGGTTACTATACTGATAGCTGGGAACCTTTGATCTATTTAAGTCCCTAATTTATAGAACAAAATATTAAGGATCAACGAGAGTTTAAGTGATATACCTAAACTTTCATAACTCTTAAAAAACATAGTTACATAATAAAATATGAGAAATCACTGGATTCTTTCCTACTTGTGTGGGACCTAAAAGCAATTGGTGTAATGTCTTGATAAGTGAGTTAAAGTCCTGATTTGTCACTTCTTCTCTGTGACTAGCCAAAGTCACTTAATTCTAATGACTAGTTGTTTCTTCATCTGTAAAATGCTATAATGATACTGACTTTACAGGGTCATTGTGAGGATAAGTAAGATAATGAATATGAGAATACTTAGTAGATGGTGGAACATTATATATTAAGAAGTAGGTATTTTATAATTATATTATATTTTATTTTAAAGATTTTTTTTTAAGATTTTATTTATTCATTCATGAGAGACACAGAGAGAGAGGCAGAGACACAGGCAGAGGGAGAAGCAGGCATCATACAGAGAGCCTGATGTGGGACTCGATCCAGGGTCTCCAGGATCACGCCCTGGGCTGCAGGCGGCGCCAAACCGCTGCGCCACCGGGGCTGCCCTATTTTAAAGATTTTATTTATTTATTCATGATAGACATAGAGAGAGAGAGGTAGAGACACAGGCAGAGGGAGAAGCAGGCTCCATGCCGGGAGCCCGACGTGGGACTCCATCCCAGGACTCCAGGATCGCGCCCTGGGCCAAAGGCAGGCGCCAAACCGCTGAGCCACCCAGGGATCCCCTATAATTATATTTTAATATAAGGTTCTTATTGGAGTTTTTTTCTGAATTACCAAATTATATATAGCAACTTATTCATAGTGACTCATTAGACTTCCAGACACATCTGATTGTTGTTATGCAGAAGGATATATCATCTAGAAAGGAAATGTTGTAGACATGTCTGCTAATGTCAACCATTCCAAACAAAGAACATTAGATATTGCATCACTGACAGTGTTGAAATGGAAATATTAGAAAATAGGTTGCAGGACGTTTTTTGGAAACTTCTTGTGTGTGAGAGAGGGGAGTGGGCAAGGAAAGGGTGAGAGAATGTGTATGAGAGTTGTGAGCCATATGTTGTGATATATAGTTAGATAGAAACATTGAAGACAACATTTGGGCCTTATAGCTTTTAAAAAGGGATTTGTCTTTATATAGATATATAAACATGCATCCACCCCTCTACTCACCACCAGCCCCACTCCATAATCCTGTATCTAAAGCAGTCACTTGGTTGTTGACTCAATACATATTTTCTACTACCTCCTCCCTTCTAGGAAAGCCCACCCCTCCCTCTTGAATGAAGCTAAAAATGCCAGATGCCCATTTTCTCAGTGTATTTGCAGCTAATGGTATCCACATTACCCAGTTCTGGTCAATGAAACATAAGAGATATCTGCAGGGCTGGGAAAGATTTTTCTCCCCATGAGAGAGATTTATATAGGGAGACCATTTCCTCCTCTCTTTCAGCATTTGGCACTCTGGTGTGAGGAGGTGATAGTTGTAGTTGCTGCAGCCATCACACCACCATGAGACAACCAACCAGAAGATGAAAATCCAGTGTGTTGAGGATATCAGAGCAAAAAGATGGGAAGACCCTGGGCCCTGGATGACATCACTGAGCTGCTGAACTGATTCTTGAATAATATGCCTTCAGACTTATTACTTGAAATGATGATGTGCCTTTATTGCTTAAAGCACTCTAAGGTGGGCATTCTGTTCATTGCAGTCATGAATATGCAGATGTATTCTTAATTCTCCTTTCTCTTCTTTGTATCAGGAAAAACTGAAGGCAGCCACAATATAGTATGAGTAAAGAAATTTGAAATAGGTGAAAAATAAAAAATAAAAAAAGAATGGAAAAGAAAGATGGAATGAAGACAAAAGGTATGCCATGAAATTCTGGAGTGCTAACATTTTATTTTATGGTAAATGAAACACTGTTAGGGCACAATATTAAGTGGTTTCTCCTAAAAGATTGTTGAATGAGTAAATAAAGTACAATCTCACCTTGAGAAGGAGCTTCCTCCTGGTCTCCCCCACTCTTCTGAGTATGAAGATTTTAGCATAGAAAATCAGGGAAATCAATGAACAGGCATTAAGACTGAAGCACTAAGTTGCCCCTATCAGTGGTTTTCTGACCCTGCTGGCCACTCTTCCAGAAAGAGAGAAGGAATTTTTCACAGAACTGTATAAGGCTGAGAGGATTAGAAATGCATCCTTGGATTCCAATTCTGTGACACCATTACAAAATCCCAAAACTATCAGTATATAATTTGTAATGGCAATAACTAGAAATAACTTAAATGCCAACTTATAAGGATGGAGGAATAGTATGGTCAATTGTGGCTTATCTCTTTAGTGGAATGTTATATGGCTAGTTTTTATCTATGCACTTCTACCCATATTTGAATTTTCAAACAGCAACATACTCCTGCCTCAGGTGATACAATTGTTTCTCAGTCCAGAGGAAACACATTCTCTCCTTAGGAAAGAGAGATCTAGCATCCCATTAGTCTATGTAACCATTTCTGGGGGATGCTTTTTCTCCTCTTTGCCCTCTTTATTGGACTGAGCTTACAGAACTGTGTTAATAATTGTCTTTGGTTCTGAATGATGATTAGGCCTCTTTTAATAAAGTCAGAATTGCAACTTGAGATCCTATAGCCTAAAAAGCATGGTATAAAGTTTATCACATCAGGGCACCTGAATGGCTCAGTTGGTTAAGTGTTAGCTTTTGGTTCAGGTCATGATCTCAGGGTCCTGGGATCGAGTTCTGCATTGGGCTTCCTGCTCAGTGGGGAGTCTGCTTCTTCCTCTGCCCACCCTCCACTGCTCGTGCTCTGTTTCTCTCTCAAATAAATAAATAAAAATCTAAAAAAAGTTTATCATAGCAACATACCTTGTATAAAATAGGGAAAAGGTAGAAAAGTGTAGAGATAAAATAAGGAAAAAGATATATGGTTACTATAATTCTCATTTATGTATCTAACCATAAGATTAAAGTTGTTATTTATAATTTCTTTTTCTACTACCCATTCTGCATTCCCTTTGCTCTCAGCCAGCGCCTCAATGGGTTATGGTTTTTTTTTTACCTGATGGGTGACCCAAGCATTCACTCCTATTAAGTGTGAGCCTTTGTACTGAGTATATTGGGTAGCTAAATCTTTGATTAATTTTTACAAATGGACAGAGCAGTACTAGGAGCCATCATCTTCCAGATTCTAGACTTTCTCACCCTAGCCCCATGCTGTAGCCAGGATTGGCTGCTTCTGATTTCAAAGCCTAGGAGGTCTACAGTCTTTAGCCCTTGCTTATCACTAGATTTTTTATTTCTGAGTCACAATTTGTCTATTTTACTTACGAGGGTAACTACACCTTTTTTTTTTAAATTTTTTTAATTTTATTTAATTATGATAGTCACAGAGAGAGAGAGAGAGAGAGGCAGAGACACAGGCAGAGGGAGAAGCAGGCTCCATGCACCGGGAGCCCGATGTGGGATTCGATCCTGGGTCTCCAGGATCGCGCCCTGAGCCAAAGGCCGGAGCCAAACCGCTGCGCCACCCAGGGATCCCGGTAACTACACCTTTAATAAAATATTAAAAATTGGTGATTAATGTGCTTTTGAAAAGGAGGTAGGGGTAGGGCTTAACTCTGCTCTACCACACTGATGTAGTGTGGTGCCCACCCTGATACCCTTTTTGGGGCTGTGGCACACCCATCCATCCCCCCACTGCTGGGACTATGGGCTGCCAATGGTTAACAGCTGTGTCCTACACTGTGCTGGCGCCTGTGCTGCAGGAAACTGCCTTGCCCAGGATTGTGCCTCGTCTTGACTGATGTGGGTGTGGGTGTATGAAGGCCTATCTCCTTGCCTGAGTTTGGAGGAACTCTGAAGGGCTGTCCCAGCTCCAGAGCTCCCTGCAGGATTGGCTGAGAGCTCAGTTGCAAGTCCATTGTTGTCAGCTCCTCCTTCTGCCCAGCTCAGCCTTCTTCACATCCTTACAGGTAAAGTGTCTCCCATGAGCACTGCCTAAAATCCTCCTGCACACAGCTTCCCACCTCAGATTTTACTTGGGAACCCAATCTAAGACAGATTGGAAATTCACCAGAGAAACTGTTCACAGGCCTGCTAAATAAAAACATTTGTGCTTTAGCTGGTAGGTTGATGTCTATTATATTTTTTCTTGGCAAGCCTTTGCTTTTCTGGAATTGTTTTCCTTTGTCTTAGAAACTGTCCTTCCCTGCAAATCCAATCACACTATTTGTTACAGGAGCTGCCATATTCTTATGTGACCCTACTTTTTATAATTACTCTTCTGGCTTTAATGTACAGCAAACTGTAATTTCTGCTTCTTGCAACCAAGTTCACTAGGTTAAAACATTATTTTATACACCAACAAATTAATAGGCATGTTTATTAGATTGACCTATTGCAGCCCAGCAGGGAGTAGGTTTTAGATAGGATACTTGAATTAAAATATAAATTATGTGTGATTTTTTCCTTAACATGAAAAGTAATACATGACCATTGTGGAAAACTTTGAAAGTAGATCATAATCCTTGTATAAAATAGTAGATCATAATCCATAAAGATCATAATCCTACTGTCTAGAAATAATTTCTGCTTATTATTAATTTTTGTATGTTTTTCTAGTCCATATGTTTTCCTTTAGAACAATGGGATCATACTGTTGGCATGCTGTTTTAAAATAGTTTTAATACATTGTAAATATGATTTGTGTCATTAAGTATGTTTCTACCACATACTTTTATTTATTTATTTTAAAATATTTTATGTATTTATTCATGAGAGAAAGAGGGAGAGGCAGAGACATAGGCAGAGGGGGAAGCAGGCTCCATCTACTCAGGGAGCCCAATGCGGGACTCGATCCAGGGACTCCAGGATCACACCTTGGGCCAAAGGCAGGTGGTAAACCGCTGAGCCACCAAGGTGTCCCCCTACCACATATCTTTTAAATAGCTACATAGAATTTCAACATATAGTTGAATCGTAATTTATTGACTCAAATCCAAATTTAGGTTGTTTCCAAATTATTTTTGTCACCAATGATATAGTGAATGAGGTCTTAAGGTAGATCTTTCAACATAATTCCCAGATATGTAATTGCTGAATTAAAAAACATTTGCAAATATCTTCTCCCATTCTGTAGGTTGTCTTTTAGTTTTGTTGACTGTATCCTTTGCTGTGCAAAAGCTTCTTATCTTGATGAAGTCCCAATAGTTCATTTTTGCTTTTGTTTCTTTTGCCTTCATGGATGTATCTTGCAAGAAGTTACTGTGGCCGAGTTCAAAAAGGGTGTTGCCTGTGTTCTCCTCTAGGATTTTGATGGAATCTTGTCTCACATTTAGATCTCTCATCCATTTTGAGTTTATCTTTGTGTATGGTGAAAGAGAGTGGTCTAGTTTCATTCTTCTGCATGTGGATGTCCAATTTTCCCAGCACCATTTATTGAAGAGACTGTCTTTCTTCCAATGGATAGTCTTTCCTCCTTTTCGAATATTAGTTGACCATAAAGTTCAGGGTCCACTTCTGGATTCTCTATTCTGTTCCATTGATCTATGTGTCTGTTTTTGTGCCAGTACCACACTGTCTTGATGACCACAGCTTTGTAGTACAACCTGAAATCTGGCATTGTGATGCCCCCAGATATGGTTTTCTTTTTTAAAATTCCCCTGGCTATTCGGGGTCTTTTCTGATTCCACACAAATCTTAAAATAATTTGTTCTAACTCTATGAAGAAAGTCCACATATTTTGATAGGGATTGCATTAAACCTGTAAATTGCCCTGGGTAACATTGACATTTTCACAATATTAATTCTGCCAATCCATGAGCATGGAATATTTTTCCATCTCTTTGTGTCTTCCTCAATTTCTTTCAGAAGTGTTCTATAGTTTTTAGGGTATAGATCCTTTACCTCTTTGGTTAGGTTTATTCCTAGGTATCTTATGCTTTTGGGTGCAATTGTAAATGGGATTGACTCCTTAATTTCTCTTTCTTCGGTCTCATTGTTAGTGTATAGAAATGCCACTGACTTCTGGGCATTGATTTATAAAGAACTTATTAAACTCAACACCAAAGAAACAAACAATCCAATCATGAAATGGGCAAAAGACATGAAGAGAAATCTCACAGAGGAAGACATAGACACGGACAACACGCACATGAGAAAATGCTCTGCATCACTTGCTATCAGGGAAATACAAATCAAAACCACAATGAGATACCACCTCACACCAGTGAGAATGGGGAAAATTAACAAGGCAGGAAACCACAAATGTTGGAGAGGATGCGGAGAAAAGGGAACCCTCTTGCACTCTTGATGGGAATGTGAACTGGTGCAGCCACTCTGGAAAACTGTGTGGAGGTTCCTCAAAGAGTTAAAAATAGACCTGCCCTATGACCCAGCAATTGCACTGTTGGGGATTTACCCCAAAGATACAGATGCAATGAAACGCCAGGACACCTGCACCCCGGTGTTTCTAGCAGCAATGTCCACAATAGCCCAACTGTGGAAGGAGCCTCGGTGTCCATCGAAAGACGAATGGATAAAGAAGATGTGGTCTATGTATACAATGGGATATTACTCAGCCATTAGAAATGACAAATACCCACCATTTGCTTCAACGTGGATGGAACTGGAGGGTATTATGCTGAGTGCAGTAAGTCAATCGGAGAAGGACAAACATTATATGTTCTCATTCATTTGGGGAATATAAATAATAGTGAAAGGGAATAGAAGGGAAGGGAGAAGAAATGTGTGGGAAATATCAGAAAGGGAGACAGAACATAGAGACTCCTAACTCTGGGAAACGAATTAGGGGTGGTGGAAGGGGAGGAGGGCGTGGGGTGGGGGTGAATGGGTGATGGGCACTGGGGGGGGCACTTGACGGGATGAGCACTGGGTGTTATTCTGTATGTTGGCAAATTGAACACCAATAAAAAATAAATTTATTATTAAAAAAAAGAAGATTCACCACAAAAAAAACATTTGCAGATTTTAAGGCCTTTCATAAGAATTACTAAATTGATATCTTTTTCAAAAAGTTTTATTTATTAAAGTAGTCTCTATGCCCAATGTGGGGTTCAGAATCATGACCCAAGATCGAAAGTCATATATTCTGACTGAGCCAGTCAGGTTTCCCTAACATTGATTTCTAAAATGATTCTATTGGGGATCCCTGGGTGGCTCAGTGGTTTAGCGCCTGCCTTTGGCCCAGGGCGCGATCCTGGAGTCCCAGGATCGAGTCCCACGTCGGGCTCCCAGCATGGAGCCTGCTTCTCCCTCTGCCAATTTCTCTCTCTCTCTCTCTCTCTCTCTCTCTATGTCTATCATGAATAAATAAATAAAATCTTAAAAAAAGAAAATAAAATGATTCTAACACTGTATACAGTTGCCAGCAGGGTATAAGAGTGCATTTTTCTTTTCTTTTTTCCCTTCTTTGCTTTTTTTTTTTTTTGAGAGAGAGAGAGAGAGAGAGAGATAGGTGGGGGGAGGGGCAGAGGGAGCGGGAGAGAGAGAGTCTCAAGCAGACTCCATGCTCAGCATGAAGTCCCATGCAGGGCTTGATCTCACAACCCTGAAATCATGACCTGAGCTGAAGTCAGGAGCTGGATGCTCAACCAAGAGCTACCCAGGCTTCCCCGGGGGTGCATTTTTCTAATATTGGGTTGTTTTCTTGAAAGAATTTTGTCGACTTGATAGACAAAATGATGCTTGCTTTCTTTAATTTGTGCTTCTTTAATTAGCAATGATTAAAACTATTTTCATATGTTTATTATCTCTTTTTATGTGTGTACATACATATACATATACATCTACTGTGCTGTGTGTGTAAATGTGTAAACTGCTTATGTCCTTTGCCCAAATTTTTTTTGGCATGTTAAAATTTTTCTATATAATATAATGAAAATACATTTTCTCATTTGTCATTTGCCTTTTAATTTTGTTCATGGAGTCTTTTGATATGTTCAGTCAAATTTAATAATTGTTTCTTTTGTGATTTCTGTTATGCTTGGGGAGGCCTTATCTGACACTAGGGAAGAGGAACTTTCATGGGAGATGAGGGTCAATTGTGGGGGAGCAAAAGGGAGTAGACAGAAAGGTTGATTAAGCCTGAGGCTAACTCCAGCATCCTAACAAAGGCCTGGAATTGTATCTTCTACTTCCTTCATTTTACAGATGAAGGAGCAGAAGTCCAGGAAGAATAAGAAATAAGATTGAAGCAGTAGATTACAAAGTCTCCTAAAAACAGCATTATCCATAAAGGGATATATTACATTTTTATAAAAAATTATTTAGTGTTGATAAAAAGAAAAAAAACCCTTTTGTGTTCATATATGTTTATGTTGCTCACAACATTGAAATAAAGAATTTAAAATGCCCCCAAAACTGATTACATCTTTACATATGGAATTGATGGTTCTAATTTCTTTTTATTGATTGTGTAGCATTTTATAAAAGCTGTTGGATGTCATCGTGCTTACCCAGAGCAAACTCACTGCAGCAGTCATCATCTGTCTGTAATTGTTAACAGTGTCTACAAATTAAACTGGAGCTGCTGGAAACCAAAGAGGAAGAATAGCCTGTATAGTGCACAATATCTGGTAGTTTGTTTTGTTGGCTCAAGGACTAGAAACAAACAGCAAATACAGAATATCCCAGAAGCAGACCTTGAATCTATAAGGTGGAATGGAGGGCTGCCAGATTTTTAAAAAAGATTTAATTTATTTATTCATGAAAGACAGGCAGAGACACAGGCAGAGGGAGAAGCAGGTTCCCTACCTGCTTCTAGGATCACGCCCTGAGCTGAAGGCAGATGCGCAACCACTGAGCCATCTGGGCATCCCAGGGCTACCAGATTTAACAAATAAAAATATAGGACACCCAGTTAAATTTTAGTTTCAGATAAACAATGAATGATTTTATAGTAAGTATGTCGCAAGTAAAGCATAGGACATAACTAAAAAATTATTCATCATTTATCTGAAATTGAAATTTAATGAGGCATCCTACATTTTATCTGGCAACCCTAGGAAGCAGGACTTTTTATTATCCATATTAAAATACTAAACCCATCGCATGCATGGATGAGCCTGGTTCTGTATCACTGCATTTATAGTGGCTGAATGAAGAACATACTTTCAAGGAAAAGTTCACCAGGAATCTTGCATTGGTGTGAATATTAGCAATAAGAAGCAGAGATACTGTATTAGAGTCTCACAGCTGGCATAACAAAATACCACAAACTGGTAACTCAACAGAAACTTACTATGTCAGAATTCTGGAGGCTGAAAGTCTAAAATCAAGGTGTGGCAGGGCCATGCTCCCTGTGAAATCTGCAGGAGAATCCTTACTTGCATCTTCCTAGCTTCTGGTAGTTTGCCAATAATTCCTGGTGTTCCTTGGTTTGCAGCTACATTACTTCTGACAGTCTCTGCTTCTGTCATCATGTGGCATTTTCCTGTGGCATTTCTTAGTTGTCACATGCTGTTTTCCTTTCATAAGGACACCAGTCATCTTGGGTTAGGAACTCACCTTAATGACCTCATCTTAATTTGATAACATCTCTAAACCCCTATTTCCAAATAAGGTCATATTCACAGGCACTGGGAGGTTAGGACTTGAACATATCTTTTTGGAGGGACACAACTTAACCTGTAACAGGTATGGTTGCCTAATATCTTTAATTATTTATAAGAAATAAAAACTAACTGTAGTCATTTTATTATTTGTTAATTCTAAGTACAGATACTGCCTGGGCAATTAGCTCCTATTCAGTTGTTCTCTATAGGAAAGGTTTTCATTTTTTAAAGAACAAATAGAAGTTTTTATGTGAGGTCCTAGAATTTAGGCTTATACTTTTGGCCTGCAGCCCAAACTTGATGTTAGAAGGAGGAAGCTCTGGGGATCACAGAAGTTCATGTTTCTCTGAAAATAAGATGAAATGTGCTTTTAAACAAAAGTAATAGTCATTGCTCTGGACTCTCAGCTGTGCTGAGGTAGAGATTCCCTCTGCAGTCCCAGAGGGACCCCTCATAGTCAGTCACTTCAGTGACTTCTAGTACAATTATTCCAATAGAGGAGGAGATATTATAAAACTTCCAGAAACTTTTGCTTTCAAAACATGGAAAGCTTTTTTATTTTAAAGTGCTTTGGAAGGGTCTTTAGACAACACAATCAGAGCAACTCCTTAGTGGCAGACAAATTGTAAAGGAGAACCTGAGTGAACATCAGAGGTGGCCAAACAATACCTGGATTTAAGTTATATCACCAACATGGTATAGTCAATTCACAGCTAGACCAAGTTCAATTTTCTAATTCAGAATAAGTCAAGGAAAGGAGGTTATTTGTTTTGTTTTGTTTTTTATTTTAAAGATTTTATTTATTCATGAGAGACAGAGAGAGAGAGAGAGAGAGAGAGAGGCAGAGACAGGCAAAGGGAGAAGCAGGTTCCATGCAGGGAGCCCGACACAGGATTCAATCCTGGGTCTCCAGGATCCAGGATCATGCCCTGGGCCGAAGGCAGCACTAAACCGCTGAGCAACCCGGGCTGCCCTGAATATGTTTGTTCTTAGAAAGATGCAATGAGAGCATTGAAAAACATTTTTTAAAAATTAAAATTACCCTAATCTCAGAAATCTTATACAAATATGTTCATTTCTGCAACTTCCCACTCCTTTTGTATTACAGTGGCATAGAGTTTTAATGTTGGTGTTTCCCTATGGTAAAGCAAAGCATATTTTTTAACTTAAAAAAAATATATCCTTTGAAAATGAAGGCCATCCAACTTTAAAAGACATCTTCTACTTGAGCCTGTTATGTAGAAAGAAAGATTACAATAAAAATGTTAGGAAATTGTTTGACATGGTAAATAAGGTTGGTCAAGACAGGGGACTTTTTTTTTTTTTTTAAGATTTTACTTATTTGTTCATGAGAGACAGAGAGAGGGGTGGTGGCAGAGACACAGGCAGAGGGAGAAGCAGGCTCCATGCAGGGAGCCCGATGCGGGACTCGATCCCGGGACTGTAGGATCATGCCCTGGGCCAAAGGCAGGTGCTAAACCGCTGAGCCACCCAGGGATGCCCAAGACAGGGGACTTTGGTTGTTGTTAGGGAGGGTTGCAGACTGAGTGTCTTACCTGTAAACTTGTGATTCAGGTTTACAAATGTTTCACCTCACAAACTTAAGTCTAGATATAAGAGATTATTTCCCATGTTTTTTTCATGTTCATTTGGAATGGGAGGAACTATGTTTTTAAAGATTTATTTACTTATTTTAGAGAGAGAGTGAGCAAGAGAGCACATGAGTCTTCAAGCAGGCTCCTTAGTGAGCCCAGGGTCGGATGTGGGGCTCCATTGCAGGACCCTGAGATCATGACCTAAGCTGAGATCAAGAGTTAGACACCCAACCAACTGAGCCACCCAGGAACCTGAGGAAGAATATTTTTTGTAATAGATTCATCTCTGATATTAATATTTTTCACTGTGTGTTCTTAGGCAATATCTGTTAGTTACTAACAGAGTTATTTTCACTCTGTAGCCAGAGTGATGTATTTTCTTGGCAAATCCTGACCCAGTAGATCTGTAGATGCAGGGATATTTCCAAGATGGGAAGGGCCTTGATTGGGTGTAGGTGGACTTACACAGTGATGGGGGAGCTTCATCTGCATTTGGCCTTGGTCACATTTTATTTTTTTTCCTTTTTTTTTTAATTTTTATTTATTTATGATAGTCACACACACAGAGAGAGAGGCAGAGACACAGGCAGAGGGAGAAGCAGGCTCCATGCGCCGGGAGCCTGATGTGGGATTCGATCCCAGGTCTCCAGGATCGCGCCCCGGGCCAAAGGCAGGCGCCAAACCGCTGCACCACCCAGGGATCCCTTGGTCACATTTTAAAGATGACATGATGCTATATACAGAAAATCCTAAAGACTCCACCAGGAGACTACTAGAACTTATAAATTAATTCAGTGAAGTTATAGGATACAAAATTAATAGATAGAAATCTGTGGCATATCTATACATTTCTATACATTAATAATGAAGTAGCAAGAAGAGAAATGAAGACAACAATACCACTTACAATTGCACCAAAAAAATGATAAAATACCTAGGAATAAACTTAACCAAGGAGGTGAAATGTCTGTACTCTAAAAACTATAAAATATTGATGAAAGAAATTGAAGATGATACAACAAAATGAAAAGATATTCCATGTTCATGGATTGGAAGAACCAATATTGTTAAAATGCCCGTACTACCCAAAGCAATCTACAAATTGAATGCAAGTGCTATCAAATACCAACAACATTTAAAAAATATTTTATTTATTTATTTGAGAGAGAGGGAGAGAGAAAGAGAAAGAACAACCATGTATGAACAGGAGGAGAGGCTGAGGGAGAAGCAGACTCACCACTGAGCAGGGAGCCAGACATGGGGTTGGGTCCCAGGACCCTTGGAGCATGACCTGAGGCAAGGCAGATGCTTAACTGATTGAGCCACAAATAATCCTAAAATTTGTATGGAATCACTTAAGACCCAAAATAGCCAAAGCAATCTTGGGAAAGAAGATCAAAGCTGAAGGTATTAAAATCCCAGATTTTGAAGCTGTAGTCATCAAGACAGTATGGTACTGTCACAAAAATAGAACCCTCTTGCACTGTTGGTGGGAGTGCAAACTGGTGCAGCCTCTATGGAAAACAATACGGAGGTTCCTCAAAAAGTTAAAAATAGGGCAGTTCTGGTGGCTCAGTGGTTTAGCGCTGCCTTCAGCCCAGGGCCTGATCCTGGGATCCCAGGATCGAGTCCCGCATAAGGCTCCCTGCGTGGAGCCTGCTTCTCCCTCTGCCTGTGTCTCTACCTCTCTCTCTCTCTGTCTCTCATAAATAAATAAATAAATAAAATCTTAAAAAAAAAAAGTTAAAAATAGAACTTTCCTATGACCCAGCAATTGCACTACTGGGTAATTTACTCAAAGGATACAAAAATACTGATTCAAAGCACCTCGATGTTTATAGCAGCATTATTAACAACAGCCAAAGTATGGAAAGAGTCCAAATGTTCATCAACTGATGAATGGATAAAGAAATGTGGTACATATATACAATGGAATATTAGTCACCAAAAAGAATGAAATCTTGCCCTTTGCAACAACATGGATAGAGCTAGAGTGTATTAGAAGGTCCTTAGAAGCATTATGTTAAGCAAAATAAGCCAGAGAAAGACACTATAAGATTTCAATTATATGTGTAATTTAAGAAACAAAACAGATGAACATAAGGGGAGGGGAAAGAAGAGATGGAAGCAAATCATAAGAGATTCTTTACAAAGATCAAACCGAGGGTTAATGGAGGGGAGGTGGGCAGGGGATGGGCTAAATGGGTGTTGGGTGAGGAGGGCACTTATTGTATTGAGCACTGGATGTTATATGTAAGTGATGAATCACTAAGTTCTACTCCTAAAACCAATATTACACTATATGTTAACTGGATCACTGTATGTTAATTATACTTCAATTAAAAAAGTTAAAAAAAGAAAGTTGAACAATTGGTTGCTTCCACCCCCTCCCATCATTCACTTCCTCTCCTTCATCTTTTCTTATGCCTGAAAGCTGGTAACACTGAAGCCTCCTATATATCCATCTCACCTTGGTCCTCCTTGAAGCAGGACCTGTGTGGTATCAGGTCCCTCACTCTGCACTTAGCACTAGTCATTTTCCTACACTTGAGATTGGGTATACATGGAGGCTCTTGCCTCACTCCTTGGCTCTCCTGTGTTGTCAGCCTGGGTTTCATGCTCCAGTGACTCCTGGGCTCACTCTGCCTGGGGTACATTCTCTCCATCCTGTGTGTGCCAGCAACCTGTTCTGGCTGTCAGCTCTGGTGCCTGTTAACTTGTTTTGTTCTTGTTAAGCCTTTTCCTAGAGAAGCTACAACCCTGCTTTTGCTTCCAGGTTGGGTAATGTAGGCTCTGCTTTGCCTTTGACAAATGTTATCATGTTACTCTGGAATTTTCTTGACCCTGGATTTACAGCTGCTATTTTTCTACCCACTGCTGAGTAGCTTCCCCCAGTCTTCTCTTGAACTTTCTTTGTGGATCTTTGTTTCAACCACTGATGTTCTTTCCATTGTTCCAAGCCCATATTCTTTTGCTGGCTAGATCTTTTCAGGCAACTGTCTAAACCTGGTTCTGACACACCTCTCTGGTATCCTAATTTGCTTCCTCTCTACCTTTTCTATGCTTCTGGCAAACCACATCTGTCTGATACTGAGTTCTGAGACATAACAAGATGGGCCCACTGTTTCTGAACCATTTATGGATTTTTGTCTTGAGAGTGTTTATACATCCTAATATTGAGTCTTGGGATCCCTGGGTGGCGCAGAGGTTTGGCGCCTGCCTTTGGCCCAGGGCGCGATCCTGGAGACCCGGGATCGAATCCCACGTCGGGCTCCCTGCATGGAGCCTGCTTCTCCCTCTGCCTGTGTCTCTGCCTCTCTCTCTCTCTCTCACTCTGTGACTATCATAAATAAAAAATTAAAAAAAAATAAACTAATATTGAGTCTTCCTAGGTTCCTTCCATTTCTGCATTATCTATTCAGAACTGTGGTAAAGACGACTTACAGCATATGCTCAAAAACCATTTATTGATTAATGAGTTCATGAGTGAATGATTGAATAAAAAAAAAAAAAAACCAAAGCTCAGGAAGGATATCTGATTCCTCACAGTAAATTGTAGTAGAGCTGGAATTCAGAACTAGTTCTGCTGGACTTCGGTGCCCATAGGAAAACAGCCAAAGTGACAGCTAATTGATGTAGTGGAAGAAACACTCATAATTCTCTCCCTAGCCAGGGAGAGTTAAAGAGGAAACATTGATAGGTTTTAACCTTTTTACTTGGCTTCTAGTTTTACAGATTGTGTGTTGGAATGTTGACTGTGAACTGTTGTACTGCTATAGTGTCTGCAGTTATGTTGGAAAAATGGTAGCTGTTTTGTGTGTGACCCAAGTAACATATAATGCTCCTCAATAGCAGTGAAAGTGAAGGGTTCTTTTGAGAGATCCCTGGGAGGAGAAGAGCACCAAAAGGGGATTTGAGACTTGATCGTCATGTAGTTATGTTGTAACAGCAGGCAAACATGTCCAAACAATGGGTTTGATGTTTTGTGGTCATATATCTGGGAAGACTTGGAATAAGGGTTTTTTTTTTCTTTTTTTAATCCTGGGATGATTTCAGGGAGGTATTTGAAGGCTCCTACATATGCTTCAATGCTTGAGATATTATGTGCAGACATTCTTAATGTATTGTGTGTTTTTTCTTCTTTTTTATTTTTTTTCCTTTTTTTGGTGCCATAGATCCTCTTGGTAGTCAGAAGAAAGTTTTTGAATGCATAAAATGAAATATGTAGGATTACAGAGAAAACAAGTTTTATTGAAATCCAGTTATCACAATATAAAGGTCTAATAACTGCTTTTGAAATGGTGATGTGTATAGATGACATGGCAAAGACTCAGCAGTTAGGAAAATATCTGTGATTTCTGTTGGTGACAAATTCATAGGTACTGCTAGTACTACAGTGGTTGGTGCCCTATATTATGATGGAAAGAAGCATAAGTTAGAGGTTTGTGGGGGGGGAGGAGAAAGAATTTTTTTTTCAAATCCAAGTTTATAATGCCCCCAGGTGAAGAACACTTTCTCTTTTTTTATTTTTTAAAAAGATTTTATTTATTTATTCATGAGCGACACACAGAGAGAGGCAGAGACATAGGCAGAGGGAGAAACAGGCTCCATGCGGGTACCCCAGTGTGGGACTCTATCCTGGGATTCCAGGATCATACCCTGAGTTAAAGGCAGTCTTTCAACCGCTGAGCCACCCAGGCGTCCCAAGAACACTTTCTCTTTAGGTAGGAGGACAAACTGGCTGGAAACAGCCACAACAGAGCCAGTCAGCCAGGCCTTCTCATCGGCGGCAGAGGGATCTATAAGGCAATTACGGTGTGACAATTGAACCCAGATTCATCACTCCATGTCTTTATGTATCACTATCTTCTGTGTCGTTGAATGAGATATTCTGGCTCCATCTTTGTCCAAAGGTTAAATGTAGTGACCTATGTTAAATGAAATATGTCACATGCCTTCAGGTCCTTAGATGCAAAGTCAATATTTAGTAGGTGTAATTTCATCCAGACAGATGTAGGAAAATTAAATAGGAGAGATCAGTTTTCATTATTCATGATTCTTTCTTTACCCAGTTTTTTTTCTTTTTGATGCCCTTCCTAATAAATATTGCCTCTTGATGATAATTTCCAGGACCAAAATGAGAAAAACCTGGATTAGTCCCATTTTCTCCTTCATTAAAATGGTTTGTTACCAATATTATTATTAATAAGTTAATAACATTTCTTTTTTTTTTTTTTTTTTTTAGTTAATAACATTTCTTTGTTAGTTGGAAGATACTGAAAAAAAACCCAAAAAAGCCAAAAAAAAAAAAAAAAAAAAAGAAAAGAAAAGAAAAAAGAAAAAAGAAAAAATCACCCTCAAGTCTTTAGCTATTTTTGGGAGCTGCATAAAGTAAGACATGGAAGTCATCCTGTTCTCTGCACCCCTCCCCCACAAGAAAAAGACAGTTAATAGTGTGCGTTTAAATTTTTTTTTTCAACTTTTTCCAGCCTAGTATCTCTGGATGTGTGTGTGTGTGTGTGTGTGTGTGTGCATGCTTGTGTTTTTGTATTTGTGTGTGTTTGTATTTGTGTTTGTGTATGTGTGCATGGTGTATATGTGTGTGTTTGTTTTATGGATCATTGGGTTCAGCTGTGGTAATTCTACTGCTTTCTATCTGGGGTGCTTTTCCGTACAATTTCTTTGGCAAGATCGGTGTTTTCAGACGTGGTCCTTGGTCCCTTCTATTCCAGTGGTCACAGAACACTGCTCTCCCCTGACACAGGGATGAAAATTGTTACCCTAGCCTGGTGAGCTATAGGTATTGATTAGTTAGGAACAGGGATTTGTAGGATATTCTTGAGGCTGGTTCACTAGACAGTCTTTCAGCATCTGCTTCCTTTGCTCTCCTTTGCCATGCAGTGAGGAATGCTAAATTTTCCTAGATTACTTTGCAGTGGGCTTGGGCATGTGTCACTGTTCTGCCAGTAAGAAATAAACAAGGCTGTTGAGAGTTTTGAGGGGAGCCTTTGCTTTGAGACAGACTGCTGCTGCTTTCTTCTCACGCTGTCCGCAGGGGTCCGTTAGCTGGAGCAGGAGATGCTGCCTTTGGACCACAGGGAAGACTGACAGAACAAACACCAGTGCCTGTGACTTGAGGCCAGCAGGTGTCTGCTTTGAGGACTTATTGTGGTGTGGGGGAGAAACCTCAAACTCTTAGGTGTTGAAACTAATATTAGTTGGGTTCTCTGTCACTTGCCTCTAAATGCAAACCGTAATTAATTCAGCGTATGTCTCAAGCTGGAACCATCAATTCCTTCTTAGACTTTTTGTGGGAGGAAGGCAGCTTCTCACCTCCAGCATTGCTCAGTTGGCAGGATGGGCGTCTGGGTGTTCAGGGGCCTCTTCAGCTACCTGGAAAAAGGGTTTATCTGAAGAATGAAAGGAGTGACACATCAGGAGAGGACAGGAGAGCCTGATGACATTCTTTGAGTTTCTAACTAAATCCAGTCATGTCTAAAGCTTGGAGTTCTGGGTTTAGAATAATGTTTCACCCTGTATGTTTCTATTCATTTTTAGTTATGTTTCTCTCACTTGTGACCAAGAATCTCCAAGGGACTCATTCTCCGACACTCCCATGTATGCCTCTATTCCACAGAGACATCCATGGTTAGTATTTTGATATAAATCCTCCAAGATACTTACCACACACACAATGCTTATATACATACAGGTAGTTTTTATTTAAACATAAATGGCATTATGTTTTATGTATTTTCATGTATCTTTTCTAAACACATTTTGAATATCTTTCCATGTTAGCATGTATAGATCTACTTCATTGTTTTTAACAGATGCATAATATTTCATGGAATGGTTTTATCAAAAAAACTTAAAAAAAATTTTTTTTTATTTATTTATGATAGTTACACAGAGAGAGAGAGAGGCAGAGACACAGGCAGAGGGAGAAGCAGGCTCCATGCACCGGGAGCCCGACGTGGGATTCGATCCCGGGTCTCCAGGATCGCGCCCTGGGCCAAAGGTAGGCGCCAAACCGCTGCGCCACCCAGGGATCCCTCAAAAAAACTTTTAATTGTATTTATCTTGACGGATATTTAGATTATTTTTATATTTCTCTGATTATAAACAGCACTGTACTGAACTTTCTTGCAAGAAATCCTTGTGTAGTCATACAAGTATTTTCTAGGATGGATTTCTTCAGTAAGTGAAATTAAGGGTGTTAAAGGATTTGTATGTTTTTAAATTTTAATAGATAGCGGTCAATTTATTTGCACAAAAATTATATTAATTTAAACTCCTTTGGGACACCTGATTCAGTTGATTAAGCATCTGACTCTTGATTTCAGCTCAGGTCATGATCTCAGGATTGTGAGATCAAGCTCTGTGCTGGGCATAAAACCTGCTTAGGATTCTCTCTCCCTTTGCCAAATCAAAACCAAACTCCTACTTATCCCCAGAACAATAAATTAATTTAAAGATTTTTGTCAAGCTTGGGTTGTCTGAATGGCTCAGTTGGTTAAGTGTCCAACTCTTGGTTTTGGCTCACATCATGATCTCAGGGCTGTGAGATTGAGTCCCACCTTGACTCCATGTGGAGCAACACAGGGATTTTCTCTCCCTCTCCCAGTGTCCCTACAGTCCACCCCTCAGTTCTTGTAAACTGGTAGTTAAAAAATCATCACAGTTTTAAATTACCATTTTCCTGACTATTAAAGTTGAGCTTATTTAAAAGATTTTATTTATTCATTCTATTTGACAGAGAGGGAAGACGGGAGAGAGAGAAGGGGGACGGACAGAGAGAGGAAGGGAATCTTCAAAAGACTCCTTGCTTGGGGGTGGGGGTAAGACCTGCCTTGGGGTGCAATCTAATGACTCTAAGATCATGACCAGAGCGAAAACCAAGACTTGGACACTTAACTGACTGAGCCACTCAGATGCCCTAACTTGAGCTTATTTTAAGATATTAGTGACCATTTACAGTTATTTTGTGAATTGCTTTTTCATATTCTTTACACTTTTTCTCTCTGAGTTTGTCTTTTGTTTTTTTCATTAATTTGTATGACCTCTTGTGCATTGAGGGATATGTTAATGTTTTAATGGCTATGAGCATTGCAAATAATTTCTTCTAGGTATTTTTTTGTGGGTTATCTTTTATTTTCATTTCAGACATTGGAAAAATTAGGCTTAAAATGTGTTTTCATAGTTTGATAGTAATTTTGAGCAATTTATTAGACCACCAATGCAGATGCTCCACTTGTGTATTTTGTATCTATAAATATTAGTTGATTATTTACTGTGCTGAAAAGTAGTTTTTAATTGGCATTACAGTTTAAAATTGTTATTTAAGGAGATCCCTGGGTGACTCAGCGGTTTGGCATCTGCCTTCCGCCTGGGGTGTGATCCTGGAGTCCCAGGATCGAGTCCCACATCGGGCTCCCTGCGTGGAGCCTACTTCTCCCTCTGCCTGTGTCTCTGCCTCTCTCTTTTTCTGTGTCTCTCATGAATAAATAAATAAAATCTTAAAAAAGTTATTTAAATAATATACATAAACATAAAACTTACCATTTTAACAATTTTTAGGTATACAATTCAGTGGCATTAAAGTACATTTACTGTTGTGCAAATATCACCACCATCCATCTCTAGAGCTCTTTCATTATCCCAAAGTAAAACTCTCTGCCCAAACAATAGCTCCCCATGCCCCTTTCCAACCCCATTTTACTTTCTGTCTCTATGATTTTGACTACGTTAGATACCCTATATACGTGGACTTATGTGATATTTGTCCTTCTGTGGCTGGCTTATTTCATTTAGCTTAGTGTCTTTAAATTTCATTTGTGTTTTAGCATATATCATGATTTCCTTCCTTTTCAATGCTGGATAACATTTCATTTTCTCACGACAAAAAGGAAAAGGTAACCATGTGAGGTCATGTATGTGCTAATTGAGTGCGTTAAATCACTTCACAATGTATGTGTATATTAAGTCATCATGTTGTATACTTTAAATATATGCAATTTTGCTTGTCAATTATGTGTCAATAAATCCAGAAAAAAGAAAGCACTGTTTAAAGATACGTGCATAAAAATATTTCATTGTATGGAAGTCCTGTATTTTGTTTATCCCTTCATCTATTGACAGACACTTGAATTGCTTCCAACTTTTGGCCTCTATAAATAATGCTGGTATGGACATTGGTACACACATATCTGTTTGAGTCTCTACCTTCACTTTTTGGGTTTATACTTAGAAGTGGCATTTCTGGATCATATGGTAATTCTATGTCTAATTTTTTGAGGAATTGCCATACTATCTTCTTCCTCCCCCTCCTCCTCCTCCTCCTCTTCTTCTTCTTCTTCTTCTTCTTCTTTTTTCTTTCTTCTTCCTCTTTTTTTTTTTTTTACCATACTATCTTCTACAGTGGCTGCACCTTTTTCCATTCTCACCAGTAATGCACAAGAGTCCCAATTTCCCCATATCCTTACCAACATTTGCTGTTTTCTGGTTGTTTTTTTAAAAAAAATTTTATAATAGCCATCCTCATGGGTGTGAAGTGATATCTCATAGTGCTTTTAAATCAGTATTTCCACATATAAGGTAGGGTGATCATTTGTGACATAAATTATAAGTGATTTTTAAAAAAATTCAAAACTACTAATGTTCATGAATTATTTTCTTTAAAAAAACTAGAGTAGTTTTTTTTAATATCCTATTTTTAAAACATTTTTATTTATTTATGATAGTCACACACAGAGAGAGAGAGAGAGAGAGAGAGAGAGAGAGGCAGAGACACAGGCAGAGGGAGAAGCAGGCTCCATGCACCGGGAGCCCGACATGGGATTTGATCCCGGGTCTCCAGGATTGCGCCCTGGGCCAAAGGCAGGCACCAAACCGCTGTACCACCCAGGGATCCCTAGAGTAGGTTTTTTAAAAAAGATTTTATTTATTTATTTATTTATTTATTTATTTATTTATTTAAGAGAGAGCAAGCAAGAGAGCAGGAGCAGGGAGGAAGGACTGAGGAAGTGGGAGAAGCAGACTCCTTGCTGAGAAGGGAGCCCAATGCAGGGCTTTATCCTAGGACCCTGGGATCATGATCTGAGCCAAAGGCAGACGCTTAACCGACTGAGCCACCCAGGTGCCCCAAAACTAGAGTGAATTTAACATAATTTCTTTAATAACATCTGCTTCATTTATTTGCATTCTAGTATGCTTCCCTGAGTGGGAGAGTAAAGGCTAGAAGTATGTTTTGTGCATCAAGAATTAAGTATAACCTGTACAATGAGTAATTTGAGCATGTCCATCTCACATGTATGAGACTATGCCAGATGTTAGTGAAGTAAATGAATAAAACAAGATCTCTCATAGTCTGTTATAGGTTTACAGATGGGAAAATTATTTTGTTATTAATTATATTAATGGAATTTGATGCAATAAAATGGCCAACTATTTTCAAGATATAGCAAGACTTTTATATTGGACATAAGTCTTTATACTTCTCTCATAGTCCTTGAATCACCTCTTTCTCCTGGAGGAGCCACCTTTCTCCTGACACTGCCACCTTTGCTGGTTCCTTGGCATCCTGGAGTCTGAGGGTAGGCCTTGGATCTCTGGAACACATCCCAAATGCTGAGCCCCACCTGCATGAAATTAGCCTTCTTCCTCTGTGCTTGGATACTCAAACCATTGGATTTGGCCTCCTGAGTGGGTACTGGGGGGCTGGATGGAGGGCCCGGAGGGAACTTGATCGAAAGGGCACTGGAGATTGTGGGGACCTGGGCAAATAACTCCTCCTCCTTTCTTTCTTCCTTGGACTGTTCCGGGGTCACTACTGCTTGCAGTCAATTACAGAGAAGCCACGTGTGCCAAGTGAACAGTCTGGCTGCCTGACCCATGGTCTCTGAGATTGATGTAAGGCCATCAGTGGTCAGGAGGTGGCACTGTGTCGCGTTGCTTTGCTGCTTTCCTCATCTCTCCCCTTTCCTCTTACCTAAACTGTCTTGGACTTGAACTTCCAAATCGAGTATTAGCTTTAATTCCCACCATAAGTTCTGCTTCCTGGAGGAATTGGGCTGAGGCATCACTCGAATGGATATTTTGTGCTGAACTGTCCTGAACTCACAGACCTTATAATCCTGGATGGTTCTAAAACTCAGCGAATTCTGATATTTTCTTTTTTTTTTTAAACTTTTATTTTTTTAATTTATGATAGTCAGAGAGAGAGAGAGGTAGAGACATAGGCAGAGGGAGAAGCAGGCTCCATGCACCGGGAGCCCGACGTGGGATTTGATCCCGGGTCTCCAGGATCGCGCCCTGGGCCAAAGGCAGGCGCTAAACCGCTGCGCCACCCAGGGATCCCGAATTCTGATATTTTCAAAAATGCTTTCTCTCAAAGCAGTTCAAACTACGGTTCTATTTCTCCTTGGCTTTAAGCCATGGATATTGAAGTTTAGGGAAAAATTATTATTAGAAATATAAGAGGAGTTCCATTACCATATATGATTATCTTTTACTGATCATACATATAATACATGTTCATTGCATATATATCAGAAGATAAAGGGAAAAGATAGTAATCATAACACAGAGGCTATAGTTGGTTGATATCTTCCCTGCCTGTTTTCTACGTATATGTATGTATATGTATGTGTGTATGCATCTATATAACTTTTTGCAGAAACGAGACAGTTTGAACAGTCCATTCCATTTTTTTTAAAGATTTTATTTATTTATTCATGAGAGACGGAGAGAGAGAGAGAGAGAGAGGCAGAGACACAGGCAGAGGGAGAAACAGGCTCCCCGCAAAGGAGCCCGACATGGGACTCGATCCCGGGTCTCCAGGATCAGGCCCTAGGCTGAAGGCGGCGCTAAACCGCTGAGCCACCTGGGCTGCCGAGTCCATCCTATTTTGTAACCAGCATTGTGTATTCAATCTGTTATGAACATATTTCTGTGCTATTAGTTCTACAACATTGTTCTCTTTTGCCTGGCTGCATGACAGTCCATTAGTGCTATAGTATGCTTTAATATTAAGTAGATTCTTGTGAGAATCACATATAAAAGAATCTTTTTAAAACTTTTTAGTGAACTCTAAACCACAATACTGATGTAAATTGTAATAATTATTATTTGCTGAACTAGAAAGTGGAAGAACTTCCTTGTTTGTGGTTATGTTTCTCTGACTAATCTCTCACTTTAGCTTTTGTCTTTTCTGAGCCATCTGTTCTGGAGATGTTAAAATAATAGTAACTGAAGTCAGTGAGACTTTCTGTGCTTCAGGGCAAGGGATTTGAATTCTTTTGCCCTGAAGAAAACTCATGAAAGATATTCTGTGAGTTTTTAAGACATTCTTTGTCTTTGGAGGGCTGGTAAAGCAGATTAAACAATGAGCTTACTTTGTATGACTTCTTTATGCATGCTCAACTTTTTACATTCCTAATAAGAAAAGCATGACCTCTACATACTATTAATGGGCAGGTGTGCAGTGTAATCTCAGCCATGTCAACCCTTTTTTGACACCGCCTAATGACTTCTTCTGTGTAAAGAATAATGGCACCTGGAGGGGTTGTAATAGTGAGCAATTTCTTTATCAATAATACATAGAACTAGTCAGTGCCAAGGTCCAAATTGTTAGGTAAATTGGGCACAAGTCTCTGGTGGTCACTGGTGTTTCTCCATGATTATCAGAGAGTAGTTTCACTGACTAGATGAATGGAAAGCTGTACAGGTAATTTATGAGTGTCTCCTAAGGGATATCCGCTGCTTGGAGTGGATGTCATCCTTTGCCTGATAGTGGTGTCTGGGTTTGGATTGGAATTGGTAGTTGTTGGGCCTTGCATGTTGAAATAATCTGTAGTTAAGAAGTTGTTGAACATTTACATCTTTTCATTACTCAGAGAGAAGCTAAGGCACATACACAGGCCAAATAATACAAGACACTTCCCTTTGTCAGCTGAAGACAAGGTTCATTTTATTCAAATCTTTGGCTGTGGTGTTTGTGATATTCAGGGCATTTTCCAAACTTGAAGATCCTTTGGGGTTTTTATCTGAGTCAGAAAAATTTCAGTAAAAGGAAAAAGCATTTTCTTCAAGTGTAAAAACTTCTGAATTGGGCCCAGAAAAATGTGGGTTGGTCTCTAGCAGGGTATTCTTTTTTCCAGGCAGGTTTAATAATGATTAATATTTTATTTATAATGTTTGCCAGAGAAATAAATCCAAGGCTGTTGCTTCAGAAATCTGTCTAAGGAATCAAAGAAAAGGGGATCCTTCCTGCTTTTGGGAAAGGCACTATTCATTGCTTTGGCTGAGGAGACTTAGGAACACCTTTGGGGTGCTTTGGGCCTACTTTACTTTCTAGGCTGCTCACGAAATGGTCTTATCCCTGCTCATCTTTATTTCCCTCCTCACTTTATTAGATTGGAGAAATATATGTTTAACTGCAATTAAATGTCTAGAAGTTTACGGTATGAAAAAACATTTATAATAGTCCTCTAAGCGGGCACCTGGGTAGCTTAGTGGTTGAGCATCTGTCTTTGGCCCAGGGCATGATCCCAGAGTCCCTGGATTGAGTCCCACGTCTGGCTTCCTGCATGGAGCCTGCTTCTCTCTCTGCCTATGTCTCTGCTTCTCTGTGTGTGTGTGTTTCTCATCAATCAATAAATAAAATCTTAAAAAAAATAGTCCTCTAAGCAACTTATAATGTGGTGATAAAGCATGGGAATTGTGAAACTGACACAAATTAAGTATTTTTAATATTACTGTTTAGAGTTTTGGATTCTTATTGTTTGTCAAAATACAAATCCACCTCCTGTGGTGCTTATCATAATGTTTGTTTTTCTTATTTAACAATTAAACACTTTTGCATTTGCCTTATTGGAAGTTTTTTTTTTTTTTTGAAGAAATGTAGAAGTTCTTTATTGTTGGTTAAGATGTTGAACTCGTCTCTAGATCTACTTCCCAGAAAATAGATTCTACCTATGATTTGTATTTATTCTTCTGTGACATTTGGCATAGTTCTCATTAGCAAAGCTGACCTTTGTTTGATTCCAGTGGCTCTTTCTAAACGATTTCTTTATACTCCTTTTCTTTTTTTTTTCTTTTAAGATTTTATTTATTTATTCAGGACAGACACAGAGAGAGAGAGAGGCAGAGACACAGGCAGAGGGAGAAGCAGGCTCCACGCAGGGAGCCCGATGCGGGACTCGATCCTGGGTCTCCAGGATCACACCCTGGGCCAAAGGCAGGCAGTAAACCACTGAACCACCCAGGGATCCCCTTTTTTGGGTTTTGATGAATGTCATGTCCTTGCTGTGTGATGTCACTCAGCCATTAGCATGTGACACGGGGAAGACATTCCTAGGAAGGAATTTATTTTTATTTTTTAAAATTTATTTTATTTTTTATTTAAATTCAATTTGCCAACATATAGTATAATATCCAGTGCTCATCCCATCAAGTTCTAGGAGGGGATTTAAAGGGAAGAAGGTCCATACAGACACAGTATCAACTCTGCCGTCATTGCCCCTCATGTTTCATCCAACAAACCTCTCCTATTATTTCCAGAGACCTCACTATCCTTCTGTCACCACCTTGGCTTTCACATATTTGTTTCCTGATTACCCTTTTGTGCTCTGATGATGGACAGGTAAGTAATCCCATTAAGAATCTAGTGTTTGTAGAAGACCAAAGGAAAGGCATTATTTCTTTCTTGCTCTTCAGCAGTGTGAATATTTTGCCCCTATTTTGTTATTGATTAAGGAGATGTGATGGCCCAGGATGTCCTGTTCTTCAGAGCTGCTCTCTTTAGCGACCTAACTGTGTTCAATTGTGGTTATTACCATACCAGGCACATAGTAGTTGCTCAAAAAGATTTCTTAAATTGTTAAAAATGACATTCCATGTTTGTGGAGTACTTACTTTAAGGTGGGAACTATTTTGAGTGCTTTCTATGAATTAATGCATATTTAACAAATATGAAATATGATGACATGAAAGAACATTCTTTTATTTGTTATCTTTAGAACATTCTAATAGAAGAAAATGCTTTTGAACTTGATAGACATTAATCTGGTCATGTTTTTTGTCTTTGAACTCCTTAAGGTTTATTTGAAATGTATTTAGGGGACACCTGGGTGGCTCAGCAGTTGAGCATCTGCCTTCAGCTCAGGGCTTGATCCTGGAGTCCTGGGATCCAGTCCCACATCGGGCTCCCTATGGGGAGCCTGCTTCTCCCTCTGCCTGTGTCTCTGCCTCTCTCTCTGTCTCTCATGAATAAATAAATAAAATCTTAAAAAAAAAAAAGAAAAAAAAAGAAATGGTATTTAGAAAATTACCTGTGATAGTTATTAAAAAAATTTAATACTACAATTATTTAACCAAATATCTCTGAAATACTATTATTTTAACATTTAATCAACATAAGATTATTAATGATATGTTTCACATTTTTATGTGAAATTTTTTAATCTGGTAGATATTTAATTGAAATTTCTGGACATGTTCAAACTCACTTTGGAGGTTACTAAGAAATATTTACTGAAGGCAGCTACTCAGTTCTGTAAACTTTTCACTCTTTATTTCTCTGCTTTTGAAGTAGGTGTTTAAATAATCTCAGGGATCTGAGGAAACAGTAAAGAAATTTCTATCTCTCTTTTCTCATATTTGTTTGTTTGTTTTTAGGGAGGGGAGGAGCAGAGGGAGAGGCAGAGAGAGAATCTTAAGTGCTGGGTGCAGAGCCCGAAATGGGGCTTGATGTCATGAACTTGAGATCATGCATGACCTGAGCCGAAATCAAGAGTCACACCCTTAACTGACTGAGCCACCCAGGCACCCCTCTCTTTTCTATTTTTTTTCTTACCCCTCTCTTTCTCATATTTAATAGAATGGTTGGATATTTGGAAGTTTGGAAGTCATTATGGTAAACCAAAATTATTAAATCTTAATAGTATTTTCTTATATGTATTTGAAAAATTGATATTATAGTTTTATGCCACAGAAACTTGTGTAATAATAAACTCTTAATGGATTTTTTTGTGATGCATTATGCTCTTTTCCCTGAGAACTCTTTTGCAGGGAGAAAATGTCTATCCTGAATGTTATAAAAATAAGTCAGGTGTATTAATAAACAGCATGGCAGTGCCATTTATATCTTTGTCATAGTATAAGACCTTTAACTTAGGATCTCAATAAGTGTTTGTTGAATAAAGATAATTTGGAAAACAGGCAAAAAATCATCCTGTATTCTCACCAGTGGGTAAACATATCCACTATTAGCATTTATGGGTATTTCATTCCAGAGTTTTTTTCCTCCAAGGATAATGAGCATGCCGATGTTGTTACTATGATCTTTGTAACCATCAGTTTAAGTATGTTTTTTCAAAATGGAAATATCTTCATATCCTTTTTCTCATTATGATATGAAAGAAATAACAAATTCAAACCTTAAGAAATGCATTAAGTGCAAAATAAAAATTCTTTATAGTTTTACTTCCCATAGATAACATGTTTAATAGTTTTGTTTGTCACCTGAAGCACCTACTCATTATTCCATTTAGTGGGTATAATTTACTTAGGTTTTTAGTTTTCTTAGGTTTTTCATTATTAGATATTTAAGGGTTTTCTTCCAATTTTAGCTATTATAAATAATACTCCAGTGAATATCTTCACACACAAGCTTTTCCCATATTTATTTCTTTGAGATAAGTTTTTCAAAATGAAGTTATTGTGAATGAACTTAAGGCCTATAAAAATATTTTCAAATTGCTTTCAAAATGGTTGTGCCAATTTACATTTTCAACAAGGTTGAAATCTGGTATATAAAATATAAAAATACTAGGTTCACAACACTAGCACCAGAGTAGAATGTTATCATTTGACAAAGTACTTGTTAATATCATGAAAAAAATAGCACTTCCCTGTGGTTTTATTTTGCATTTCTTAAATTTCTATTGGGATGTTTCCCCATGTTTGTTTACTAGTTGTATTTTCTTTTGTGGTTTATCTATTTATATTATTAGGTATCAGAATTGTGAGTTTTTCCTTATTGTATATATAAACCGTATAAATTTTAATGGGAAGGATCATTTATGTACTATATAACCTAATTTTTCTCAATGTATGCCTTTTAATTTTGATTTTTTTTATTAACTTGGAGAAATTTCCCAAGTTTTGAATAATAAAGGTATCAATCTTTTTTTCTTCTATTGCTTTTGAGCTTAGGAATTCTTTCTCCCTCCAGATGTTTTATAGTGTTTCTCCACTATAAGTTTTAACTACTTAACTTTTTTTAAAAAAAATTATTTATTCATGAGAGACACACAGAGAGAGAGAGAGAGAGAGAGAGAGGCAGAGACATAGGCAGAGGGAGAAGCAGGCTCCAGCAGGGAGCCCGACGTGGGACTCCATCCTGGGTCCTGGATCCTGGGATCACACCCTGAGCCAAAGGCCAGCCAAACTGCTCAACCGCTGAGCCATCCAGGCGCCCCTGTAGTAAGTCTTTAAATCAGGTAAGTGTGGATGCTTTATTCTTCTTTTTCAAAATCTTTTTGGCTATTCTGAATTCTTTACATTTCTATATACATTTTAGAGCCAGCCTGTCAGTTTATATGGTGAAGTCTGCTGAGATTTTCAGTGACATTATGAAGAACCTACAGACCAATTTAGTGAGAATTGACATCTTATCAATATTGAGTCTTCTGACCATGAATGGAGATGATATGTTTCCATTTATTTAGGTATTTATTTCGTCTCAGCAATGTTTTTTTTAAAGATTTTATTTATTCATTCATTAATGAAAGACACAGAGAGAGAGGCAGAGACACAGGTAGAGGGAGAAGCAGGCTCCATGAAGGGAGCCCGATATGGGACCTGATCCCGAGTCTCCAGGATCAAGCCCTGGGCAGAAGGCGGCGCTAAACCGCTGAGCCATGCGGGATCCCCAGTGATATTGCTTTTTTTTTTTTTTTTTTTTTTGTGATATTGCTTTTTAACTCTAATTTCTAATTGCCTATTTCTAGAATATAAAAATAGAATTGATTTTTCAGTATTGCCATTGTATCTTGCTACCTAACTAAATTCACTTATTATTTCTAATAGCTTTTATCTAAATTCCTCAGGTTTTTCTAGGCATATGAGCATATTATGTCTACTAATAGTAGCAGTTTTATTTCTTTTTTTTTCCAATCTGCATGCTTTTTTTTTTTAACTTATTGCTTTGGCTAGAACTTTTAGCAAAATGTTTAATAAGTGGTGAGAAAAGGAATGTTTTTTTCTTTTTAAATATTTTACTTATTTATTTGTTTGAGAGAGAGAGTGAGTGGGAGGGAGAGGGAGAGAGAGCCTGAAGCAGACTCTGTGTTCAGTGCAGAGTCTGATATAGGGCTCAGTGCCATGACCCTGAGATCATGACCTGAGCTGAAACCAGGAGTTGAATGCTTAACTGACTGAGCCACCCAGGTACCCCAGGAACTCTTGCTTCTGATTTTAGAGGGAAAGTATTCAGTCTTTAACCAGTAAGTGTGTTAACTGTAGGTTTTCTTGTATCAGCTGAAGAAGTTCCATTCTATTCCTAGCTTGCTGAGTGTTTGACATAAATGGATTTTGACTTTTGTTGAAAAATGAGATGGTCATATTGTATTCACTTATTTTTTTTTGCTAATATAGTGAATTACATTGATTGGTTTTCTTTTCTTTTCTTCTTTTCATTGATTGGTTTTCTAATGTTGAATCTTTCATTTCTGGGACAAGCAAAAAAAAATTTCTGGGATGCTATTTGATCATGGTGTTTTACTCTTTTTACCTGTTGTTGGATTTAATTCTGCTGAAATACCACTTATTTCATAAAAATGGTTGCAGATCACATAGGATTTCATGTAGCATTAGTTCTGTTAAAAGAGGTAGTGAGATGCTATGTTGTAGAGCAAATGTTTCTCTAAAATAAGACTGTAGCCACCAGATACAGTAGGTGATGTGTTTTATTGCCATAGTGTTAATTGGCACTAAACCAAACTTTTCTGTAAAACAGAAAAGTCTTAGAAATATAGAAAAATTCATGTTGAATAAAGTTTTATAAGAATTTTTCTTCCTTATATTTTTGTTGAAGTTATCAGTTTATGCTCCTGCTAGTGAGCTATAGAAAGCTTTTTAAATTGACTTCTGTTATCCTATGTGCTTTGAAAGCTGACATATATAATAGCATAGACATTTTACATGGGCTCTGCAGTCCAATATCAAGCCCTTTGTTCCCAATAGAATTTAAGTAACATAAACAAACAAAGGGCATGAAGGAATGAAGATATGCAGAGCAAAGTCCTTAGGAGTAAATCAGTTTTGAGTGATGGTCCAAGGGTTATGCTTGTGATGCCATTGAGGATAATTCTTCATTGTATTATCTGAGGCTCTAACTGCAAAGTGATCTTTAAGATTGTCATCAGATTTGTCACAAAGGAATCTCTTTCTCTGGTAAAAGATAAAGTTCTTACCAGAGCATCCAGGGCAAATATATTGGGAGTACTTACAAATATATAAGAAAACATCCCTTAGATTCACTCTGAGGTGCTCACACCCTTCTTTTGAGAGGACTAGAGTCCTTTCCCAAGGACCTCCATATTCTTCTGTGCCCACTTACAGAAAGAGAGAACCATTTCCAGTATTAATCCAGAAGGCAATCTTGCAGTAAAAAATCAGCATGAGGGACACCTGGGTGGCTCAGCGGTTGAGCGTCTGCCTTTGACTCAGGGCAAGATCACTTGGTCCTGGGATTGAGTCCCGCATCGGGCTTCCGCAAGGAGCCTGCTTCTCCTTTTGCCTATGTCTCTGCCTCTCTCTCTCTCTCTCTCTCCTCTCATGAATAAATAAATAGAATCTTAAAAAAAAAAAAAAAGAGAGAGACATGTATAATACTTAAAAAAATCAGCATGAATACCAGTTCCTTTATGTGTGAGAATCAGGAGTTCTGTTCTAGTTTGAGGACTTCTTAAAAAGAAGATCTGCACCCCGCTCTGTGTCTAGTACATTGTATGGACTCAGGAAATGTTTGTTTAAAGAAAATGTGGACATTTCAATGAAAGAATGTGCTTTCTAATATGACTAAGAGTTAATGTTAGAACTATCTGTATTCCACAACTACAAAATCCAGTTCCTGGGCTATAGACTTTTAATATTAGAGGTATATTAACTTTTTATTGATAGAATATTAGGTAAATGATGACAAGAGGGGTTTGATGCCAGAGGTTTGACCTTATAAAGAAATCACCATTGGTGTGGACCAGCAAAATCGGCATTTCTTAAAAACTGAGAAATGCATATTCTCAGCCTCCATCCTGGATCCCACTGAATCAGAAACTCTGGAAATGGGTGCAGTCATGGTGTTTTAATAAGCCCTCAAGTGTTAGGTTTTGAGAACATTGGTGTAAGGGCATGGGTTCTCAACCATGGCTGTAAAGGATAGACTCATCTGAGGAGCTTCTAAAATATACTGAAGGCTTGGACCTACCCTTGATCAATTAAATCACAATTTCTGAGAATTGAAGTCTGGCATCCATGTTAAATACTCTCAAACTGAATTTATTATTCAATCAGGAATGAGAACCACTGATACAGGATACTGGCTTTATTTTGTTGTTTGGTGTTGGTTTTTACTTTTTTATTGAAGAAAAACTTAAGTACAAAAGAGCAGGTAAGTCATCTGTGCATCTTGTTAAATTATCACGAGGTGAACATACCTGTGTAATCAACACCTAGGCCAAGACATAGACCATTACCTATACCTCTTAGGTTCCCTTGAGCTCCCCCTAATCATTACTCTCTCCCGTGTCCTCTCATGTAACCACTATTCCAACTCCTTACCCTATTGATGAGTTTTGTAGGATGTTATTTATTACTAAACATGATCTGCATCACTGACATTGGAATCATCTGACACTGTTGTTAAAATACAGATCCCCACCTTCCCCCCCACCAGAACTTCTACGTCAGTATCTTTAGGGATGGAAATATAAATTTTTTTTTAGGGGAAGAGGAGAGAGAGAATGAGAATCCCAAGGCAGACTCCATGCTATGGAGTCTTACACGGGGCTCCATCTCACAACCCTGAGATCAGGACCTGAGCCAAAAGCAAGAGTTGGATGCTTAACCAACTGAGACATCCAGGTGCCCTGGAGGATGGATTTTTAACAAATTCTATGTTTGTTCTTTGCACTAAAATTTGAGAAATGTTAAAACAATTATTGCTATCACTTACTGTGAATCTTCTAATTCTATTCTAAGTATTCATCATATATTCATCTCATTTAATTCTTCCATCAACACTCTGAGATAGATCCTATTATCATTCTAATTTTTTCAGATAATTAAACTAAGGCTCATTGAGTTAAATGACTTGCCCAAGGTTACACAGCTGGTGTGAACCAGACTCAGCCTCTGGAATCTGTGCTACCATTAGCTTATTTTGTTTCTGGTAGGGAAACGAGGTGAAAAATGCAGATACATCAGAATAATATTGTCCTATCTCTAATCTTTTTTATAAATTATTTTTAATTTCTTTAAAAAGTTTTTTTTGAGTAGGTTCCATGCCCAGCTTGGAGCCCAGTGTGGGGCTTGAATGTACGGCTCTGAGATCAAGACCTGAGCTGAGATCAAGAATTGGATGCTTAACTGACTGAACCATCAAGGCATTCCTTTAATCTTTTTTTTTAAATAATTGATCTGGAATTAGGGCACATTCCAAATTTCTTTGAGGACCACTCTTGTTTATTCTCATTTCTTTGGGTATTCTTTCATACATCATTCAAAATTCCTGCATGAAGAAAAAGTCATTTGAAAACATAAATTATTGTTAAAGTTTTAGTGGCTTAATGTACTATCCCTCTAAGTTGTTTCGGAAGCAAGCAATCTATTTAGTGCAAAAAATGGAGTTTGAATAGAGGGATTTTAGACAATAGATGGGTTGTTTTCAGTGGAAATGGGTATGTTTGGGGACTTGGGGCCACATTAGGATTCACAGACTATTTCTTTTGTAGGTGAGTGATTGTACAGTACACCTCCTGGTATGTTTGGTGAAGATGTCTATTAGGTAGGAATTGCATTCTCATTCATATGGAAATTTACAAAGCAATACAACAGCTGAAACTCTTAGTTTCATCTTTTAAGAACAAGAGTTGACAAATTATAGACTCTGTGGCCAGATCTAGTCCTTGAGCTATGAATGATTTTAACATTTTTAAATGTAAAATTTGAAAAAAAAACTATTAACCTTTCTACTAGAACAGTTGCCTAAGAAATGAAGACATTGTTTCTTGGCTCATAAGCCTAAAAATGTTTCCTATCTGGACCTTTATTGAAAGTTTAGAAGGTCTGGGATCCGCTGCTTAGTTGGGTTTGAGTATAACCCAATACGGCAGCCTCCGGGCTCTGATGATATCCTGCTTATTGAAATCAGTAAGCATTTGTTAACTATTCTTACTAAGTGCAGCCAAAGATTTAATTATAATCTCTCAGGTAAGTCTATAATTTGTTGGGAAAAATGAACTCCTAAACCTGCTTTCCTAAACTCCCTACATTACTGATTACCTTCTCAATATCAGACATTGGTTTCTAAGTGCTTTACATTATTTTGTTTAATCCTCCCAGCTTCTCTGTGAGGAATTATTAGTTTCCTTTTACAGATGAAGAAATGTGAGATAGAGACTTTTCTTAGGGCTCTGGCTTTGATTCTTTAAAGTGAGATACAGGGACAAGGGACCAGAACAGGTATAAACAGAAACACAGAGGAGATCTCCATACTGAATAATAAGCCAAGAAAGCATTATTATCCAAATGTTGAATTCATGTATAAATAGGAAATATCTTTTTTCCCCCCAAATGGGCAAGCAAATTAAAAAACATCCTTTATACACAGCAGGATTTCAGAACAGATGCCCACATTGCTGCTTGCTGCTCAGTTTTCAATTTGTTCTGCAGGCCATGGTGACAGGCCAGTGCTATATGTAGGTTGGAATAGAAAACTGCTCAAGTGTCTGAATTCTCTATAGCAACAACGTGGGATTCAGGAATTTGAGGCAAGAGGCTTCCTTCCATTTTCTACTCCTTTTTGGCAACTCACTGATGCTTAAAATGCATTTAACAAAGGACGAAGGCTTTGAGTCATTAATTTAAGAAATACTTCCTAGCAGCCACTCCTGAGGGCTCTCATACCGTTCTGTCTTAATCACACTGTATAGATAGGGACTGTGAGTTACAATTCTATATGTAGCATCCAGTACAGTGTCAGGCCTAAAACAATTTGATTATTGAATATCTATTGAGTGAATAAGTTACACTTATACTTAGGTATAAATGACTAATATATGAACCTTTCTTGGTAGCTGGTTTTGACAGGGTCTGGGGGAGGAGGAGACTCCAGGAGAGGAGGAAAGAACCAGAGGGAGGAGGCTGAAAATACTAAAACCTCATCCCCTTCAAAATTTTCCATGCAGCCAACCCTAACTTGGCTGGCTGAGGATGGAGCTACGAGAGACCTGGGCAAAAACCCTGTATGTACACTTGCTCTTCTGTAAAATGAAAACCAGTGGGTATAGTCACTGTGAGCATTTCCTTTAGTGCCCAAAATGCATAGTGAGTGACCTAAAACTATAACCTTGTGACAAAAGTGAAGACATTGAGTCTTAGCATAGTACTCGGGTTTTGTTGGTGGCAGAGACTTTTTTCCCTCTGTGACATGGTTTCACTAAGGTAATCTGTAGTTTCAGGAAGTGTGTCAGGGGATACTGCCATCCCATACCTAGCAGGCTGGGTTAGTGACATGTCCAAAGTTGGCCAGATGTCCTGGACTAGAAATGCCTAGTAACTCACTGTTCCAGGGAGCAGTCTTCAGCCAAAGGCTGGTGGGCTTGCTTCTCTAGTAGGATGACTGGGAATGTGTATTTTATACTGTTTCCCAGTTTTCTCATGGGTGTAAGCTCCAGTCATCCCCAGTGGTGGCTAGCTTGCCATAATACCTTCCCTGGCTTCTTTCCTTTCCCTCTCTCATTTCCTTCTCACCTATTAGAGGTAGTGCTTTCTGCGCTTCCCACGGAAACTTCTTGTCCTCCTGTGGTTGCCATAGGGTCTATTTCTGGATAGCCCACACAAAGGGATTGGGTTTTTCTCATTCCAAAGTACACTGTAGTATCTTGTGGTCATCACTTAAAAACTGCTGGGTTTGTTTTATGTTGTGTGTTTTTAGTTTTTTTTTTTTCCATGAGCCTTGGGAGAAGTGTGAGGTGTAGGTACAAGGATGAAGGGATGAGGGTGTATGACCTTCCATTGACACTTGATTTCCCTGGCTCACTGTGGACTGTTAACTCATCAGTGTTGAGAGGATGAGAATCCTTCTGATCTACTAGTAATTGCATCATTTGGGAAAATTTCCTCTGCTCAAATAGAGGGTTTGTTTGTTTGTTTATGACAAGTCTCTTCATCAGTTTTTGCAAATGTGATGTTGATGGCCTTGCTCAGGAGCAGTTCCTCAGAAAAGCCTAGATGAGAAAAGCCATTGAGCTTCCATTTCAATCAGGTACCAGCACCCATTTGCTCTTACTCTCATCCACTTCATTTTCCTCACCCGGGCAGCATTGAACACATACTGGCATGTGGCAGAGCATTTAGGTGAGATGTAAGGAGTGAGGCTGCTCTGCTCGATGCGGTGTGTCACCCTGAGCTGCAAGCTTCGGCAGCACGGGACACGGTGAGACAGCAGTGTTGGGAGTATCATGAACATGTCAGGATGATGAATTTACTTTAACGGTGTCACCACTGGCAGCACATGGAATGCACTGTATCTCAATCTGTCATTTTCCATGGTCACATGCATTGTGTGGAATCAAGCTAGTTTTTTTCTTTTGGTATTGAGTGATGCTTGTAATGGTGGTGATGAGGAAAGCAGAAGTAGATAATGATTTTGGATAGCCTTGTTTGAGTTAACTGTTATTGCCAGGAGACAAGCAGCTGTGGAGAGTGTGTGTGTGTGTGTGTGTGTGTGTGTGTGTGTGTGTGTATCTCTGTGTGTGTGAGAGAGAGACAGAGACAGAGAGAGAGATAGAGAAAGAAGTGTGGGATTAGAAAGTGGGAGAGGGTGAAAGGGAGTGGAAGCAAGATTATTATTAAAGCATTTAAGTCCTGGGGTAAAGTCTTTGTTAGGCCATCCAGGAAAACATGTGCAACATAAGAATTTACCTGTACTCCCTTCTCAGGGTCAGTTTGCTCAAGGACAGGCTGGGAAATTGGCAGCTTTTATTTGTGGCCCCTACTGGGCTCAGAGTATCAATTTGGAAAACTATTTAGCATCTCAGGCTTTTCTCCATTGCTTTCAGCTCCACCATGAACCCCTGCTCACCCAGTGGCTGCTGATTACTTCCTGGGACTCTGGCAAATGTCATTGATAGACTGCTGCTTCTCTGCATAAGGACAAGCAGATAGTTTGATAGAGATGAGGCATCCTTCACATCCTTCACACATCCTTCACACAATCCCTTCTCTTCTCTCTTGCCTGCACCTCACAGAGGGCTGTATTAGTGTACTTGACTTTCTTTGCTAGGAAGTTGGGGGACAATTAAAGGAAATGAAAAGGTAGGAGATGCAATTTAAGTCTGTGGGGTAAATATTACCTTTTAGAAGATCTAAGAGGAAGAAATGCAAGAAATGAAATCCTTCACAGGAGAGTGCCTGTAGTAAGCTGAAAAACAGTCACACAAATATATTGGATCCTAATCCCTGGAACTATGAATGTTACCTTATAAAGAAAATAAAATCTTTGCAGATGTGATTAGATTAGGGGTCTGGACAAAAGGAGATTATCTTGGATTATTCAGGTGGGCCTCAAATCCAGTCACCAAAGTCTTTCTAAGAGAGAGTCCAAGGGAATTGTGCACATACTGGAGAAGGGGGTGTGAAGGTCAAGGCAGAGATTGGAGGTATGTGGCTCTAAGTGAAGAGATGTTGACAGCCACCCAAAGCTGGAAGAGGCAAGGAAACTGATGGAATTCTTTTTTTTTAAGGTTTTATTTATTTATTCATGAGAGACAGAGAGAGAGAGAGAGAGAGAGGCAGAGACACAGGCAGAGGGACAAGCAGGCTCCATGCCTGATGTGGGACTTGATCCCAGGACTCCAGGATCATGTCCTGGACCAAAGGCAGGTGCTAAACTGCCAAGCCACCCAGGGATCCCCATGATGGAGTTCTTTTATAGGCATGCTCCTGTCCTCAGAATTATTCCTGTTTCATATAGTTCCTTCTAAAATCCCTCCCCATGGATATCTCCTGGTCTTTTTCTGGAAGCCCCATACCTTTCTGTTCCTCTTCCCTCCTTCCTCTGGGTCTGTTTCCCCAAGTCTGAGTGGTGGGTTCTAAAGTGATGGCACCCTATCATGGGAGATGTGATTATAGATCTGAACACAATGGAATTGCCTAGATGGAGGTCAGATGTGGCTCGGGACTATGGTACTCTGAGTCTTACACTTTGGTCCAGACAGGACAAGGGTCTCCCTTTTGTGTCCTCTTAAGATCTCACCACCAGAGTTGAGTTGCTTCTATTTCTTCTCCCAAATTTACTCTCTCTCTCTCTCTCTCTCTCTCACACACACACACACACACACACACTCCTCTTGTGGGCAAAAATGAATTCAAGAGACCATGCAGTCTAGACCCACAAGAAGGAAAAATATCCCCAGCTGCCTCATAATGTGTAAAGTGTGGTGCTACCTATCAAGTCAGTCCACTGCACTTATGCCAAGTAGTGCTGGTTCTTTTTCTTCATTCTCCCTTTTAAATTGTTCCCATTAGGATTTGCTGAGAACAAGTAGAGGGTCTAGTGCTGGACCATTTGGCTTTTGGTGGCTGTTTCCTTAATTACAAAGGTATGTATTAATATAATTGCCTTGATAAGTTCTCAAAGTTTTATTCTATTTTCTGTTTGGCAGAAGGGAGGTGAATAATGTGACCTTGCATATCAACTATTCTTCAAAAAAGAAAAAGAAAGAAAAAATAAGGGGGGCGAGTGATTTATGTTTCCATTCATTCAGTTGACTGGAACTGTGGGAGTCAGTTCAGAGGGGCTGGGAGAGAAGAATTAGTCTCACTAAAGGAACAGAAAGAGGAAGGTCTGGTTCACTTAGGGGTTGTGTTGACAGTTGATCATTGGTGAGATTTAAGCGAGGGCTAGAATCTTTCTTACCTTCTCCCCAGCATGCAATTGTACTAGCTTCCCTTTCTCTTTGATTTGAAATATTTACCACTAACAAGAACCTATTATAGTACAGAAGGGAGGTGTTGTCTCCAGAAATCTGGTTTTCTGGAAACCAGAATGGAGTCCTAGTTGGGCTGTCTTCTGGAGTTCTCACCCAGAACACGTTAGCTATACATGAGAGTTTCTTTCTCTTGACATGTCTGCCAGTATAGTTAGACATTTTAAGCTTTTGCCAGGCTTTCAAATATGAGATAGTATCTTACTCTGGTTTTAATTTGCTTGTCCTTGGTTATTAGTGAGCTTAAAGATCTCATATGCTTACCAGCCATTTCATTTTTTTTCTTCTACAAATTGCTTGCTTAATAGCCTTTGTCTTTTTTCTATTTGTTCAGTTTAGATTTCTCATGTTGAGTTATATGATTCAAGATACAAATTGATTTTGAAGTATCTTAAGATTGATATGATTATGAGGATGTATGAGCTTCTGTTCACGTGGATGTTTCTGGCTGTAGCCTCCCTCACAAGAAGACCAAGTAGCAGCCATCCTTAGATGAGACACAACTTTGAAAATCCTAGAATCTGGGAGTGAGCCTGAAACACTCCCCTGGGCAAGAGAGACTGAGACCGGCTGCTTTAGATGTGTCAGAGGAGCACATCCTTGTGCTCCTCTGACTTGACTGCATTGACTTGACTGCATTGTCCCTGCCCCAGGCCAGCACAGCACCACACCAAGAGGGTTCCCCAGGGCCTGTGGTTTCTCCTGGGGGAAAAAGAGAACCCAAGGTGGACATTCAGTTCCCCAGCATTACAAGATGTTTATTGGGAGGCTCATTGGGCTTACCTTGTCTTACCTCACAGGAATCACAGGGATCAACTCAGAGTCCAGCCAGTGGTACAGCCTGAGGCTCTCCCAACAAGAGATTGTGAGGCATGCCCACAGTCCTGCCCAACCAGAGGCCTGCACTATTAGAGAACACAGCTTGTGACCCTGCAAGCCTAAAGGTGATTGCAAAATCAGCTAGTGTCCCGTGCCCCCCTCCCCGCCAAGCTCCTCTGACCAGAGAATGCAGCCAGTAGAACTGCTCCACCAGGGAGCCCACCCAGCAGCTCCACTTGAATCATGTATGGAGCCACAAAAGACCCTTAATATCCAAAGCAATCTTGAGAAAGAGCAAAGCTGGAGGCATATGCTTCCTGATTTCAAACCATTCTACAAAGCTATCAATGAAACAGCATGGTATTGGCATTAAAACAGACACATGGAATTAATGGACCAGAATAGAATCCAGAAATAAACCCACACATATATGGTCAACTATTTGACAGAGGAGCCAAGAATACTTAATGGGTTAAAGATGGTCTCTTTAATAAATGATGTTGGGAAAACTGGATATTCACATTCAAAGGAATTAAACTTTGTTTATTCCTTATCTTTTACCGCTCATAAAACTTTACTCAAAATGGACTAAAGACTTAAATGTAAGACCTTAAATCATGAAACTCATAGGAGGTAAGTTCCTTGACATTTGTCTTGGTATTGATTTTTTAAATTTAAGATTATTTATTTATTAGAGAGAGTAAGTGAGCATGGGTAGGGTAAGGGGCAGAGGAAGAAGCAGACTCCCTACTGAGCAGGGACTTGTGTATCTTCCTTGGAAAGGAGCCCATGCTGGGCTCAATCCCGGGCTCCAGGATCATGACCTGAGCCAAAGGCAGATGATTAACTGACTGAGCCACTGAGGCACACTAGCATTGGTTTTTTTTAGGTATGACACCAAAACCACAAGCAATAAAAGCAAAAATGAACAAGTGGGATTGCATCGAAGTAAGAAGCTTCTGCTCTTACAGCCAAAAGAAATGATCAACATGAAAGGGCATCCTGTGGAATGAGAGAAAATTTTGCATATCCTATATCTGAAAAGGGGTTAATATCCAAAATATATAAGGGTACTGCTCAGCATAGCAAAAGCCCAAAATAATCCAACTAAAACCATTTTTATGAATAAAGGCATAAATACAAGGACAAAGGACATAAATAGACATTTTCCCAAGGAAGATACACAAGTGGCTAAGAGATACATGAAAAGGTCCTCAGTATCACTAATTATCACAGACATGCAAATCAAAACCACAGTGAGTTATCTACTGACACATGTTAGAATGATTATCATAAAAAAGACAAGAAATAACAAGTGTTGGTGAGAATGTGGAGAAAAGGGAAGTTGTGTTGGTGGGGAATGTTGGTAAAGCTGCTATGGAAAATGGTATGGAAGTTCTTCAAAAAAATTAAAACTAGAATGACGATAAGATCCAGCAAACCCACTTCTGGATATATGTCTGAGGGAAATGAAATCACTATCTCAGAGTTATCTGCATTCTCATGTTCATTGAGACATTATTATATATAATAGCCAAGACATGGAAACAACCTAACTGTCCATTAACAACTGAATGAATAAGGAAAATGTGTGTGTGTGTGTGTGTGTGTGTGTGTGTGTGTATGTGTATTGGAATTTTATTTAGCCATAAAAAGAAAGAAGTCTTGCTATTTGTGACAGTATGATGAATCTTGAGGGCATTATGCTGAGTGACATAAGGCAGAGAAAGCCAAACACTATATAATATTACTTATATGTGAAATGTAAAAAATACACAACTCTTAGTAGAGATTGGCAGCTGCCAGGGGGCAGGGGTGGGGGAAATGGGTGAAGAGGGTCAAAGAATACAAACATTCAGTTATAATATGAATAAGTTCTGGGGATCTAATGTACAACATGGTGGCTATAGTTAACAGTAAGTACTATACTGGGGTCTTGAAATTTGCTAATAGAGTAGATTTTAAAAGTTCTCAGCACACACAAAAATGGAAATGATATGAAGTGTTAATTAACTGATAATCATTTTTCTTTTTTAAAAAAGACTTATCTAAAATTTTTTTTAAAAAAGATTATATTTATTTATTCATGAGATACACACACACACAGAGAGGCAGAGACACAGGCAAAGGGAGAAGCAGGCTCCGTGCAGGGAGCCCGACATGGAACTCGATCCCGGGTCTCCAGGATCATGCCCTGGGCTGAAGGCAGCGCTAAACCGTTGAGCCACTGGGCCTGTCCTAAAAATTTTTTTTTAAAGATTTTATTTATTTGAGAGAGAGAGTGCGAACAAGAGAGAGAGAGTGTGCAAGCATGACCAGATAGAGGGGCAGAGGGAGAAGCCGACTGAGCAGGGATCCCAAAGTGGGGTTCAATCCCAGGACCCTGGGATCATGACCTGAGCTGAAGGCAGACACTTAACCACTAAGCCACCCAGGTGCCCCATAAAAAGATTTCTTTATTTATTTTTGGAAAGAGAGAGCACAAGCACATATTGGGGGGTCAGAGGGAGAGAATCTCTCATGCAGCTTTCCCACAGAACACGGAGCCTGAGGTGGGACTCCACTCCACAACCGCTGACATCATGACCCAAGCCAAAACCAAGAGTTGGATGCTCAACCGACTGAGGCACCCAGGCACCCCAATCATTTTTCAGTATATGTGTATCAAATCATCATGTTGTACATCTTAAACTTATACAATGTTATATGTCAGTTATATCTCGATAAATTGGGGGGAAGAAAGAAATATCTTCTCTCAGTGGCTTATTTTTTCACTTTATTTGTATATTTATTTATTTTTGCCATATGGAGTTTTAACTATTAATACAATTGAATTTATCAGTCTTTTTCTTTATGGTTTGGCTTTTTCCATCTTATTGAAAAAATACTTTCATACTCTCAGATCATAATGATGTTCTACTATATCCCTCTGCAGAAGTTTTAGATTTTTTTCATGTTTACATCTTTTAATCAATGTGAAATTTAGGTTTTGCATACAATACAAAGTAGGGATCTTTTTTTTTTTAAAGACTTATTTATTTATTCAGAGAGAGAGAGGGGGACAGAGACACAGACAGAGGGAGAAGCAGGCTCCATGCAGGAAGTCCAACATGGGACTCGATCCCCGGTCTCCAGGATCATGCCCAAGGCTGCAGGCAGCGCTAAACCGCTGCGCCACCGGGGCTGCCCCAAAGTAGGGTTCTAAATTATATATATATTTACATTCAGGGTCCATTATTTTAGCATTATTAGTTTAATTACAATACTACTTTTGTTTACAGGCATATCTTGAGGATGTTATAGGTTAAGTCCCAACCATTGCATTAAAGCTAATATTGCAACAATAAAGTGAGTTGAATGAATTTTTTTTATTTCCCAGTGCCTATAAAAGTTATATACTATACTATATACTATACAGCATATTACACCATACTGTAGTCTATTAAGCATTATGTCTCAAAAAACAATGTATATATCTTAATTAAAAAACACTTTACTGCTAAAAAAATGCTAACTATCATCAGAACTTTCAGTGAGTTGTAATCTTTTTGCCAGTGGAAGGTTTTGCCTTAATGCTGAAGGCTGCTTACCGATCAGAGTGACTGATCAAACTTGCTGAAGGTTGAGGTTGCTGTGGCAATTTCTTAAAATAAGACAACAATGAAGTTTGTTGCACCGATTGACTCTTCTTTTCATGAACCATTTCTCTAGAGCATGTGATGCTGTTTGATAGCAACTTACCCACAGTAGAACTTGTTCAAAACTGGAGTTGATCCTCTCAAATCTTGCTGCTTTATCAAATAAGCTTATATAATGGTCTAAATCCTTTGTTGTCATTTCAACAATCTTCACAGCATCTTCGCCAGGAGTAGATTCCCATCTCAAGAAACCACTTTCTTTACTCATCCTTAAGAAGCAACTCCTTGTCTGCTACAAGTTTTATCATGAAATTGTAGCAATTCAGACACATTTTCAGGTTCCACTCTGAGTCAGTTTGTCCTTTGAAACTTTGAAGTCAGGGAGTGACTTTTCCTCTCTTGCTGTGAACATCCTAGATGGCATCTTATTCCAATATAAGGCTCTTTTGTCTACATTGAAAATCTGTTGTTTGGGGTGCCTGGGTGCCTCAGATGGTTAAGCATCTGACTTTAGCTCAGGTAATGATCTCAGGGTCCTGGAATAGAGCCCAGCATCAGGTTTCCTGCTCAGCAGGGAGTCTGCTTCTCCCTCTGCCTCTCCCCTCCACTCATGCTCTCTCTCTCAAATGAATAAATAAAATATTAAAAAAAATCTGTCACCTTCATTAATTATTGTAGCTAGATCTTCAGGATGACTTGCTATAGCATCTTGCTGCTTCACCTTGCACTTGAATGTTACAGAGGTAGCTTCTTTCCTCAAACCTTATGAGCCAAACTCTGCTGGCTTTAAACTTTTCTTCAGCAGCTTCCTCACCTCTCTCAGCCATCAGAGAAATAAAGAGAAATAGGACTTTGCTCTTTATTTATTTTTTTAAAGATTATTTATTTATTTATTTAGTTAGTTATTTATTTATTCATGAGAGACACAGAAGGGGAGAGAGAGGCAGAGACACAGGCAGAGGGAGAAGCAGGCTCCATGCAGGCTGTGGGACTCCATCCCGGGTCTCCAGGATCACGCCCCAGGCCAAATGCGGCGCTAAACCACTGAGCCACCCAGACTGCCCAACCTTGCTCTTTAGATTATGCTCTTGGCTTAAGAGAATATTGTAGTTGATTTGATCATCTATCCAGGCCACTAAAATATTTTCCATATCAGCAGTAAGGCTGTTTGCTCTCTGTTATTCACATGTTCACTGAAGTAGCACTTGTAATTTCCTTCATTAACTACTCCTTTGCATTCACAACTTGGGTAACTGGCTCAAGAGGTCTAGCTTATGACCTGTCTTGGCTTTTGACATGCCTTCTTCACTAATCTTAATCATTTTTAGCCTTTGATTTAAAGTTGAGAGACTTATGACTCTTCCTTTCACCTGAACACTTAGAGGCCATTGTAGGGTTATTATTTGGCTTAATGTCAATATTGTGTGTCTCAAGGAAGGCCTGAGGGAAGGTGGGGAAGGGCAGTAGGTGGAACAGTAACTGGTGCCCCCAGTTACAGTAGTAACATCCAAGATCACTGATCACAGATTCCAAATATCACTAAGCCTTGGTGTCTAGAGGAGTAAAATTCTCCTCTTGTGCCTTCTTCAAAATTGGCCTGGCTATCTTTGATTCTTTACCATATTTTTGTATGATTTAGCATAATTGAGAACATATGTGTATAATTTCCTAACCTACCACTTTTCATGTATCTTTGATAATAGAAGATTTAAAAAGTTTTGCCAAATTTTATTTAAGAGAGTTCATACTGTTCCCCTGTATGATGCATCTTATTTTATTTAGCCATTCCTGTATTGCTGGACATCTAGTTTACTTCCATGTTTTATTATAAATGATAACACCATCATGAACATTTTTATTCATAAAGGTTTTTCCATCTTCAGGGTGATTACATTAGAGTATATCCTCATAAATGGAATACAATTGGGAGTGCCAGTGTGGTGCAGTTGATTGAGCATTGGACTTTGGTTTTGGCTCAGGTCGTGATCTTGGGGTCATGGGATTGAACTCCATGTTGGGCTCCAGGCTCAGCACAGAATCTTCTTAGGACTTTCTCTCCCTCTCCGTCTGCGCCTCCCCTTTGCTCTCTCTCTCTAATAAAAACATCTTTAAGACACTTATGCAATATTCCTAAATATTGAAGAATACTTACCATTTACATTGACATGGATGGAACTGGAAGGTATTAGGTTGAGAAAGACAATTATATGGCTTCACTCATATGTAGAATATAAGAAACAGTGCAGAGGATCCTAGGGGAAGAGAGGGAAATCTGAACAGAAGTAATCAGAGAAGGAGACAAACAGGGCAGCCCGGTGGCTCGTGGTTTAGTGCTGCCTTTGGCCCAGGGTGTGATCCTGGAGACCTGGGATCAAGTCCCATGTCAGGCTCCCTGCATGGAGCCTGCTTCTCCCTCTGCCTGTGTCTCTGTCTGTCTCTCTCTTCTCTGTGTATTCTCATGAATAAATAAATAAAATCTTAAAAAAAAAAGAGAGAGAAGGAGACAAACCATGAGAGGAACTACAGGAAACAAACTGAGGATTGCTGGAGGGGAGGTGGGTATGGAGACAGGATAAAGGGGTGATGGACATTAAGGAGGGCCTGTGATGTGATGAGCACTGGGTGTTACATGCAACTGATAAATTATTGAACTCTACACCTGAAACTAAGGATGTACTTACTATATGTTGGCTAATTGAATTTAAATTAAAAAAAAAGAAAATAAAAGTGTATTTCCCTAAAAAAAAAAAAAAAGAAATGGACTTGCAATAATTGCATGGGTATAGCATTGAAAGAGGGAGAAAAGAGGGACTTAAATTAATCTCAGAGTGGCTGTTTTGATTTGGTGTCAGGAATGAGGATATTTCTGTTGGCTTCACTAACTGTTCCCTCATTTCTTCCTCATGTCCCCTGATTCCATATACAGATTTTAGAATATAGTGGCTTTTTTTTTAAGATTTATTTATGATAGACATAGAGAGAGAGAGAGAGGCAGAGACACAGGAGGAGGGAGAAGTAGGCTCCATGCTGGGAGCCCGACGTGGGACTTGATCCCGGGACTCCAGGATCGCGCCCTGGGCCAAAGGCAGGCGCTAAACCGCTGAGCCACCCAGGGATTCCCAGAATATAGTGGCTTTTTGACAGATTATTTAAATCCCAGTGAGGTGGAACAATATTCAGATTGTGTATAATGACTATCATCAGTGGCAAATTATTCAGCCTGTCTCAGTTCATTCTCTTTGATAGTTTCATGTTTATTTCACACCATAGAGGTGGAAAAAGAAAAGGCATATAAAGGAGAACTTGTTTTATTGTTTTTAATTATATGAATACTAACACAATCAAGAATGTGTTTAGGATCCTGTCCCAGCCACAATAGGAAACTGGACCTCTACATCCTCACCAACACTTGTCATCTCTTGTCTTTTTGATAAAGCCATTCTAACAGGCGTGAGGTGTTGTCTCATTGAACAGCATGGTAACTGCAGTTATCATACTGTATTGTATACTTGTAGTTTGTTAAGAAGGTAGATTTTTAAGTGTTCTCACTATTTTAGTTCTCACTAAAAAAAGGAAAGAAAGAAAGAAAGAGGTAACTGTGATGGATAAGTTAAGAATATGTTAATTAACTTGATTGTGGTGATCATTTCATGATGTATACAATGTATATCAATGATATCATGTATACAATGTTTTGATATCAAGACATCAAGTTGTACACCTTAAATGTATACAATTCCTATGTGTCAATTATACCTTGATAAAGGTGAAAAAATTTAAAACTCAAAGTAAGATAAGGTTAAGAATGATTTTTATTTGTACCCATGTATTTGCCTCTTGTTGATCTACTTGGGTACTTCCCTTTCTAGGAGTTATTCCAAAAGATGTTTAGTTTCAGATTTATTTCACCCCTTTATGTGGTGTCTCTGATTAATGCAAGGTAATGCTGGTATTTGTATAAATAGAACATAATAAGAAAGAGAAATCTGTTAATAGAAAGCATGTACAATTTTCTTCCAAAAATCTGGTTCCACCAAGAGAAGGTGAATATCTACCTGGAGCTGGATATTTACCAACACAGAAAACGACCTTTTACCAAGCCCATGTGCGTGAGAGGAATCATAGTGCAGAGATGCCTGAATCAAAGACTGTCTGGGTTTGTCACTTGGCACTACTAACATACCAGGTGTATGATTTTAATCAAATTTCCTAATCTTTCTGTGCCTAAGTTTTCTCATCTGTAAAATGAAGTTCTAAACATGAAATGAGTTAATAATATGTGTCAATTATTTGCACATGTAAATACTTAGCAAATGTTGGCTATTATTATTAGTTTGTGTTGGGAGCCCTGAGCAAAGTCCAAAGGCATCTGAATATATGGGGTCTCAGGGAGACTTCTTGGTCCTCCTTCTATTCCAAACATTCTAGAATTTCTAGTGACACCGATTGAGCTTCCTAGAAGCAGCCTCTGAGATGGAGATTAGCGTGTTAATTAGGGACTCTCTGTGAGATCATCATCTGTGGAAGGGAACAAAGTGGAGCTTGAAAGAGGTGGTTTTTATTTTCCCAGTTAGATCTTGACTGATATGTATGCCTTCTCCCTCCTCCAGTTAGCAAGAAAACTCCATGAAGTCAGGGGCTGGGTTTGGTTTTGCTCATGGAGGTATTACTTGGAACTGGCACAGAGACTGGAAGGGATTTCAACAGCACTGCAGACCTTCTCGGTCCTAGGCTCACTGGGAGTCCCTGTCACCCTTCAGACTTTTCTGTGAAATCTCAGATGCCAACACAACACTTTCTTTTTAAAAGATTTTTTAAATTAATTAATTTATTTGAGGCAGAGACATAGGCAGAGGGAGAAGCAGGTCCCCCACAGGGAGCCCAAGTGAGACTCAATTCCAGGACCCCAGGATCACAACCTGAGCCAAAGGCAGACGCTCAACCACTGAGCCACCCAGATGTCCCAGTTTCCAACTTTATAACTCACTCCTTTACTTTCACTGCAGTTCAAAAGCAGTATAAGAAATGTAGAAGCAGAATGTATAGGCCTGTTTTTTATCATAACCTTTAATTGGAAATAATATAATACTGCGGATTTCTTTTTTTTAAGATTTTATTTACTTATTCGTGAGAGACATAGAGAGTGAGAGGCAGAGACACAGGCAGAGGGAGAAGCAGGCTCCCTGTAGGGAGCCCGACATGGGACTCGATCCCGCGTTTCCGGGATCACACCCTGGGCTGAAGGCGGTGCTAAACCGCTGAGCCACTGGGGCTGCCCAGTACTGTGGATTTCTTCTCCCTTCCCTCTCTTGCTCCCTCCTTCTTTCCTTGCATCTCCCTCTCCCTCCTCCTTTTCCCCCCAACCCCCTTTATTTTGCCATGGTGGCCTGGAAGCCTGGAGCCAAATCTTTCACCTGAATATGGTGCCTGTGTCAATCATCCATTTGTCTTATTAAATACATATTCATTTATGTGGCTACTAGCGATGCCCAGGTGGGTAAGATGTGGCTACTGCCCTCCATGAGTGCTAATAGAAGAAACAGACATGTGAGTACACATGCTATAATAAAACCAAGTGTAGGAGTTTGGAAGGCAGTAGAAGAACTGACTAATTCTGTGGGGGTATAGGTAAGCTATCACAGAGGGTTTGCATCTTGAAGGATGGATAAAATTTTTTCAGGCAGACAGGAGAGGAAAGGCATTCCCAAAGCAGAGGAAACAACAAGAGCAGAAGCTTTGGAGACTAGGGGAGAGTTTCTGGGCCTTTAGATAGGCTGCAAAGCTTGAGGCTGCAGTGCCATGCAGAGCAGGGCTGATCTCAGTGGAGAAGATCGGCAAACCTGATCATAAGGGCCCTAAGAATTTTGCCAAGTTCAGCCATCACGCTGGGGTGATGACAAAACGTCTGAAGTAGGTGAACACCATGATATAATTTGATTCTGTACAGATAGTATAAGTGGATCTGAGAAGTTTAAGATCAGAGGCTCTCATAATTATTTAGGTAAGAAATGATATCTGGCTTAAGGGATGGTTATGGGCTTGGGGATAAGGATATAGATTAACAGATTTAAGAAGGTAAAACTGATAGGAGTTGTGGGTAAGAGTGAAGATTCTGGAGCCAGGCTGCCTGGGTTTGAATCTTGGTCCCGCCCCTTAGTAGCTGTGTGACCTTAAGTTATTATTTAAGCTTAGTTTTTTAGTTTTCTCCTCATACCCGACAGTGAAAATTAAATTACTTAATATGTTAAAAACACCCCACAACTTAGGTATTGGCACATAGGAAATTACAATGGAATCAGAATGACACAAGATTTTGGCTTGGGTGACAAGATAAACAGTAGTCCTATTAATTTAGGAAAAACAGAAAAAATAGCATGCTGGAACCAGGGTAGCTTGAGTTTAGTTATGGACTTCAACTGTAAATTGTGAGCTGACCTAAGGCACTTGGGTTTTGCATAACAGGTTCTTTTTGGTTGATAATAGTAAGGACCCCCAAACCTAAGATGGATGAGGGCCAGCTATTCTTTTTTTTAAAAAATTTTTTAGTTTAAATTCAATTTGCCAGCATATAACACCCAGTGCTCATCCCATCAAGTGCCCTCCTTAGTGCCCGTCACCCAGTTACCCCATTCTCCCACCGACCTCCCCTTCCACAACTCTTTGTTTATTTCCCAGAGTTAGGAGTCTCTCATGGTTTGTCTTCCTCTCTGATTTTTCCCCATTCAATTTTCCTCCTTTCCCTTATAATACCTTTCACTATTTTTTATATTCCTCTTATGAGTGAAACCATATGAAAATTGTCTTTTTCTGATTAACTTATTCCATTAAGCATAATACCTTCCAGTTCCATCCACGTCAAAGCAAATGGTGGGTATTTGTCCTTTCTGATGGCTGAGTAATATTCCATTGTATATATAGACACATCTTCCTTCATCTTTCGATGGACACCGAGGCTCCTTCCACAGTTTGGCTATTGTGGATGTTGCTGCTATGATCATTGGGGTGCAAGTGTCCTGGCATTTCACTGCATCTGTATCTTTGGGGTAAATCCCCAACAGTGCAATTTCTGGGTCGTAGGGCAGGTCTGTTTTTTTTTAACTCTTTGAGGAACCTCCACACAGTTTTCCAGAGTGGCTGCACCAGTTCACATTCCCACCAACAGTGCAAGAGGTTCCCCTATCTCCACATCCTCTCCAACATTTGTTGTTTCCTGTCTTGTTCATTTTTACCATTCTCACTGGGGTGAGGTGGTATCTCATTGTGGTTTTGATTTGTATGTCCCTGATGTGATGTGAAGGATTTTCTCATGTGCATGTTGGCCACGTCTATGTCTTCCTCTGTGAGATTTCTGTTCATGTCTTCTGCCCATTTCATGATTGGATTGTTTGTTTCATGGGTGTTGAGTTTGATAAGTTCTTTATAGATCTTGGATACTAGCCCTTTATCTGATATGTCATTTGCAAATATCTTCTCCCATTCTGTAGGTTGTCTTTTAGTTTTGTTGATTGTTTCCTTCGCTGTGGAGAAGTGTTTTATCTGGATTAAGTCCCAATAATTCATTTTTGCTTTTTTTTCCCTTGCCTTCATAGATATATCTTGCAAGAAGTTGCTGTGGCCAAGTTCAAAAAGGGTGTTGCCTGTGTTCTCCTCTAGGATATTGATAGATTCCTGAAAGTTAGGCATTGTGATGCCCCTAGCATTGGTTTTCTTTTTCAATATTCCTTTGGCTATTTGGGGTCTTCTGTGGTTCCATACAAATCTTAAGATTATTTGTTCCAACTCTGTGAAGAAAGTCCATGGTATTTTGATAGGGATTGCATTGAACGTGTAAATTGCCCTGGGTAAGGGGAATATTGAAAAAGAAAACCAGAGCTGGGGGCATCACAATGCTGGATTTCAAGTTGTACTACAAAGCTGTGATCATCGAGCCACTGTGGTACTGGCACAAAAACAGACACAGAGATCAATGGAACAGAATAGAGAACCCAGAAATGTACCCTCAACTCTATGGTCAACTCATCTTTGAGAAAGCAGGAAACACTATCCACTGGAAAAAGGACAGTCTCTTCAATAAATGATGCTGGGAAAATTGGACAGCCACATGCAGAAGAATGAAACTAGACCATTCTCTCACACCACACACAAAGATAAACTCAAAATGGTTGAAAGATCTAAATGTGAGACAGGAATCTATCAATATTTATATTTATATTTATTTATATTTATAAATATATTTTTATTTAAGGTGAGCATTTATTAGCAAGCAGGCCCAAAATGATTAACATACACCATTTTGTAAGGTTGATAGAGTCATGACAATGACTCTGTCCTGTCCTCTTAGCTGTCACAATGACATTTTCATAAAAGGTTCAGCTCTGGGCAGCCCTGGTGGTTCAGTGGTTTAGTGCTGCCTGCAACCCAGGGTCTGATCCTGGAGATCCGGGATCGAGTCCCACATCAGGTTCCCTGCATGGAGCCTGCTTCTCCCTCTGCCTGTGTCTCTGCCTCTCTCTCTCTCTCTCTGTCTCATAAATAAATAAAATCTTAAAAAAAAAATTTCAGCTCCGGCAGATGCATAAAGCAGATGCATAAAGCAGTGTCACAGACCTCAGTTCAGTGGCTGGAGAGAGGGGAGTGTTTAGGTATAAAATCTCAAGGACTGTCGATAAGATTCAGACGTTAGGTTCTGGTATCTCAAACGCTATCAATATCCTAGAGGAGAACACAGGCAACAAAATAAAATGTATTTTATTCAATAAATATCAATGAAATACCACTAATTTCTTCATCCAGAGCTTATTTCTAACATCCTCTGGGCTATTCACTTTGCCAGTGATACTCATTTTTTAAACATTTATTATGCTAATTAGTAAACCGCTGGTGTTGATCAAAGATAATAGAAGCACATGTTAATAGTTGCAGCTGGAGCTAGGCTTCATGATTAGAGGACGAGCTGACCACCCCTGGGATATGGATTCCTGATGAGGGTAACTGATAATACTGAAGGTGCAACTGCAATTTATTAATGCAAATATATAGGTAGCACTGTCTATGCTCAGGCACTTTAAAGGACAAGTATCATAGTTCAAATCCAATAGGCAAAAATATATATTAAGTCTGGGGTTCAGGGTAAAATTCTGACTTGGAAACCTATTTTTGGCACTTATGGTTGACATATTTATTCCCCCTCCCTTATATTTTTCTAACACTGCTTTCCTCTCTTCATTCCTATTTCGTGAACTATTTCTTATGTCTCTTTATTCTTCCTTGTAAGTCACTTTACATCCTTTTTTGGACATTGGAGTGTATAAATAACAATAAATAAGACTTCCCCCTCTATATCACTTGTTTTAAATTTCTACTAAGAACTATTTCTTCAGCAACTAACTTTTAAAACTATGTGCAGGATATTTTCATCCCTCTTATTTTTGTCACTTTCTTTACTTCAAATTTTGGGTCAATTTCAGATTTGGATATATCCCACACACCTTTTTTTGTTGTTGTTTCAAATGGTGTTTATTTTGCTGCTTCTACTGGAAATACCTCACAATAGTGAATCTGATGCATTTTGCCATTCAATTGAGAAAAGCAAGGTTTTACTGTTCGTATTTTTGGGCAAACACATAAACCTAAATTTTTTGTTATTGCTTCCTTCACATAAATGACCCTCTCCCCAGTTGCTAGTCCTCATTTTAAATGTTACCATGAGTTCCACGGTGATGATATTTTTATATTATATATTGGAAGGAAAAAAATATTTTGATTTAGTGATATTTTAGGGATATTTTCTTTTCTAGGCTTGAAAAAATTTTAAAAATCATTTTATATAACAAATAGGAAAATGATCAAATCATAAGTATTTGGCCCCCCAAATGATCACAAAGTAAACACCCACATATTCCCTACCCAGATAAAAAAAAAAAAGAACATCACCAATACCTCCAAAGCCCCTCTTATATCTCCTCCATATCAATCACTCCCCTTCCTTCTAGAAACATTGTGTACAAGTGTTGGTATGAACATATGCTTTCATATCTCTTTATTAAATACCTAGGAGTAGAATGGCTAGGTTATATTTTAGGTGTATGTTTAGGAAAGTGACAAACTGTTTTCCAAAGTGGTTGTACCATGAGTACGTGGTTTGCATTCCCATCAACAGTATATGAGAATTCTTGTTGCTCTACATTTTCTCCAAGACTTGTATTTTGGGTTCCTGCACCCAATTTCAATATGGGATGCGGAGTTTCCACTAAGCATTTCTTGCATTCCAGTTGGGTGTTAATTCTGACACTGTTTACCTGAAGATAGTGTTAGATTCCACAGGTTCAGTCCTCCAAGACTGCCTCTCCCTACTTCAGATGCCAATTACAAGCCTGGGTTGTTACCTGTGCTTCTAACCCACTGGCTATGGATTAGGAGTTTCAACAACTTCCTTCCTAGGTTTGAATAATTTCCTCTAGTGGCTCCCAGAATTCAGAGAAACATTTTACTTATTAGATTACTGGCTTATTATAAAAGGATGTAACTCAGGAAAAGCCCAATGGGAGAGATGCACAGGGCAAGGTATAGGGAAAGGGGCACAGAGTGTCCATGCCCTCTCCAGGTGTGCTGCTCTCCCTGCATCTTCACATGTTGACCAACCCCGAAGCTCTCTTAACCCTGTCCTTTAAGGTTCTCACGGAAGCTTCATTGCATAGGTATGATTGATGAAATAATTGTTTATTGGTGGTTGATTCGGCTTCCAGACTCCCAGCTCACTACCTTCCATCACAGGGGTGGGACTGAAAGTTCCAATCCTTTAATCACATGGTTGGTTCTCCTGACAACCATCCCCCATCCTTAGATCCAAAAGTCACCTCATTAACATAACAGAAGACACTTTTATAACTTTCATCACTTAGAATTTAAAGAAATTTTTAAAAAAGATTTTATTTATTTATTTATTTATTTATTTATTTGTTTGTTTATTTATTTATTTATTTATGAGAGACACAGACAGAGGGAGAAGAGAAGCAGGCTCCTCGCAGGGAGCCTGATGTGGGACTCAGTCCTGGAATTCCAGGATCACACCCTGAGCTGAAAGCAGATGCTCAACCGCTGAGCCACCCAGGCGTTCCTCATCATTTGGAAGTTCTAAGTGCTTTAGAAGCTCTGTGCTAGAACAGGGAACAAAGACCAAATATATATTCCCTATTATAAATCACAATGTCACAACTTAGTATGGGCAGTCTTAAGTTTTTGACATTCTAGTGTATATGCAGTGGTATCTAAATGTGGTTTTAATCTCATCCTGATATCTTGTCAGAGCTGTCAGCTAAGGAGCTAGCTTGGGAATAAGAGCCTGTAGAGTTTGGGTACTGTCCTCAAGGGTATTATATATACACAAAATCAACAGCCGATACAGCACAATGACCCTAAATGATGGATTGGTCTTTTTGCCATCAGTTCCTGTGACTAGTTTCTGGGATTTGTGCATCTTCTCCCCACAGCCTAAAGGCTCTGCCACATTAGGGGTATTATTCCAAGGTCTCACTCAGAATTGGGAACACTTTTGCCAGAGACACAGGATGGGTTTTACTAAATTTTGCAGAAACATGATACAGGGCCCTCTTGCCAGTAGAATAAGAGCTATATTGTGGGGAATGCCTATTGGAAGCTTTTGAGACTCTTCTCTCCCCCCTGGTTAAGATAGTAGATTAAAAACAGTTTCACATCTTGGGCATGAGGGAAGAAATTAATGCCACTGTTAAAAACCTAAAGGATAAAAGGGTGATAGCTCTCATCCTATTTCTATTTAATTTACTAGTTTGTTCTCTACTAAAGCCAGTTGGATCCTTATGGATGGCAATAGGCAAACCACAAATTAACCAAGTTGTATCTCTAGTTGCAGCTGCTGTGCTAGATATGACAGCTTTTCAAGAGCAGGTTAACAAAGCTTTAGATAATTGATATTTGATGGCCAGTGATATGGCAAATATTATTTTAGTTTTTCTCAGAATTAGTAGTAGTTTGTATGCACATGGGATAGACATCAGAATGTTCTTGACCTAGGAATATGTTAATTCTCTTGTATTTAGTCATAATATAATCCAAAGAGATCTGGTCCATCTGGGTACTATGTAGAGAACATTATATTGACCCACTGTATCAGTGACATCAATTAATTTTGCTGATGAGCAGTAAGTGGCAAGAATGTTGGAAGCCTTAGTAAGACGCATGCACTCCAGAGAATAAGGGGTAATGGTCAGACATCTGCCATATCATTAAAGTTTTTAAAAAGTCTATGGTCTTGGCCATGCCAGGGAATTCTCTCCAAAGTAAAGGGCACATTATTACAACCTCTACTTAAGCAGCAGCAGCTCAGGTCTTCTCTATGTTGTAGAAGCAGAATATTCTTCACCTAGGAATACTGCTTTGAGCCATTAGTTGGGTGATACAGAAAGCTTCCAGCTTTGAGTGTGGCCCAGGGCAGGAAAGAGCTCTTCAGAAGGTCCTTGATATGGTGCAAGAGCCTGACACTTGATGGATTATTGATGAGTCTACCCAACTTATGACTTGGTGGATCTGAGAGAATCCATGCCCAGAATGGGCAACTTAGGCTCACATGATGTAGCATTTGACTGGTGTATCCTATGACTGACTATGAGGTATGAACTGAGTGAGAGGTACCAGTACATCACTGGTAGATGGCATGGATGTTTGGGCCACTTACTTATTTGTGCTGTCTGGCCCTGTTCATGGCTGATTCCAGATGTACTACTTTCATCTTATGATGGATTATAGTTGGTCCTGACTGACCTAGTTTGTACCTCGGGTGGGGGTGGGGGGGAGGGTTCATTATGACCAGCTGATGAAGAAGGAAAGAGGCTGAATTTGGTCCGTAGATGGTTTAGTTCAGTATATGAGTGTATACCAAAAGTGGACTGCAGTTAAACCACAGACCCACTTGAGGTAGCCTAGAAAGAAAGATGGCAGTGGGAAGAAATCATCCTAATTGGCAGAGCTTTGGTCAGTATGTCTGATTATTCAATTTATGCAGAAAGAAAAGGGGCCTGAGGTAAGTTTGTAGACTCACAAATGGAGAATGGCTTGGATGATTGGTCAGGGGCCTATGGAAGAAATAATATAAGAGAAGACAGAAGCCTTTCTGGAAAAGAAGAATATAAATAGATCTATAGGATTGGGTCTAAAGTGCTGCATATGTTCATGCCTGTCAGAAAGCATCCTCAGTGATGCGATGCTCAACAGCCACATAGAATCAATTTACATCTGCTGATTTCTGCCATTAACTATCCCAGTGCTGATAAACTGGGATCATGAACAGAGTAGCCACTGTAGCAGGGATGGAGGCATATGGGCCCAACTGCAAGGACTCCCACTTAACAAGGGAGACTTAGCTACTGCCACTGATGAGTGTCCACTTTTCCAGTAGCAGAGATAACACTGAGTCCCCAGTCCAGCACCATCCCATAAGGAGGGCAACCAGCTAGTTGGTGAAGAATTGACTACATTGGGCATCTTCCATCTTACCAAAATTGACGTATTTCAGGCATTGATTTGTCTGTCATACATTTCATACATTCAGATCTTTAGCCAGCACCACTATCTGAGGGCTAAGGAACTTAAGGGATAGATACTTGAATTTTCTATATACAAGCTATATAAGTTAGAATCTTCCATGAAATATTGAACAGAATTGATAAAATTTGGCATTTCTTATCACTCCAATCTCAAGAGAAAATCTTTTAGAATTTTACTATTAAGTTTGATGTTTGCCAAAAGTTTTACTCTATATACATTTATAAAGTTAAGGAAAATTTTTTATGATTCTAGTTTTCTAAGAGTTAAAAAATTTAATAATGAATTACTGTTGAATTTTATTAGTGCTTTTTCTGATTAGGAAGATAATATGATTTTTCTCTTTTATTCTGTTAATATAGTGAATTATATTACTGCTTTTAAAATTTAAGCTTACTCTGAATTCTTGAGGTAACCTCAATTTGGTTATGATATACACTATATGCGTCAGAGAATTTGAATAGTTAATATTTTGTTTAGGACTTTTCATCTATATCCACAAGTGAGATTGGCTGGTTATTTTCTTTTTTTGTAATGTCTTTGTCAGGTGTTAGTGGTTTTGGTATCAAGTTAGGTTGACTTCATTAAACAGGTTGGAAAGTGGTTCTTTCTTTACTGTTTTGGGTGAGATTTTTATATGATTTCTAAAAAATACAACAAATGAAAAATTTATGTATGATTGGTACAGTTCTGTATCAATCTATTACTTAAATTATTTAAATGTTGGATGGAATTCACTGGTGGAGTCAAATGGGCTGGGAATATTTTTGAGGGATTGTTTTAAATTATGGATAATGTTTAATAGTTGTAGGATTATTCAGCTCTTCTATTTTATATTGTGGCCATTCTAATATATTATGATTTTCTAGTAATTTGTACATTTCAACTAAAGAATTTTAATTTATTGGCATAAGTTATATTATATCCTCTCATTTTAAAAAAATGGCTGCAGTATCTGTGGTGATATTCTTTGTTATTCCTGAAATTGAGTATGAGTGCCTTCTATTTTTCGTGGTTAGTCTTGCCAGAGTTTATCAATTTTAAAGTGTTTGGGGGGCATCTGGGTAGCTCAGTCATTTAAGTGTCTGGCTCTTGATTTCAGCTCAGGTTATGATCTCAAGGTTATGGGATTGAGACCTGTGTGTCAGGCTCCATGCTTATTGGGGAGTCTATTGGAGATTATCTTTCACTCTCCCTCCCCTTCATCCCACCACTTTCTCTCTCCCTGAAATAAAAAAAAGTATTTTCAAAGAACCAACATTTGACTTTGTTATTCCTCTTGCTGCATGTTTTTTATACTTTATAATTTTCTGTTCTTATCTTCATTATTTTCTTCCTTCTACTTTCTTTGTGCTTAATTTACTGTTGTTTTTCTAACTTGTTGAGGTGAATGCTTAGATTTCAGCTACTTTTCTTTCTAAAGCATACATTTAAGACCTTAAATTTTCCCTTTAAGCATGACTTTTCATATACCTTGCAAATAGTATTTTATTGACATTTATTTTAAAATATTTTCCAATTTCCATTTTGATTTCTTTTTTGACTCATGGGTTATTTAGAACTTTAATTTTTAAAATACATGAGGACTTCTTATTTTGTTGGTGCTGGTTTCTAGCTTAACTCAGTATAGTCAGAAAAATGTACTCTTATGATCTAAGTCTTGAAATTTGTTAAAACCTGATTTATGACTCAAAACATGTCAACTTAGGCAAATGTGTCGATGAATTTGGAAAATAATTTGTTTTCTGCAGTTGTTAGGTATAGTGTTCTATATATGTCACTTAGTTCAAGCGTCAGTCATGTTCAAATCTCCTTCTGTATTTTTTTTTTTTTGGTCTGTTCTATCAGGTACCAAAAAGGCATGTTAAAATCTCCCACTATGTTTGTAGGTTAGCCTATTATTGTTTAGTTGTGTCAAATTTTGTTTCTATACATTAAGGCCATATATTTAGGAACATACATTTAGAATTGCTATGATTTCCTGGGCAATTGTAACTTTTATCATTATGATTTTGTGTTCTTTTTTTTCTTTGTTTTTTGTCTTAAAGTCTACTATATCTGATGTTAAGATGGCTACATGGATTTCTTTAGTGTGTGCATATTATATCTTTTCCCATTTCTTACTTACATATTTTTGTATCTCTATTTTTAAGAGTGTTTCTCTTTCAAACATCATTTAATATGGTTTTTGACTTTTTGAAACTCTGTCTTCATAATCTGCCTTTTGATTGGAACAGTGTTTTTATATTTAATGTAATGACATATAAATCTACCATTTTCCTATTTGTTTCTCTTTCTGGCCCTCTTTTGAATTAAATATTTTTATTATTTGTTTTTCTCTATTAACAGGTTAAGATATTTTACTATGCTTTTAATGGCTTACAGTCTGTATCCCTGATTTACCAAAGTTTAATATAAACTAGTACTTTCATCTTATCCAAGAAAATTAAAAAATATTACAATACTTTAACTCTCTTTGTAGTAATCCTGACTAATTATTGCTGTTTATTTAATTTTCTCTGTATTTTAAGCCCTGAAAAGTATTAGTGTTATTGCTTTATTCAATCAATTTGTTTACTTCCCACTTTTTTCTCTCTTCATTTATTTCTTACATCTTTAATATTTTACCTGGGATTACTTTTCTTTTGCCTGAAGAACATCTTTCAATATACTTTTATATAAGTCTAGAAGTAGTCCTCTTGTTTTGTTTTTGTTTTTGCATGCAAATGTAAAGACATTATTATTACATTCTTAAAACATTATTTTACATTCTTAAAAGGATATTTTTGTTGGGTATAGTTTGGCAGTTTTTTTTTCCCTTTGATGAACTTTGAAAAAATTATACATTGTTTTTTGATTTCCATTGTTTCTGTTGAAAAGTGATATTTTCTTTTTTGAAGGCAATATTTCTTTTTGTGGCAGGGAGTTGCTTTCAAGATTTTTCTTTGTCTTTCTCTGTCAGCAGTTTTACTACGGTTTGCACAAGTGTGTTTTACTTTGCATTCATCTCCTTGGGGCTATGGGTATTTTGTGGCTGTGATGTAGAGTCTTTCAACAGTTTGGGAAAAATTCGTAGTCGTTATTTACCCATTCCTTCTGTCCTCTTCCGTTTAGATTATAATTACTCTTTCACTGTATCCTCTGTATGTCCTTTTTATCCTCTCAACCCTCTTGTTCCTTTCTCTCTCTCTCTCTCTTTTTCTTTCTTTCTTTCTTTTCTCCTCACTTCCTCCCTTCCTTCCCTTCCTCTCTCCTTCCTCCTTTCCTTTCTTTTCCTTTCCTTTCCTTCTTTCCTTTCCTTTCCTTTCCTTTCCTTTCCTTTCCTTTCCCCTTTCCTCTTCCTTCCTTCCTTCTCTCTTTCTTCTTTCTTTCTTTCTTTTCTTTCTTTCTTTCTTTCTTTCTTTCTTAGTTGGCCACAATGTTACATTAGTATCAGGTGTACAGTGTACAATATATTGATTCAGCAACTGTTATGCAGTATTCGTCACAAGTGTAGCTACCATCTGTCACCATACAGCACTATTAAAATACTATCGACTATATTCCCTGTGCTGAATCTTTCATCTTCATGACTTATTCATTCCATAACTGGAAGCCTGTGTCTCCCACTCCCCTTCACCCATTTTGCCCATCATCCCATCCTCCTTCCTTCTGCCAGCCACCAATCAATAGGTCTGACTCTGCTTTTTGTGTGTTTGTTATTAATTTCTTTTGTTTTTTAGATTCTACATATAAGTAAAATCATATGGTTATTTGTCTTTCTCTGTTTAACTTATTTCACTTAGTTTAATACATTCTAGGTCAATCCATATTGTTGCAAAGGGCAAAATCTCATCATTTCTTATGGCTAAGTAATATTCTATTGTATATTACACCTTCTTTATCCATTCAACTATCAATGGACATTTGGGGTGCTTCCTTATCTTGGCTATTATAAATAATGGTGCAATAAACATAGGGATGCCTATATCCTTTTGAATTAGTGTTCTTATTATTTTTTTTTTAATTTTTTTTTTATTTATTTATGATAGTCACAGAGAGAGAGAGAGAGAGAGGCAGAGACACAGGCAGAGGAAGAAGCAGGCTCCATGCACCGGGAGCCTGACGTGGGATTCAATCCTGGGTCTCCAGGATCGCGCCCTGGGCCAAAGGCAGGCGCCAAACCGCTGCGCCACCCAGGGATCCCAGTGTTCTTATTTTCTTTGGGTAAGTACCCAGTAGTGGAATTATTGGATCGTATGGCATTTCTATTTTTTTTAAAGATTTATTTATTTATTTATTCATGATAGACACAGAAATTGAGAGAGAGGCAGAGAAACAGGAGGAGGGAGAAGCAGGCTCCATGCTGGGAGCCCAACGTGGGACTCGATCCCGGGTCTCCAGGATCGGGCCCTGGGCCAAAGGCAGGCGCCAAACTGCTGAGCCACCCAGGGATCCCCGGCATTTCTATTTTTAATATTTTGAGAAGCCTCCATATTGTTTTCCACAGTGGCTGCACCAATTTGCATTTCCACCAACAGTGCATGAGGGTTCTATTTTCTCCACATCCTTGCCAACACTTATTTCTTGTCTTTTTGATTCTGGCCATTCTGACAGGTCTAAGGTGATATCTCATTGTGGTTTTAATTTGTATTTCCCTAAGGACAAGTGTGATGTTGAGCATTTTTTCATGTGTCTGTTGGCCACCTGTATTTCTTCTTTGGAGAAATGTCTATTCAGGTCTCTGCCCATTTTTAAATCAGATTATTTGTTTTTTGGGTGTTGAATTATAAAAATTCTTCACATATTTTGGATATTAACTCCTTATTGGATATATCATTTGCAAATATCTTCTATCATTCAGTAGGTTGCTTTTTTGTTATGTTGATGATTTTGTTAGCTGTGCAGAAGCTTCTTATTTTGATATATATCCAATAGTTTATTTATTTTTTTGTTTCCCTTGCCTTAGGAGACATATGTAGGAAAATGTTTCTATGGCTGATACCGAAGAAATTACAGGACTCACGTTTAGGTCTTTAATCTATTTTGAGTTCATTTTTGTATATGGTGTAAGAAAGTGGCCCATTTCATTCTTTTACATGTAACTGTCCAGTTTCCTCAGCACTGTTTACTGAAGAGACTGTCTTTTCCCCGTTGTATATTCTTGCCTCTTTTGTCATAGATTAATTGACCATGTAAGTGTGGATTTATTGTTTGAAAAATGTTTGACTTATCTTCCAATTTGTTAATTCTCTTTTTGACTGTGTCTTGGATGGTGTTTAATACATATAATCTTTTTTGTTAAGTTTACTTTTTGGGCCAAAACAGTTGTAATAAAGAATCTGCTAATAAGGCCCCTGTGGTCCTGCATTAATCATCCTCTGGTGTACCAGGTGTGTGACTGTCAAAGATTTTGTAATCATGAGGGGAATAACTAATAAAGATATTTTAAGGAATGCTCTCATTCAGCTTCTATAATAGTGCTATTTTTCCTATACTTAAAATAATTCATCAAATTAATAGCTCCCACTTGAAGTTTTTTTGCTCATTGGCAGTCACTTCAAATATTCTTCAGACCCATCCCTCCCTCCCTCTCTCTTTCATTCTTTCTTTTTCTTGGTTACAGAGTTTATAGCCCAAAATATCTTCATAAGGCTGTAGAATATCATGAAACAAAGTTTTCATAAGATTGCTTCTGAAAAAAGTTTATCTTTATATATTTATTCATTTAATTTTGGTAGAATTAATGTACAGTGCTATATACAGTGTTTTAGGTATACAATATAGTGAATCAACAATTTATACATCACTCAGTGCTTATCACTATAAATATACTCTTGTAAAAAATATTTTATTTATTAATTCACAAGAGAGATAGAGAGAGGCAGAGACAAAGGCAGAGGGAGGAGAAGCAGGCTCCATGCAGGGAGCCAGATGTGAGCCTCTATCCTGGTACTCTGGAACTCTGGGATCACACCCTGAGCCGAACGCAGATGCTCAATCAGTGAGCCATTTAGGCATCCCTCACAATAAGTATACTCTTAATTCCCTTTACCTATTTCACCCATTTCCCCTGCCCCCAAACTCATTTCTGGTAACTACCAGTTTGTTCTCTATATTTAAGAGTCTGTTTTTCCATTTGTCTCTTTTTAAAATTTATTCATTTGCTTTGTTACTTAAATTCCACATATAACACATAAAATCTTTAATTTTAATTATTTTATTTAAACATTTTTAAATTCTCCTTTGGTTCTCGCTTATAATTTCTGGTTCTCTTCCCAAATTAAAAAACTTGTCTGTGTTAGCCTTGAATATATTAAGTATAGTTATATTAAAGTTTGTGTCAGTTAACTCTATGGAGAGTCTGGAAACCCTTTCTAGTAACTCTGTATTTGATTGCTATTTACTTTTGTTCTTAGTCATATTGTCTTGTCATCTCATGTCCCTTAGCTATTTTGATTAAGTGCTGAAGATTATGAAAACTACAGATAATTTGTAGCTCTGGATATTACCTTCCTCTCAGGGAGAATTTATATTTGCATTTATGTAGGCTAGGTACACTGGAAATCCCAGATATTCTTAATCCAATCACCATTTGAGATGAAAGGAAGTTGAGCTTCATCCTCTGTGGGGGTGGTGGTCTGTTTTCAGTTTATTGTTACTCCAGAATGGGTAGGAACTCAAGGATCTCAACTATGTGCCTGGAGGTGTGGGGGAGAGGTTTTATCAACCACCACTCACTTCCCAGTTGGCTCCGAATTCCAATTTTTGTTGTCCAAGACCTGTGAGTCTATTAAAACCTTTGATGAGTTTCTCAGCCTCTCAGATGCTTCTAGTGGAACATCAGCACACTTCCTAGTAGAAAAGTGGCTTCAAATTCTAGGCTTTCTTCTTGGGTTTCCTTATTCTTCTGGACCATGGCTATGTAATTTTTTACTGCCTTATTATCTGTGCCTTCAAACATTTAAAAAAATATTTGTTCATCTTTTCAAGTCATTCTTAGTAATAAGTTTGGTCTAAATCATCCAGTCTGCATTAATGAAAGTAAAACCCCTTTTTAAATATGCCTTTAATTCTCAAGAGACTGTATTCTTGGTACTCAAGAATTTCTGTAGGAAGCACAAGTGAATGCTTTAAGATGAGATTATTACTTTATTTATTTTTAAAGATTTTTACTTATTTATTCATGAGAGACACAGGTAGAGGGAGAAGCAGGCTCCCCCAGGGAGCCCAGTGTGGGACTCGATCCCAGGACCTGGGGTCACACCCTGGGCCGAAGGCAAATGCTCAACCGCTGAGTCACCCAGGGGCCCCAGAGATTATTACTTTAAATTTGCTTGAGTTTGATTAAAAAGATATGTCTGCCTACAAAATAATGAATTTTCATGGTTGAACTATATATCACCTTTTTATATCCCCAGCTCCCTTTCAAATTTGTGCCAATCATAGACAAAGTAACCCAAAATTCTTTTCCTTAGTCTCTCTCTTTTTTTTTTAAAACACATCTGAGATAAGATGTTAAATGAAACAGGGCTTATGAACTGAATAAGCTGTGATCAGGACACCATATGTTGTAAATTTAAAACTTGTATTTTTTCATCTCATTTTGGAAATTAGCTCAAACTTCTTTGATCTGGGGATGAATGAAATAAATTTTAGTTATATATATATTCGAGTCAGAATATTAAAAGAGGAAAGAGCATTGCTCTCAAAGTTGGAGTGTTGACAACAAGGTAGAATTGGAGTAAGAGACTTTTTCAGCCAGAAATAAATGGGATGGAAGAGGAGATAAACAGGCTACCTGCACATTTACCACTCCTCACTCAGAAATGTTCCTTCCAGAGCTCATTGTAAAGGTTGGTCATTTTCATGCAATTTCTCTCATTTAATAGACAGAGCTCACTGTGGATCATAAGATCACTACTTATCCTACCCATGCATTGTACCATGGTGTACTACCAACCCAAGGGAAATTGAGGTGCTTTTATTATTCCTGATTTGCTGTACCTAGCACACTTGGGGCTTGTTTTTTTTGTTTTGTTTTGTTTTTTTCTTTTTGATTTGTTTTTTGACTGGGGAAACAGAGTAAAATTTATGTGTAGGCAGCATCAATTCTCTGGAGATACATGAGCAACCCAGAAGTCAATTTTTTTTTTTCACATACATAACTAGACAAATGACTGGGTAAATGGCAGGGAAGTAAAATGAAGTTTTCAAAGTGGACTCCAACAGAAGAATTTTAATGTCACAGCTTATCACAATATGGATATATCAACTATGATATTTGGACAAATATGGTTAGAAAGAAAAACAACATGATTTCTTATTTTATGGGGCAGAAAATGCACTCAGTGGTTTTTTTTTTCATTTAGTAATATCTGTGGTTTCTTTTCTAAGAAGTGTTTTTGTATTAATGATGTGTGTATATGCATGCAGACTTACACATTACTTCTGATTACACTGGTTATTTATGACTTTTCATATGTGGGTTATTATCATTTTGTAGTTTATATATGCACATTATATTGAATATTTCTTTAGCGTCGATGAGAAAATAAATCATTGGGATGAGAAAACACGAGCATTACAAGGTATTCATCTGGAATTATTCAACCTTTCACAAGCAAATGAGAAAGATTATAAGATTAGACCAAATCCAGGATTTCTTTTCCTCTCTGCCCATCTGTATTCATTATAGTTGAAAGATAGGCAAATGAAACTATTGGTAGCTCAGCCTTTAAAGCTTTATTACAATTTAAAAGCATTAAAAAAGAGAGAAAATGGAAAATCTTATCAAAGGCTGGAAATGATCATCATAATGAATAGTTGAATTTTCCAGCTTAATAACAATGAAGAATGAAGATAGGTGTTGTAACGATATGACTTCATTATTGGTATCACTCAGTATTCTCAATTCCAAAGAATTGAGCATACAGCTTTAAAAAGCCTCTGTCAGCATATAGAACTGACAGTTGGGCACAGTACTGGAAGAAATGGGATGGGTCCGTGATTTTCAATTCTATATAAACTACAAGTCCACAGCCTTGGCTGAAACACCAGAATCCAAGACTTCTCTGGACTGTTGCTGTGGCTATTGTTATGCTTCTTGGACCCCAGGAATTTTGATCAAGAAAAAAGAAAGACAAGGGAGCCCAGAGCTGCCATAAGAATGCAGAGGATATTGTCAATTTTCTCCCAGTATCTATTTTTCTCCCCTTTGCCCAAAATAACTTCCTTTTAATCCAGCCAATGCTGTTCATGGACTCCAGAGGGCAGCTGAACCCATTTCCAGTTCCAGGGGTTCCCTTTTGGTGTAAGGGTAATTCTGTCCCTACCACTGTTAATGATTGATTCTGGAATAGACATGTGTCACAATAACGAATGCTTGCTGGGGACCTTGGGTAGAATATTTTCTTTGGCTTTAGGAGGATACCAGACATCTTTTCCTCTGGACACGTTCATGATGTTAGTCTTAGAATTACTGCAGTCAACTTGAAGCAGAGACATGGAAAGAGAATAAAAATAATCAAGGAGAAATGGACAAGGACCTATCTAGTCATCTGATCTCTGCATGGAGAGCTGTGAGGTAAAAATTTCCTTAATTGTTCATTAAATTTAAATGTGCTGTTTCTTGCAGCCAAGATTGTTCCTACTGATAGAAAAAGGTCTACTTCAAGCTCTGGTGGTTCCTAATCCAGAGGACCACCCACAGGGACTGTTTCAGGGATCTTTTGGCCAATTTGATCTAATAGGAGGAGACCTATTTTAAAATTTCATGTTTTGTGGTAATGCTCTCTGGATTCTCTGGTTTGTAAGCCTAGAGGCCTCCTAAAAAGGCCACCCCTGCTGGAATGGATCTTCTGGATGAGGCCTGGTCCAGAGCCCTCATCTTGGGCCCAAAAGTGCCTGCAATGGTCACTCTAGGCTGTGGAGAACATTTTTCTTCTCTGTGATTGTCCTTCATCTCCAACAAAAAAGTTTAATGAAAAGATTTGTCTATGGAAGATGCATTCTCATGCTTGGCTTCTCTAATTTCCAGTGCAACTTTAGTTTTTAAGCTAATTTTAGTCCAGGCATATGAGCAGTTTGGGAAGGCCTGTTGAACCCTTATGAACTAAAAGTAGAAGCTATGTGTGATAGAGGCAATTTGGCAATGGAAAGGCTTGGTCAGGTGTGAAAATAAAGCTGGCACCCTAAATGATCTCTAAACCCAGTAAGAATAGCTGGCTTGCATTCCAAGGGTAAAATATCTATTGTGGGAGCCACTATATAATACAGACAAACTTTTACAGTAAGACATCTGTGATGTGCATGGTGTATAGTATTGTGGGCCTGCAATCAGATAAGTTTTGCACTTCTGTTTAAATGGAACTGTCAAATCAAGACCAGGAAAAAGTGAGCAGGAGCTGGTGACCCCCCTATCAGGAATGATGGGGCAGGGATCATTGTCCTGAGTAAGAGATTTTACCTATTGAGGTAGCTTCTAATTTTAGAAGCCTGTGATTCTGTAAAATTGTCTTTCTTTCTATATATACATATTTAATGTATGTATCATAGGTCATTACACATATAGGGCCAGTGTGTCACACAGTAAGCTTAGGGTGACTACACAGAATGACATTTTATTCTTTGGAGGCTCTAAGTGAAAGTGACATGAATCCCCACCACGTTCATATCTGTACTCATGAAATTTTGTTGAGAATTCCTCTGAGAGAGAACGTCTCAGTATCAAGTCAGTTTTGTGGCCTTGAGCTAGGACAGTTGACAAGACATCTTATAATAAGAATAAGAGGGCAAGATGCCCTAAGGGCTTCACATACATTTATATCAAAATGCTGTGAAGGAAAATCAGTGTTTTGCTTCTAGCTGTGAAAATCCAAACTTCACCAAATTACTAGGGATGAACACTTTATTTTCAAACACCAGATAGGGGAAACCTCCCCGTACCCCAAGGCTGAACTATGACTCTGGATGTAACATGGTGTGGTAGGTGTGGCAGTAACCTTGGTTTAGGACTAGTGATTTCATTCCTCCTTCCATCCAAGCCTTTTTTCAAAATGACCTCAGCAAAGCCTTTTCCAATCACCCCATCTGATATTTCACTCTACTCGGCATTTCATCGCCTCTTTCCCTGCATCATGTTTCCTTAACACTTGTCTTGCCCAGAAGCAGGATCTCAGAGAAGGATATGTGTGCACGTGGTTGATATGGGAGTGATGAAGGCCAGTGGGGTTTGGGAGAGTGAAATAGGGCACAGCAGGAAGCCAGTCAGGGCTCAGTAGTCAGCAGGTTATTGCTGTGGGTGGCTGGGACTCAGTCCTGCTGGGGCCTCTGGGAGACTGTGTGGACATGCCTTGGAGGGGGTCTGAGACATCCGGAAGTTGGCATGTTTATCCACTAGTTCTCATCAGTGGGTGGTTGAGAGCTGCTGTGGGAGTGGTGGTGGTGGTTGGGACTTTAACTTCCCAGCAGTTCCTGTCTCTGTGCTTGGGCCAGTGTCCTCCAGCTGCCAGAGAAAGCCCTCTGCTTTGCAGAGGCTCCAAGTAGGAGCCCTGGGGTCAGGACAGGTGGGAATGGAGTCCGAGGGAATCTGAGAAGGGTGCCGGTAACATCTGCTGAGAACTTGTTACTCTCTACTGGACTGTATATTTTACTTCCTTATCTTTTTTGTCTGTCTTCCACTGTAACATAAACTTCATGAAGACAGGGACTTTTCTCTGTCTTGCTCACTGAATGGCCCTGGATACATGGTTTCTGAGTTATTTATTCCACGTTTAACAACACCAATTAGGGCCTACCGGAAACCTGTACTGCTCTCACACGCTGACACTGTGACCTCCAAGGGGCTATGGAGACCCCCATGGTATTTATTTCTTAAGAATTACAAGCGGATGATAATTAGACAAACACTGTTGTTGTAATGCATATTTTTGGTAACTGAGTAACTGTGACAGCATGAACTGCTAGATCAGAGAAGGATCAACAGGGAGTAGAAGAGAAAATGCGAACAACAGATTAGAGTCACCCCAGTTTCCACAGAGAGCCTCCTTGCTAACTGGGTCTGGACATGTGGAACCCCAAATCCAAAGCCTGTCTCTGGCTGACAGTAGCATTCAGGTCTCATAATCCAGAAAGATGCTTTTGCTTTGGACTCCATGAGTCAGTCAATGCAGACTGCCAAATGGCTCAGATGACTCATTGAGTATGTAATCAGCAACTATTCTAGAGCATTTTCAAAACATGTACAACTGTTAAATTACATCAAACCTGCCCTGAACTTTTTTCCTGCCACTCTAAACCTAAGTCTAGAATATTTATCTTGAAACATTTGGCTCATCTTTGTAGCCCATCATTAGGCTCTCCCTGAATCCCAGTTTCATCCTCTTCAGCTTCCTGGTATTTCTCAATTAACAATGTTTAGCTATCATTTATTTATGCTTCTCCTTTAGATGCTGACTCCCACCCACCTTGCCCTTTCAAACACACGACACATGTGATTATTATTCTTGAGTCCTAGTGTATCTTAGATTTTCAGTCAATAGGAAATATAAATTAATTTTGATTGGACATTCTTCATATATAGCCACATATTTTTCCCTTATATTAGTGCTGTTCCTCAAGGAATGAAGATTACAAACCCTTTCAAGTTCCATTTCCCCAATTTCTTTTTTTTTATAATAAATTTATTTTTTATTGGTGTTCAATTTATCAACATACAGAATAACACCCAGTGCTCATCCCATCCATTTCCCCAATTTCTAACTTTGGATTTTTCCTCTGCAGTCAGCAGGTGGCAAAGGTCTAGAACACACAGCCCATAGTGCCAATTATTGTTGTTAACACTTTGTAGTGTCATTTCTAGTTGGAGACTTTTCTGTACCCAACACAGGAATATGTACTTTTATTTTATTTTTTATTATTTTTAAAGATTTTATTTATTTATTCATGAGAGACCTAGAGAGAGAGAGAGAGAGAGTGAGAGAGGCAGAGACACAGGCAGAGGGAGAAGCAGGCTTCATGAGGGAGCCGGACGTGGGACTCAATCCCAAGTCTCCAGGATCAGGCCCTGGGCTGAAGGCAGCGGTAAACTGCTGAGCCACCAAGGCTGCCCCAATATGTACTGTTTTAAATCATTCACGGAAGCTCTAGAATATATCCCCAATGTTGGAGAAGAAATTTATTCTAAATGCAAATCCAAACATTTTCTAAGTGCAACCGGAGGGAGAAAAATTCAGAGACGTTTGTCTTATGTAGGCACATCTGACTTGGAAGTAAAAACTCAAGAAGTGGTAGCTTTTGGTATATTAGGTCATCATCAAAATTACATTTCTGAATATTATTTATCATGTGTTATTTTTTTTAAAGATTTCATTTATTCATTTATGAGAGATACACACACACACACACACACACAGAGAGAGAGAGAGAGAGAGAGAGAGAGAGAGGCAGAGGCAGAGGCAGAGGCAGAGGGAGAAGCAGGCTCCATGTGGGGAGCCTGATGTGGGACTCAATCCTGGGACTCCAGGACCAAGCCCTGTGCTGAAGGCAGACGCTCACCCGCTGAGCCACCCAGGCGTCCCTATCGTGTTATTAAGCAAGGCACTGCACAAAGCAAAGTGGTCATATCCAAATGCCCATAGCAGAATTAAAACATGTTTGGGAGGTCCTGTACCCCAACTCATCAAGGTTTTCTAAAGGGGCCTGTGAGTAGAGGAATGAGTACTCCTGGGACCCTTCTGTCTCAAAGATGGTATGTGGACTGAGAAAATCTGCCATGTTATAAGGTCACATGTGGGTCTACCAAAGCCACGTTGGTGTTGCCTAAGAATTTGGCTTTGGAATCCCCGGAAATAACAAGAGTGGCTCAGACAAGCCAATGGACAAACCATATGGTTGTGCAAACACTAAAAAATAAAGTAGACTGAGATAAAAGCCTTTACATGATGTTAAAAAATTAGGGACAACAAACCATACATTTTTATCTCCGAGCTCCCCTGGTATTTCATAAAGGTTTTCTCTCAAGTGAAACAATGAGCTTGCTGGTGTGATGAATTAGCAGACACCTCCTTTGGTGTGAAGTATTCCTGTGTTGCAAATCACTGATTTTATTAGATGGCACCCTCTAGCAGCAGTCTAATGCTGCCTCATGAAAAATCCATAACAATTCAATCTAATTTTAATGATTCTGGAAAATAATAGTATATATTTGAGAACAGCCCACTTGCTCATATTCCCACCTTCCTGTCATTTCTGTTAAAGTGAGTGTGATTCATGGACTTTTGTGGCTATTTTTTTTTCACAATGTATAAATGCAACTCAGTTTATTTTTATCTTCACACATCCTTGCTCCCCCTCAGCATATTTCTCACATCTTGCATATGTTTACAGCTTGTTTATTTATTCATTTGGTTTATAAGCTCATTGGAGGAAGATCAAAACTAATTCAGTGAACATTTAAACCCATTATGACCCTGGTTCACAGAAAAAATGCATATATAATGGCTTACTTTTTTGTTTTAGAGAAACACTGAAAATAACTGTATCTAAGATTCTCTTCAGACATATAGCTAGAGAGCAAAAGGAGTTTCTAAGATAAGCAGAAAACTGATGAAAGCCAATCTAGGAGTAAACTATACCTCTGTCCTACTTGCCTTTTAATTTCATTTGCTTACTTATGTGTAAATATTTATTCATGTGACACCTTCATTGTGTAAAAGTCATGCTGTTTTCCTGTTGGGACAAATCCTCTGGGAATACACAAGAGCTTGATATGTAGTCTCAAATAGGTCACTTTTTAAAAAGTTTTTTTTAAATATGGTTACAATAATTTATCTTCGTTTTTTTAAAATATAGTTATAATAATTTATCTTCCAGAGGCACAATATTAGAAAAGAACAAGACACTACTGTATTTTTGTATGTTCTAATTCTTATGTGTTAGCACTACTGTCTATCTATTAGCTAGATTGTATGCAACCTTCAGATATCTTAAGGGAAGAGAATATGTTATTTCTTGACTTCCATGGTTGTTTAAATTCCTTTTCTAGATATATATAGTTATCAGATTATGTTCTTCACATTATTTTTCCTGTCAGGATCATCATTTACCAACAGCAAATATTTAGTTTGCTAATAAAATAGTAGTTTGTACCTATGTTTCTATTCCCTATTTTCTGGCACATATGCTTTTATTATGATTAGTATTTTTACTGGTGTACAATTTCAGCAATATGAGTACTATTGATATTATTCCTTTGTTTTATTACCTTTTAATGATTTTTTATTTTTTTATTTTTATTTTTTTAACCTTTTAATGATTTTAACCACCGTTTGTTGTCTCCTGCTATGAAGAAATCTATCCTTTAATAGATATACAATACTTTGAAAATCAGTGGTAACAAGAATTTTCTAAAAGAAAATCAGAGTACTGAAATAATGCTAGACATCTGTTTGGTTGCCCCAGTTTTCCTAGGTAGACTTAGAATAGACTAGTCTGGAGAGATACAGATTGAAATAAGTGCAAGGTTTATTTGTCGACTTTGCTATGTGCCTGTGCATGCCTGTATAGGAGTATTTGTCTAACTCACCATTCATGGAGGTTAGTGAGGTCACATTCACATTCTGTTATCTGACATATTACATGAATAGTCTTTATGAGAACATGAGTGATCATCCCAACAGATGCTTATCATTTCATGAGTTAGATTCCATCTAGATTTCTAGTCCTACATTCCTGAACTTTAAGGCCAAGCATACTTGGCTTCTCTATTGTCCCTCAGGTTAGTAAAAGATTTATTGACATACAATAAAGTAAGCAAGCCTAGCCAAGACAGGCTCTTTATCTAGAAATTTACTGATTTTCTGATCATACCATATAAAATCTACTTTCAAAAACGAGAAAGGAATAATATAAATTTTGGCTGATTTTTCTTATGGCAAATGGAAATGTCAATGAACTGTCCATAAATTTTTCAGCAGAATTACAGAATGTTTTTTTTAAAAGAATGTTTGTTTTTAAGTGGATTTTGTTAAATATGAAAATATCTTACTGGAGTCCTTCCCCCTGCCCCCAGAAATACCTGCTAGTGGGTAGGCTGTGGAATAGTTTGTCCTTTATCTTTTTCAGACTATGTCAGTACGGGTACTCTGTAACATGCAACATATGGGTTTGGTTTCTCTAATTCCTAAGACAATCCTTGATTGATCTTGTATTAGGTGAGCTTTATTATGATAGACTCATGAACTGGTAGGTATAGAATTACTGGTGCAGTGGTAGATTCTGTATCCAGGATGCTTGGAATAATGTGTGGGTTGTCAGGCAGAGTTGTACTTTGGGTGTATACATGCTTTAATGCAGGCACAGTGCCTTATCAAGATGGTTATCTTTTACATCATGGCTAATACCAGCATATTGAATTTCCCTCTTCTTGACCACTTTTCCAAATGTTCTCCTTTGGCCTTCCAACCCTACTTCCAAGACACTTAAGTCACCAGAACATAAAAATAAGATAGAAGAAATCCAATTGTCTAGAAAGTAGTAAAGAACTTCTCTAGAGCATGTGGGGACATTTCTCTGGTTTGGCCTAACTCGAATCCATTCCCTCTGGATTCTTGCAATCTTCCTTACAATTCTGATGGCTCCCACACAACGAGGAGTCTGCTTGGAGAGAGCGTTTGGACAATGCACTCACCGTCTCTTTTTTTCTTAAGTTTTCCTCAGCTTCCGAAGTTCTCCACAGTATCAGAGTAGTGGATCTATGATGCTGTAGGTGGTTGCTGCTGCAGCATGGGGAAAATGCTTAATGTTGTTCCAAGGAATATGTGAAATCACAAGATAAATTTGGTACAGTTTCCCAAAGGTCGAGCTATTATTTCTTAAATCTGTGCAATTTAGGTTGGGCTCACTGGGGTGGTTCTGTTGCTCCACATGTGACTGCAGGAGCTGTTTGTTTGTTTGTTTATTTGAGAGGGCACAAAAGTGAGCAGGGGAGAGGCAGAGGGAGAGAGAGAATCCCAAGCAGATTCCCCGGTGAGCATGGAGGGAATGTTCCGATCCTGAGATCATGACCTGAGCCAAAACCAAGAGTTGGATGTTTAACTGACTGAGCCACCCAGGTGCCCTGGAGCTGGGATATTTAAGATGATTTCTTTACTCCCACGTCTGGTGCCTCATTTGCAAGGGCTGCAAGAGCTGGGATGGGCTAGCCAGGCAACCCTCTTTCTTTCCACAAGGTCTCTCCATTTGAGTGGCGAGACCTTTCTACATGATGGCTCAGGGCACCAAGAAGACAAAGCCCACTGTGAAATCACTTATCAAATTTTTACTTGCATCATAGTTGCTAATGTTCCATTGGCCAAAGTGTCACATGACCCAGTGTCATGGAGCAAAGGCCTTGAAGCCTAAAGGCATGATTCACTGGGGGTTGCCAATGTAACAGTCTATTACATGGAGTCATAATGACAAATTTATATGAATTTTAACAATGGAACAGGTGATTTCAAGATAACTTGTCTTTATGATAGACCAGGACTCATGCACTCTGGATAATGCATTTACTTTTTTCTGTTGCTGAGAACTGACCCAGTCCAGTTTGGTGTGCACCACTATTAGGTTCTTTTTGGTATATCCCGGGCTATATTAATGGTTAGAGGTAAAGAGGATTAGTTACTTATAACCTCATATCAGGTTGTTAGGAAAGCAAGTCTCAGAGCAAATTCTGGCCACTCACATAGACATTTCTATAGGCAGGCACAACATCATCTTAAACTACTTCCGCAAATATCGTTTAGAGATCTCACCCGGGGTTCTACTCCTAAGGACAAAGTTTCCAGGGCTCTCTAGAATGTTACCTCCTTTTCCTTTTTCTTTTTTGCAGTCACAGAGAGTGTCTATAAAATATTGTGGCCTATTCATATTTCTCCACTGCCACTTCCCAAATGAAAGCCTCATTTTTATCAATTAACAAGCCACTAATTCCACCCATGAAAACCCATTCCTAACATTATGCTGATTAGGAAAGCTCTGGCAATGAAGGGAGAAAAAAATGACTGAAGACCTTTTAGTCATCACCTCTAGTGCATGACTTTTCTAATAAAATTTAATTCATCATCTCCAGACTGGATTTCTGATTAGGGCAGCATCCTGCCCCAAGAGTGAAACTGTAACTGACACACACTCTATCCTAGAGAATATTAAAGTATAGATACCATAGCATGTGCCTTATAGGGTGCTTTGGTGGAAAAACATGGGAAGCCTTCAGCAGAGTGCAGGAAATTAGGACCTTGAGGATTATGCTTTGTCAGTTCATTGCTTCTGGGAATAGCAACACTGTACTCAGTTTAACTGTTTCTAAAACTAATCTAAGGGGGCGCTTGGGTGGCTCAGTTGTTTGAGGATGTAAAATCTTGATTTCTGTTCAGGTCATGATCTCAGGGTCACAAGATCAAGCCCTGTGTCTGGCTCTGTGTATTTTTATTATCTATTTTCAAACATACACAAAAGTAGAAGCTCGACCCATCATCTGGCTTCAGTGATTATTAATATTATGACCAAACTGCTTAATTTTCACTTTTCTCCTCTACTTTCCACCCTGCTGCCTAATTTTAAAGTAAGTCTCAGATATCATGCCATTTCATCTGTAAATACTTCAGTGTATATTTCTAACAACAGATACGATTTTCCTGTTAGCATAAGCATAATACTATTAATACATCTAAAAAGTGAACAGTTCCTCAATATTCAATCAGTGTTCAGATTTCTCGGAATCATAAATGTCTGTCATTGGTTTGTTTGATTCAGGATTCAAACAAGGCCTACAGATTACATTTGGTTGGTATGCACCTTGGGTCCTGTATTTCTTGTGGTAGATCCAGAGCGAGGTTTCCTAGTATCAACACTATTGACAATTTGGACTGGATAGTTATTTGCAATAGGGGACTGTCCTAGGCATTGTAGGCTATCTTAGCAGCATCCTCCACCTCTAACTGCTAGATGCCAATAGCACCAGGCCCGCTGAGTGACAACCTGAAATGTCTCCAAACATTGCCTAATGTTCTCTTCATGTAAAATTGCCCCAGTTAGGAGCCACTGATCTAGCATTCATGTTTAACTTTCTGGCAAAAATATTTCACAGTCGAAATAGTATATTCGTTATTGCATCACATGACAAATGTTCATGACAAAACATACAATAATTGGTTATCTCTCTTTTTGATTAGTGGGTCTATGTGTTGTTCACCTGATTTATCCATGCTAAAGTTTCTCATTTATTTTTCACCCAAGAATTTTCATGGCCATTGATGATCATTACCTATATCCATTGTTTTATTGGGGATTGAAAAATGGGGATTTTACAGTTTTATCATTCTCTTTACATTTATTAGCTGAAGAAGAATGTTTCCTTCAATGATTGGATTACACTGTACGTAAAGAAACACTATCCCTCTACTGACAACACTTCTGAAACCAAATGTGTGGGTTTTCCACCAAGCAATTCTCCACCTATAGGTTAAGGGTGCAGTCTCACAAGACTGCCCCCTACTTCCAATGCCAGTCACAAGTCCCATGTTGTCACCTGTACTTCTGACCAACCAGCTATAAATTGGGGGTTCCCGTGGCCCCCCTCCTTGGGTTCAGTAACTTGCTAGAGCAGTGCACAGAACTCAGGAAACACTTTACATACTAAATTACCAGTTTATTATAAAAGGTACACCCAGGAACAGCCAAATGAAGAGATACATAGGGCAGGGTATTGGGAAGAGAAGAGCTTCCATACTCTCCAGGCATGCCACTGTCCCAGCATGTCAATGTGTTCACCTGCCTGAGAGCTTTCAAACCCTGTTGTTTAGGGTTTTTAATGGAGGTTCCTTTACATTGATTAAATGATTGGTCATTTGTGATTGGGCTCAACCTTAGCCCCTCTCCCCTTGCAGGTGTGTAGCTAGGCTGAAAGTTCAAATCCTCTAATTACATGGTTGATTCCTTTGCCAACCTCCAAGAGTCACCATTACCATAAAATCAGGTGTGGTTAAAAGGGGCTCATTGTGAATAACAGAAGATGTTCCTTTTTCTGTTTATCACTGAGAAAATTATAAGAGATTTAGATGCTCTGTGCCAGGAACTGAGGATGAAGATCAATTATGTATTTCTCATTTTACAACATTATGCTCTACCTCCTGGTCTTTGGACACATAACCCTTACAGTAAAATGCTCATAAAAGTCAAAATGCTCATTACTAGAATCCATTTAATCATTAATAATTATCCAGTCCATCATCATATTGTATGAAAATGTCTCTGAGGGAGAAGCCACTTAGGTTTGCAGGCTTTCATTCAGTCATGTCAGGTTCCAAAAGTGGGAGTGGTCTCAGCAATATGTTCTTCATTTGCTTTTTTTCACTTAACAATGTATCTTGAGGAATACTCCAAATTAGTATTTGATTTGGAGTATCAATAGCAGCATTATGGATCAGATAATTCTTTGTTTCTTTTGGGGGGCAGTTCTTTTTTTTAAGATTTTATTTATTTATTTATGAGACAGAGAGAGAGAGAGAGAGAGAGAGAGAGAGAGAGAGAAGCAGAGACACAGGCAGAGGGAGAAGCAGGCTCCCCACAAGGAGCCGGATGAGGGACTTGATCCCGGGATCAGGACCTGAGCTGAAGGCAGATGCTCAACTGCTGAGCCATCCAGGCGTCCCTTGGGGGGCAGTTCTACGTATTCTATGTGTTATACGTATTATAGGCTGTTTAGTATCCCTGGCCTCTACTCACCTGATGCCAGTAGCAACTCTGCCATTAGATAATTGAAAATGTTTTTAGACGTTGTCAGATATCCCCTGGAGGGGCAAAATCATCCCTAGCTGAGAACCAGTGCTTTTTAATGATATTGAGAGCTTTCTAATTTCTTTTTATGACAGCACCATACTCCATTTTGTGAATGTACCAGAGTGTGTTCAAGCAGTATCCTATGGTTGAGCATTTATGTTGTTTCTAGTCTTTCACTATTATGAAATGTGCTACAGTGAATAGTGATATGCCTACATCATATCATGTTTTTGCTAGTGTATTTTTGATAGGATTCCTAGAAGTGGGATTGTTAAGTCAATGGGTTAAATGTGTGCATGTAATCTATCTAGATACTGCTCAAATTCCCCTCCTTAGGAATTCTACTATTTTTCATTTCCTACAGCAAGGTATGGTAGTGCATATTTTTCCATAGCCTCACCATAGAGGATGTTACATATTTGGGATTTTGTTCAGATGTTTAAGAGAAATTTGCTTTTTTTTTCTCTAAATGTTATCATTTGCTCATTTTTATATGGATATTTCCATCCGCTAGGATCATTCAGACCTCTGTATATATTTGAAGTAGTAACACTTTCTGAGTATTATAAGTTGCAAATATGTCTCCTCCCTCAATTTGTGTTTGTCCTTTGATTTTGCTTATGTTATTTTTTTCATGCAAAATTTTTTATTTTCATGCGGTCAAATTTATCCTTTTTTATTTATTGCTTCTAGATTTTAAGCTGAAGAAAAGTTTTCTCCATTTTCAGATTATAAAAGAATGACCTATATTTTCTCCGAATATGTCTGTGTCCAACATTTAGATCCATCTGGAATTTATTCTGGTGTACGATATGAGGAATAGTTTCAGTTTTATATTTTTCTATATTGCTGATCAGCTACCTACTAGATAGTCCATTTCTTCCATACTGATTTGAAATTGTGCCTTTATCACATCCTAAACTTCCATATTTAGTTTGGTGTATTTTTCAATTTTTCATTTCTTTTTCTATTGGCCTATCAATTCATGTGCATACACTGAAGGCTTTATAATGTGTTTTAATACCTGGTAGGGCTATCCTTCCCGCCCTACTGTTTTATTGTTGTTGTTGTTGTTCTGTTAAATTCACAAAATCACTTAGGGAGAACTGACATTTTTATGGTGTTGAGTTTATTTTTCCAAAACCATGGCATGTCTTTCCATTTGTTCAAGCCTATTTCTGTGTCTTTCAGGATTGTTTTATAGTCTATAAACAGTTTGGCCACCATACAGTGTAAAGAGTAAGGCTGTTCTTCTCCCATTCCAGGGCACATGCATGTTTTGAGACTGATCCTTTCATTTTTGTTGCCACAATCATTTAAACCTGATTTTACCTTTCTGAAAATTTGGGAGGTAGGGAGAAGAATTGCACATAGAATATGGGCTTTGGAGTTAGACTGCCTTTGGTTTGAATTTGGCTCTATCATTCCTCAGCTCTGTGATTGTGAACAAGTCTTTACTGGCAAAATAGAGACTTTTACCTTTTACAGTGATAAAGATTGAAAGAGATAACATATATAAAGTGGCTAGCAGCATATCTGGCATGAGTAAGAGCTCAATTTCAGTGGTCGCTGATACTTGGCGGGGGGCACTTAATTTTCCCAGTAATTATCCTGGTCATAAACAATTTTCCAGTATGGAATTGAAAACTGTATCACTGGCCTTCTATGTGTTTGAAAAATAGGTGTCTCCTCCATTACATATACATTAAACAAAAAATCCATCCATCTTCTGTCTGTTAATTTCATTGGTGCTTGGCAATAACATGCTGTTTGGAGCTTTTCCTCTTTTCCCATGAGTTGGCATTTTTTTAGACTTTATATTTTGTCTCATTTTTACAAAATGCTGGAATAACCTGCAAGTCGTAGTAGAAGTTTCGCTCATCTGAACAGTGATGGATCATCTTTTCTAGGAAGCCATCAATCAACAGTGGTTAACTAGAATATGGAGTGGGGCGGGGGTGGGGAGGGGGCCTGAAGGTCACTTTACTTGGTTCACTGACTACTTGCTGTGAACCCTTTTGATTGATGTTGTAGAAATTTCTGCTGATCGCATCACTATTTCAGGACAGCGTTGACTTGCTTTCCTTGAGCAGATTTCTGATTTTAGTTGAGAATCAGCATTCTAAACTTCTGAAATTTCATGCAGATGGCAACATTAATTGAGCACCCGCTGTCTACTGAGCATTACACAACAGAGTTAAAAATCAGTAGAGGGCTCAGTGGTAGCCTATCCCAGACTGGGTATCTGTGTTAGGCCCGGCCACGTTCTTAGGACATGTGCCTGACTGGTCCACTTAGAGATTCAGGGAAGGTGGGCTGGTGAATGCTCATATAATATCATATTAATAGTTATAGCACCTATATTTATTTAGTGCTTTTAATGCTTCAGAGTGTTTTCTCCTGTTTTACCACACAAGTATAAATGCTGCCCTTTTCCTGTGAAGAGAATGCTAATGGCTTCCCATTAACTCTTGTCCCTGGCATTGTTTTCCCAGAAGTGTTTATGGACTTGGGTTGATTAGACCACAGTTTTTGGTCTTCTGGTAAGCCACAGGAGTTAGAAGTGTCAGAGGGAAACTATGTACTGTTTATATACACACTTCCGTGAGATATGCACACACACACTCATTTACTTCTTCAACTAAAAAATCGTATTGTGCACCCATTTGGTAGCGGTCCCTGCTTTGGTGCCATAGATATACAAATATCTCTATGTAAAAGATGTATCTATATGTTTATTATGCCATAATATCCCCTCTTATCCAGAGGTCAGACTGACGGTAGCCTCAGCCATTCAGAACATAGGTTGGAAAAAGGCAACAAGAAAGGCTTGAAGCTGCAAACTGGTGAATACTTTATTCTGTATGAAAGACAGAATTGCCCTCAGGCAGTCGCTCAGAACTGTGTGTGTAAGGCAGCAGATGATAGCAGCAGGACTCACTGACCTCATGAGAAACAATAGCTGACAGCAGAGGGAGGAAACAGAAGAACTCTAGAAAGCAGAATAATTTCTTTTGAATTCTCCCTAGTTCTTTGGCACAATGGTCTGAGGCTGTTTAGTTTGGGAGGAAGCAACCACAGGGTCACATAACTTTTGAGGACAGTGCTGCATTAAATAGCACCATAAATGATGTTCATAATGCTACTAGTTCATATTTGCATAGCTTTTTTTAAAAAAAAGTTTTTACTTATTAGAGAGAGAGAGCACGAGCAGGGGGAGGGGCAGAAGGAAAGGGAGAGGGGGAAGCAGACTCCCTGCTGAGCATGGTGCCCTTCTTGGGGCTCCATCCCAGGACCCTGAGCTCATGACCTGAGCCAAAGGCAGACGCTTAACTGATTGAGCCACCCAGGTACCCCTAATCTGTCTCTTTTTATTAGAAATTTAATAGATTCTAGTTTTTGTTTTTGATGTTAATTGCCAATGGCAATATGAATACCCTGGTACGTGCATCCTACAACAAGCAATATTTTTGGATATCCTTGCTAGAAGTGGATTTTTTAGTACTTAAAATGATGTATTTTTTGAAGATTTTTAAAGCACGTATTTATAAATTAACTTCCAGAAAGATTAGGGCACTTTTAATCTCCTACCAGCTGTGAATGGGAGTTCCCAATTCCCTGAGCCCTTGCCAACAATGGTTCTTACATATTTAAAAAAGCTTTGCTAACTTGATAGTTAAAATGGTATTTAATAGTCTTAATATGATTTCCTGTGATTACTAGAGAGGTTGAACATTTGTTCATGTGTTATCATCTATTTACATGTATTCCTCTAGTGAAATCATACCTTTAGCCTATTTTTTCTATTGGGTTGTTAGACTTCTTTAAAAATTGATTTGTAGTAGCCCTTTACATATTCAGGATAAAATTACTTCTCTTTTATATATGTCAGAAATATTTGTATCAAATTGCTGTTTGCCTTTTATATTTCATCTTTTATTTCCTAAAGAGTTTAAAATTTTTATTTCATCGAAATTTCAATCTTTTTAAAAATGGGTGTTTGCTCTTGAGGGCATGGTTAGAAAAGTCTCTCATCTGATATTATATAAATATTTAATTATATTTTCCTTGCTTTTCAAGTTTCTTTTTTTTTTTTAATTTTTTTTCTATTTATTTATTTATCATAGTCACAGAGAGAGAGAGAGAGAGAGTCAGAGACACAGGCAGAGGGAGAAGCAGGCTCCATGCACCGGGAGCCCGATGTGGGACTCGATCCCAGGTCTCCAGGATTGCGCCCTGGGCCAAAGGCAGGCGCCAAACCGCTGCACCACCCAGGGATTCCAGCTTTTCAAGTTTCATTCCAAATATTTACACTTTAATCCCATTAGGAATTTCTTTCATTATTGTGGAGAGATGAAACCTGGAGTGATGTTCAAAATATTTAACAACCATTATGCTGTGGATGTGGACCAATCAAAATGAATGCCAATTATAAAAACTGGGTATGGCCAGATTGATAGTTCTTGATGAATATCTCTTTTTTTTTTTGGATCTTGCTGAATATCTCAATGAAACAGATTTTTTCCCCTATACAGTCAGCTATTACACTCCTCAAGTCAGCTTGACACACTCCTCATTGGTTTAAAATGACTTCTTTATTCAGTATTAATTATTTTTTATGGGGCGCCTGGGTGGTTCAGTGGTTGAGCGTCTGCCTTTGGCTCAGGGGGTGATCCCATGTCCTGGGATGGAGTCCTGCATCAGGCTCCCCGCAGGGAGCCTGTTTCTCCCTCTGCCTATGTCTCTGCCTCTCTCTGTGTCTCTCATGAATAAATAAATAAAATTTTAAAATCTTAAAATCTTAAAATAAATAAATAAATAAATAAATAAATAAATAAATAAATAAATATTTTACATATTTGGACTCTTTCTGAAAGAGACTCTCAATGATATGACACCCTAACTCTCCCTATTCCTAGTAAGGCAGTAAATTCAACACTGTTTTGATTACTGTAGCTTCAGAAAACATTTGGCTATCTCGCAGAACTATTCTTTAACTTCCTTTTCAGATCACTGTGACTGGCAGGCAAGGAAAAGGTGTCACTACAGTGACACTTGATCATCAGGAGATAACAGGGCTGCTGTAACTCAGTGGAGGCAGGAAAGAATGTTTCTCTCTCAAGTGTTCCGTTGGGACATCTTTTGATGCTCCCATCCTCAATTTCAAAAAAAAATTATGAAAAAGAAAAAAATGTATGGGGAAATCTAAAATATACGTTGTAGTAAAAACAGATCAGATTTACCTAGTTTCAAACCAGAGTGCTATACTGATCTCTTTGAAACAGAGCCTATGAAGGAATAATACAGAAATGACTGAAAAATTAAAATTATTTCAGAAAAGAGCATTAGTAGTCAATAATTCCATACGACTTCCAGTTTTGAGTTGTAGTGCTTATGTAATTTTCCTTAGGAGATTGTTTCTAATATGTCAACCATTCTTAATATATGGAACATTTTGTTGGTTTTCCGTTTTCCTCTTTTAGGTTACTGATATTTTTCTTGATCTAATTCCCTTTTAATTATATTAAATAATTTCTCTCATTTCCTTTTAAAAGTTATTTTGTTTTCTCCATTTCTTAGATACTACCTATTTCCTGAGTGTATGTGTGCCTTCATGCCTATATGTTCTTACATGTGCTGCATTAGTAAAATGGTGGTGCTGCTTGCTATTATCTTGAAATGTCTCTTTACTTTTCTTGGTCAGTAAAGTTTAATGCATATGTGAGATTGTTGAAGTAATAATTATTTATAAGACTTAATGTGATTGTTATTTATGTCATAAATGTAAATAATGTATCTCAATTTGGATGTAATCTTATGTAACTTTTGTTTGATAAAATATAATCTGTGTAAGTAATAAATTATTGTTCACATTCTTCATTGGTGGGCATTTATAATTTTTCAAAATAGTTTTGACAGTTTTACATTTTTGTTTTATTGGATAACCTGTATAATGAGCTTGTTTATTTGAAGAAGGCAACATTATTTTACAGTTTTAAGGAAAATAGTATTATGAGACTTAGCAGCAATACAAATATGTTAACAAGTATTACTGAAGTTGTTACTTCTGGGTTGTGGGAAGTTTTGTTTTTCTCTGTTTGCTTACCTATATTTAAACATTTATTTTTAAATAACCATCTATCACCTTGTTTAAAAAAATTAACAATTTAAACATTGTGTGTTTTTCCACAGAGTTCTGAGGAGACCCATAATAAAACAGACAAAGAAGGAAGTGTGGGGTAGAGGACTGTGGTTTGCAATTTGCAATTCTGTTCCTCCACTGGTTCTTAAGGGAGTTGGGCAAAAATAATCTATATGTTCTTCACATCTTTGAGGAATGCATTATTTAACCAGGTGAGTAATATTTAATTTTTTAATATTTATGGCCTTTTATATGAAAAAGAAATGAGAGTGCTGGAGACTTTCTACTTGCAAATAGTCTTTTCAGTTCTCCCTGACCATTAGTATTTGCAGTCTGAAATGAATATACTATGCATCCATACAAGTTTGCTAGGGCTGCCATAATGAATACACAGACTGGGTGGTTCAAACAATAGATTTATTTTCTCACACTTCTGGAGGTTATAAGTCTCCAACCAAGGTGTCAGGAGAGTGGGCTCCTTCTGAGGACCATCTTCTCCTTGTGTCTTCACATGTTCTTCCCTTTGCTCAAATTTCCTCTTCTTATAAGGACACTGGTCATATTAGATCAGGGCTCACCCTAATGACTTCATTTTATCTTAATTACCTTTGTAAAGATCCTCTTGATATGGAGTCACATTCTCAGATACAGGGGAATTCTTTAACACGTGACTTTTTTGTGGGGGGACACAGTTCAGTTCATAAGGGCAAAAGTATGCCTATTTTATTCAGATACTCTTTGGTTCTATAACCACACAGTAGCTCATGTAAGTGGTATTTAACTTCTGAGTTAAAGACTCCTTTGAGGATGAAAAGTAGGGGCCCTCTACCCAGAGAAATGCATATATACACTCAATTCCACATTAACTACCTCCTCATCCTAGGGAACCCCTAGGCTCTAGAATCCTTGGTCCAGATTCTATTAAAACTACAATGTTAGGGAATTCAGTGATCAAATCCATCAGACTAGTTGTTTGAAACTCACAAAACTTAGGAAGGTTTGCCAGTACTAATTACAATTTTAGATCTTTCACCTAAATGTTTATAATCCATTGGCTATAAACTTGGCAGTGCAAGAAACTGAAAGAAGCTCTGTAAAATTTTCACTATAGCAACGTCAACTCCCAAGTGCATGCTGGGAACTCTCCTGAAAAACAGGGGCAGTTCTCTTAATTTCCAAAGAGGTCTCTGATACCAGATTTTAAGCACAGATCCATAGAAAGAGAGGTCTGGTATACAGAGCTTTCTGTAGAATGCATGGACTTGAATGAATGTTTAGACCTGGTGCAGAGAATAGTTTGATGATGCTGTTTTGTTCTGGTACATTATCTAAATAAATAAATTAATTAATTAACAAATAAATCTGAGGTCAGTTGCTAGTTTTTGTGTTGTTAGCATGGCACTTTGTCAGGGTTTGTTTCAGGAAGAAAACTGGTATCTAAGTTCATTCTATTTCTGAAATTTTAAATAGTTCTTTCTAGCTTTTGCTTTATAGTTCATTTTAACTCCATTATCAAAACAAAATTCCAAATGCTTATTCAAGAAAATAGAGAAACTAGGAACCACATAAAATTCCACATTATATAACCACACTACAACTCTGTACACAAGCCAAAAATATAGTGAAGGAAAAAAGTGTACTTATGTATCAAAAATTCTCTAATTAAATTATAAAATTTTACTGTTTCTGTAGTTTCTCATAAGTGCATTTTTTTCTTTGTCCTTTTATTCATTTGAAAAATTTTGCAGTTTTGAATCTATATTGTTACAAGTATGTTTTTACTGGAAATTAACTGGCATGCTAAAAATTATTAACAAAATCTAATTTTGCTTAAAACATTGATTCCATAGTATGAAATAAGCTGTTACTATATTAAACAGGCTTATTTATTATTATTTTTAAAACAAACTTGTTAAAGAAGGAAATTTAGAGATCCTATACTTTGATAAATTAAAGATCAATATTAATATTTTTATTTCCTTTCCCAAATATGAAAGCTCTTTTGATGTACCATTTTGTTTTATGTTACTCACTTGACTTCCAGTTGTCTGTGCTACTTAGGTAGGGAAAATCATGAATATACAAAACTAATGTTTGTTTTTTTCAAAAAGGCTCTCGAGGAAAGATTTATGGATTAGATAGCTATTGTATGAAATAAATCTCATAGCAGATACTAAAAAATGGTTTAAATTACTTGTAAACAATGATCAACTTTTGACTTCAGTAATGGTGACAGAATTTACAGTTTTGGCCACAGATGGCAAGAATTCCTTAGAAATGATTTTTTTTAAAACCCAACTCAGATTTTATTCAGATCTCATCAGGTTTTCCACAAATTTTTTTCTGTTCTAGAATATCAAACTGTGTTTAGAATAAGTTTTATTTTATCAAGTGATTTCTGTTCTTCCCATATTCTTTTTTTCAAAAGATTTTATTTATTTATTCATAAAAGACACACAGAGAGAGAGAGAGAGAGAGAGGCAGAGACACAGGCAGAGGGAGAAGCAGGCTCCATGCAGAAAGCCCGATGTGGGACTCGATCCTGGGTCTCCAGGATCGGGCCCTGGGCTGAAGGCAATGCTGAACCTCTGAGCCACCCAGGCTGCCCTGTTCTTCCCATATTCTATAATAATTTCTGAACAGTAGAAATTCTGACCATTCTCTGTGTGTGTGTTTATATATGTTTTTTGTCCTCTATAGCAGAATAGCAAAAGCAATCTTATGTGATTTGGTATCAAATTGACCTGAGTTTTAATCCTAATTTTGCTACTGAATTTTGGGGCATTGGTGGCATCAGCTAAACTGTCTAAACTTCATCCATAAAATAGAAATAATAATAACAATAATACCTATCTCACTGAGCCGGTAAGACTAAATGTGAATATACAACGAACCATAGTACTGATTGTTGGTATTTTTATTACTTACCGTCTAACAAAGATACTGAAGAAAGAATTATCTGGAGAGCAGATGGCCAAAGATGATTTTTACAAATGCGAGGAGGGGGGAGTGGCACAGAAAATCACAACTTGACAAATCAACTCTGAAATAATCAAGAATCAATTGTTCAGTAAAATTAAGAAGCTTTTCTATTTCTTGCCAGCATATTTATATCAAAATGTGTAACATGGGGCCAGTTTTGTTACTTGGCATGTTCCTGGCCATTTGTAAAGAAAATGTTCAACAGCTGTTGATCTGGGAGGCAGATGGATGGATGACATTTATGAATTGTATTTTTCAGATGGAGAAACTGAGGCACCACGTGGTTAATTGTTTTTCCCCACCTTCCACATGTATGAAACATCAAATTTGAAATTACTGTTTATTAATATCTTCTGCCTTCCAGCTCTGTGCTGCAGAAAGAAATTGCCAGTGGATGAGATGGTAAAAATGGGGGGCTTTCTCTAAGGGAGGCCAGCTGAAGAGTCGTGCTTTTGTGTATGGTACAGATGGCCAACTGGTAGTGCTTACCCGGGCTTCCCTCCCCTGCAGCCACCCACCCTCAAGTGACAGCTTTTTGCATCTTCTTGTCTAATTAAACCACCAACAGAGAATGCCAGTTATCTGCTTGCATGACACCTCTGAATATTAAGTAGCTTTTGTAATTAATTATTTTTTGAAAGGCTTGATTCTCCATAATTAAATAAACCTTTGTGAATTAATAATAGGTTAGCATGGTATATGAACTAAAAACACCATGAGCAACAACTTGGCAGTGAGGGAAGAGGTTTGCATCTAATACAGGGTGTCTGTTGATCAATCCTTGATGATCTGAATGCTCCCGGTACCAACATCATGATGTGTTTCTTCTTTCCTCTATATTCTTGTGCACCCAAGTGGAACCAATTGTTTCTGCACAGAGTAAGATATAAAAATGCAGATTCGCGTAAATAACTTATTGCCCAACAAGGCAGTCTGTGTTGTACACGAAAATATGCCACAAGCAGCTGTCTGCCTCATATCGCCCTCTGGGTTATGACTGTGATGCTGTTTGGTAACTTTTGTGTCTTTTTGTGCTGGAGGCGACACTGAGACCCTGTAATGGATGCTGGCAAGATCTTGAGAGCAAGGGCGTGGAAAGAATGCCTTTAATCAAGGTCAGGTTCTTCCGTGATAAGCTGGTGGGGTGTGACAGAGCTGGCCCACCCCTGAGGACAATCCAGTATGCCCCCATGTCTAGCTGGGGAGTCTGCTCTTTTGCCCTTGAGAAGCCAGGCAGCTGGGGAAGCAGGAGACCCGTTGCTGGGTGATATCCTGCCTCCCGGGGCTGGCATCATGATTTGCTTGTGCCGTGGAGGCTGTTTAATCTAAGTCGGTAGGCTAGGTCTAGGTTGGCTGCCGACACTGGATTGGACAGGTGTTTGGCCAGGCGCAATAGTGGGAAAGGATGATGGGCGGAGTTAGGTGAGCAAAAGTGGCCCTGCTCTTTCCTTCCTCCTCCTTTCCCTGTTCCTGTCTTTCCCTTTGTCTGCTTGTCCTGCTTGCACACTTTTGTTGCCGTGGTTGGCACAGCTATTGCCTTGCTTAGATTTTGGCTATAATGAGTAACAAGATCATGCCTTAACATTATAAAATTTCAGATCTGGAAGGTTGTCTTGGGGGTTCTGGACCTACCAGGGAGAGTGGTGAATCTAAAAGATTCTGGAAGGCGTTCAGGGTTTCTCCTAGGGGGTTGACTTTTTGTTAGATGAACCTAGGAGTGCTGTTTGGCTTAGATGTAAGGGTAGCGGTTCCAATGATAATTATCATCATCATAATTAATATACATTGTATGACGCATGCTCTATATACCTTGACTTTTGATATTTTTAATTTTTAAAAATTTTAAATATTTTTTTTTCCCAAAGATGTAGAGAGAGAGGGAGCGAGCATGAGCAGGAGAGGCCGAGAGAAGGGGAGAAAGAATCCCAAGCAGATTCCACCCTGAGCCAGGAGCCGGAGGGGGTTGGGCGGGGTCGGGCTTGGGCTCCACCTTAGGACCTTGAGATCATGACCCTGAGATCACCACCTGAGCCGAAACCAAGAATCCGCTCCTCAGTCAACTGTGCCACTTAGGCACCCCTTTAGTTTTTAAAAGATGATGTAGCTGCATGGTTCACAATGCAAAAATTAAAAGAGACGGTAGAAATTTCCCCTCTTCCCTCCACTGCATTACCACCTGTCCAAAAAATAAACAACGGCTATCCATTTATTATATATCCTCCCTGAGGTTTTTACACAGAAGAAAATATGCACATATATATTCACCTCTGTCTCCTGGCATAAGCAGGAACACATCATACAGTGTTCTGCACTTCATGCGTTGTCGTCAGTTAATCCTCACACCAGTCCGCCCTGATTTCACAATCAGAATTCAGCTGTGGCTGAGTCCCTAGCTCGGGGCGCCGCAGCAGGGCCGGCGCTGGGTTCCCCCGACCCGACCCGCAGGAGCAGCGCGATCTCTCTCGGTCGGCGGTCGGCGGCTGCCCTGCCTCCCGAGGCCGCTGCCCACGCTTCCTGCGGATTTGCTCAGGCTCCTGGGGCTCTGGCCTTCGGCCCACGGACTCCGCGCAAGTTAGGGTGTGTGGCAAGACTTAGCTCTGCATCCATTGGCGCTTCTTTCCGCTTTTTGTTTTGTCCATGAAGTAATGATTTCTAAAAAATAGTAGTCAAATATATGTAACATAAAATTTACCATCTTAACCATTTCTAAGTGTACAATTCAGTGGCATTAAGTACCTTCCAGAATTTTCATCCTCTTAAGCTGAAACTCTTAAAGCTCTTAAACCTGCTCCCGCAGCTGCAGGGAACCTCTATTCTACCTTCAGTCTCTAAGAGTTTGACTACTCCAGGTACCTACTGTAAGTGGAATGGTACTATATTTGTCTTTTTTTGTGATTGGTTTATTTCACTTAGCATAGTGTCATTAAACATATATCTGAATTTCAGATACTTTTTCAGACTGAATAACATTCCGTTATGTATATAGCATATGGTGTTTATTTATGTGTTTGGTGGTGGGCACCTGGGTTGCTTCTACCTTTTATCTGTTGTGAATAATGCTGCTAGGCATATAAGGGTACTGATATCTGTTTGTGAGTCTGCTTTCAGTTCCTTGGGTGGATACCCAGAAGTGGAATTGCTGGATCTTATGCAGTTCTACTTTTAATTTTTTGAGGAACTGTGCACAAAGTTTCAATTTCTCTCTATCTTTGCCCATTTATTATTGTTTTGTTTTTAAATGTGAGGTAGCATTTGTTTTATGACATGCCATTAAACACATCCCTTAATTCTTGGATGGGGCCCACCTGCCACAGAATTTAGATCTTCTTACCTCAGGTCCCTCTTGTAGGGGTGAGAGGAGCAACCAGCCTGGAGGCCAAGTGAAGCTGGTGGCTCACCTCAGAATACCTGGTTAGACCTCTCTACCCACCTGGGTCCTTGGTGACTTCCCTCTGTGCTTTAGGATGACTGTATCTTCTTGCTGCTTTTGGAGAAGGATTTTCTTGACCTTTGCCAAAAATACAGGATGAGCTTCCAGAATGCAGAGAGAGCTTTCCCATTGCGTAGGTTTCTCATGTATTTCATTCTCTTTGGCTGGCTGTTCGCTTTGTTAAAGTGGGAGATCTTTTAAACCTAGTAACATTTTCATTCAATAAACCAAGTCATTGTAAGACAGGTCTGCCTTTCAGATTTACCTCAGCCTTTGTTTTTATCCTCCTGGAAAAGAAGATGGGAATGTTTCTCCCATAGTGTAATATGCAGGATATATCATATACTATGCAGACTCCCCAGGCTAGTGATTCAGTTTGGCAGCTTAGGTGAGCCATTTTTTCCCCATCTCCCATCTTTTCCCATCTTCAGCCTTGAGCTCTGCTCTGTGCAGGTATTTCTTGGGAATTGGTTAGGCACCTTTAATCACTCAGGACCCAGGCATGGCCTCAGAGCTGCACCAAAGTGAGGTATTTGTGTTCCTGCTGTCACCCCTACCTCTCATGCAAGGCTTAGCTGCCACTAGGAAAGAGATGGAGCACGTGTGCTTGGAGCTGTAATCCACTCTCAGACTGTCTTCTCTACATTACTGAAAATAGCCATTTGAAAAAGTGGTACTCCGGGGCACCTGGGGGGCTCAGTCGGTTTGTTGTGCCCAAGATTGCGAATCCGAGAAACCACCGACGAGCCGACACCGCTGCAAACGCACGAGGGTTTATTTACAAGCTCGAGCCTGGGTCCAAGTGCACCCGACACAACAGAGCAGGGACTTGGACCCCGAGACTAAGAGGCGTAGCAGCTTTATAGGGGCCAGTGGCCCATGGGATACGCAGCAAGTTGCACAGTCGTGTCGGTCCACACGCAGGTGGCCGATTGAATTACACCTTGCCCTATAGTATCCTCTTGAGCTGGCCTCTTGCTTTGGTCAGAATCGGCGCGCAGTTTCGGCGGGCACAGAGCAGGGTTACGTTGTCATGAGCCGATTTCCATTTAGGGTGTGCCCAGCGGCTCGACTAGGGTGGGGCAGCGCCTTAAGCAATAAGCGGGTCATGTGGGGTCATACAGCAGGTGGCGGGTGTAGCACAAAATGGAATCAGTCCTGCTCTGCTTGTCCAGGGGTAGGGGATTTTTGTTAAATTTCCTGGGTCCCACAGGTTAAGCATCTGCCTTTGGCTCAGGTCATGTCCAGCTCCCTGCTCAGCGGGGAGTCTGTTTCTCTCTCTCTCCCTCCACTCCTCCTCCTGCCCTTGCTTGTGCGCGCTCTCTCTCACTCTCTCAAATAAATAAATAAAATCTTAAAAAAATAATAAAATAGAATAAATTAAAAAGTGGTACTCTTTTTAGTGACAAAAGCAAATACATGTTCAAAGCAGAAAACTTGGAAAGTGAAGAAAAACATACCACTATAAACATTGTAGTGCACAGGATTATAATACTGTTTTACACATAGCCCACCTGTTGGCTTAAAAAATTGTATAATTGTCCTACACGAACAAATGTTGTTTCACTGTATATCTTCTAGTAATAATATTCGTGGCATAATATGGGATATACAATACTTCATTTAAAAATGTCTTTATTGTTGAAAATTTAGACAATATCCTTTTTGGCTGTTATAAAGTTTCATGAACATCCCAGTACATATATATGTGAAAATTACACTACTTTAAATGCTATTTTTGGGAAGATGTATAGGAAAGTCTATTTTATTATTGGTGACCCTGACTCCATAGGGAAGTGAGCTGACAATGTAGAGACAAATGTTGATAAAAGGGAGTGGAAAGAGAGTAACCTTCCTTTTGAATTAAGCCTAAGCGTATCTGGGCACTGACAAACCAACTCCAGGGAACTCTGAACAAACTTAGCATCACTATTGCCAATTTCATTTGACAGACTTCTAAAATGTTCAGGATGCTCGTTTCTCTCTCTTCTTGCTATTTGTCACCTTGACTAGTGGAACCCTTGGCAATATCTTCCTAACAAGAAGCCATACACTCAAAACGTAGACCTAATGCCTTTTTAAAATGATTAAATATTTATTTATTTACGTATTTATTGATTTATGTATTTATGTATGTATTTATTTATTTATTTTTAGGGAGAGAAAGAGAGAGTGCTAGTGGAGGGACAGGGGGAGAGAAACTCCAGCAGACTCCCTGCTGAGCATATAGCTGTTGGGGGGCTGCATCTCAGGATCCTGAGATCATGACCTGAGCCGAAATCAAGCCAAAACCTGTATTTTCCTACCAATTAACTTGGAATCAAATAAATCATAAGTATAGTAAATTATATGTCATTACAAAAATAAATATCTTCCTATAAACTTTCTTTTTTTTACTTTAAAGATTTATTTATTTTAGAGAGAGAGTGCAGGAAGGAGAGGCAGGGGGAGAGGGAGAGAGAATCTTAAGCAGCTGCCATGCTGAGCATGGAGTCCCCTGCAGGGCCCACACTTGTTACCCTGAGACCACAGCCTAAGCCAAAACGAAGAGTCGGATGCTTATCTGAATGTGCCATCTAGGCATCCCTCTAAATGTTCTAAATTTTTCTTAGAGTAATCAGAGACATTCAAAGGGTTTCCACAAATTCAAGTCATATGAAGTGAGCATAAAAGCATGGCATGTATCCCACATGTGTGTAGAAATGTATATGTAGAAATTATAAAACAGTTCTACAATGTGATAAATTTAGCTCACATCTAGATCTTCAGGGCTGAAGAAACTTGAGAAAGGCCTATCCCACCTCATTTGATAGGTAAGGAAAATGGGTCCCACGATATTAAGTGACTTGTTGGAGATCACCGTGCTTACATTAATTCAACATGTAATTAATGATAGTTTTGCTTCCTTTTTTAGAACTTAGGTATAGTAAGTGGGTAGTAGGGTGGGCTTCTCAGAACCCCACTTCAGGACTGAAATATTTGTCACCCAAAATACTAGGAATTTTGGTGGCAGGTAGCTCCCGGTTGAGTCCCTCTCTGAGGACTTGCCCTTGATAGCAGAAAGCCTCTTTCTGGAACGTCATACTCTTATCTCAAGGGGCAGCTTGCATGTGAAGCCTGAGGTGTCTGGTTGATGAGGAGTAAGAAAGGCCTGGCACCCTCATTCTCAATGGAGACAACTCTAAACAGCCAGGAAGATCAGCAGAAGCCCAATTTCTCCCTCTGTCCAATGTGGCTTCCTTTCCTTGCCTACAGGTATTGATCCTGAGAACACTTTCTTCTAAATGTCCTGCATACAAATTCCATTTCAGAGTTTGCTTCTCAGGAAATTAAACTGGGACATTAGACTAACCACTGGGGCATAGTTTGGATCACTGAGTCTTTGAAAAATAACATACCATGGAGTTTACACTGATGTCTTATTTTTTTTTAATACTCTTCATAAATTTTCTTAGGGAGTGAACAGAGGTATTCAAAGTGGTTATGTCAGGTCAAGTTTGAACATGTATGTATGTATACAAATGCATACATATTGTATACATTGTATATGATATGCAAGCACACATTTTAAAAAAATATTTCATTTGTTTATTTGAGAGAGAGGGAGCAGGAGTGTGGGGGAGGTTTGGGGTGGAAGGGGTGAGGGTGGGGGAGGGGGAGGGGTAGGCTCCCCACTGAGCAGGGAACCTGGCTCCACCCCAGGGCCCTAGGATCATGACCTGAGCCAAAGGTAGATGCTTAACCAACTGAGCCACCCAGGAGCCATACAAGTACACATATTTCTGGTAATTTTACAGCATTTCCATAAGACTTAAATTTGGAAAAGATGTATCTTATTTATTATTTTTTCCTCCTTCCTTTTACATCCATCAAATTCATAGTCATTATTAAAGAGAGAAGAAAAAACCCAGGTTTTATGTTTGGGAAAAAGGGAGGGATGATTGGTGGGAATAAGAGATGAAAGATATTTATGAGCTAATTTTTTGGAAATTAAATCTGAGGATTTGAAAGAAAAAGGAAAAATACAGAAATAAAATAACAAATGGCCAGGTATGTATTACTGGCTGTTTGTCAATTAGTTATTATATTTGATCTTTTGGTATATAAAAAAAGTGCTACAGACAGAGAGCACTTGGGATATCTCTTTACAGCATGGCAGGCCCCCCAGGCTTCCCTATTCTATGGTACTTGTTTGAACCACCAGTCACACAACAACTGATCTTTGACCTCAGCAACACTGAATGGGTGAACATGGACAGGAACCATGTGGAAGCGTCACTGAGTAGCATGGAATGAGTGCAGTGATGAACTAAGTGTTGAAAGCAGAACACACCTTACCCGTGTGTGGATAGTCCCCCTAATGGAAGGTACAAATTGAATTCCAGGCAGTAAAACTTCAGTGAACCAACACCTTGGGAAAATGGCTTTTCCTCTAATATAGCCAGTAGCATTTAAAAGTCTTCCAAATTTGTGAAGATTGAATGGCTTGTATAGAAGGGTTTGGAATTCATGATGAATTCACAAGTAACTCCTGATATTCCCAAACAAGTTTCTTCCCCCTTCTTCCCTGTTCAGTAAATCTACTGCTGAGTCACACAAGTCAGAAACCTGGAAATCTCCTTGAATTCTCCTTACCTGACACACATAATTGATTTAACCTTTTATGGGATCGTTCAAATCTACTCCTTCCTCTTTATGCTGGCTTCTGTCCAAATTTGGAGTCTCATCAGTTCTGGGTTGGATCATTATAGAAATCTCCTACTTGGTTTTGATACCCTTAATCTTGCTTCCCAGCCACCACTCTACCCCACATCACATGCAGAATTTGCATGGTCATCAGTGCAGTTCTTCCTAAAGTGCAAATCTGGCATATCTTTCCTTATTAAAAACAAAACAAAACAAAACAAAACAAAACAAAACAAAACAAAACAAAACAACAACTCATTGGCAGTTCCCTACTGCTCATCAAATAGGGTTCTGGCTTTCAGCTTCATTGAGCACCTTTCTAGGCTTCATGCTTTATATTTCAGTAACGCCAAACTGATTGTATATCCCCACACCAAATATTTCCCACCACTATGCCTTTGATCATGCCTCTTCCTTGTCTTGAAATATAATCACTACTCCTATTATTTCAGTGGGCTAACTCCTACTCATACTTTGAGACCACATTGCTGTCTTCTCCTTGAGGAAATCTTTCACAATTTCTTCCAGCAGGGGTGTCTGTCTTGTTTGTTTTTAAAATATTTTATTATCTATTCATGAGAGACACAGAGAGAGGCAGAAACATAGGCAGAGGGAGAAGCAGACTGTCTGTGGGGAGCCCGATGCGTAACTCGATCCCAGGACCCTGGGATCACAACCTGAGCCAAAGTAGATGCTCAACCACTGAGCCACCCAGGTGCCCCTGTCTGTCTGTTTTTATGTCTGTCCCTCCTATTCTGGTATGAAATCCAAATCCTATTGAACTCTGCATTTCAGCGTCATACATAGTACCTGCACTTAGTCAGTGATTATAAATTTTGGTTGACTACCAGATAGTTTAGCCAGGAAAAATGTTGACCTACTATTCAGAACACCAGATGGGTGACCAGACCTAAGCAGACAGAACATCAGTGACACTAACTGGGGCATCTCGAACACAGACATTCACCTGCAGTAGTTTTTTCCCCAAGAAAGAGACAGAAGGCTGGGCACCAGGTATGCTTTGAGTCTTTGTTGAGCCTCTATGAGCCTTGTGGGCTCATACAAGCTAGATCACTGGAGTTGGGAAAGAGTGTGTACTTCAAGTCATTGGGCAAGTGGAAGGGCAAAGGGGAGGTGGTAGAGAGGACAAGATGTCACTGAATATTGCAGGAATGCACAAAAGCAATAGCAACTTTTGCATGGAAGGGACTGATCAGTAGACATCTTCATCTTTCCTTTTCTATTCTTCTCTCTCATTCACTTCCCTTTTTATTTCTCATTCCGCTTCTTCCTCTGCCTCTTTCCTTTAGTTTTGGTGGACATAGTACATTTTATGTCCCAAATGACCTTTCAAAAGTAGTGGCATGCAAACAGAAAAATCTAGGTAGAGAAAAATCTGTTGAAGTACAAAATAAATTTGGGTTCAAAAGGAGGGTTGAAATTAAAAAGATGACAAGTAAAGTGGTTCATTCATTAAGTTGGGCATCACCAGCTTTAAAATCAGTTATAAATCAAGTACTTGCATTATGCAAGGCATATGGCCTTGGTGCATAAATCTCATAACATTATTGCTGCTAAAATAAAGTGCAAGCTCAAAGTGCTGGGTTACAAACCAAAATAGGAAAATATATGGTGTTAGGTGATATGACACAACGCTTAGTCTCCCTCAGTGCTGTCAATCACGCATAAGGTATTGCGTATCTTTGGCCATTTGTGGATCAGAATTTGCATACAATGTTTACGACTTCTTATGAATAGTTTGAGGGGCTAGAGACGAATACTATGCTTCAGAGTATTTATATGAAGGTAAAACCACCAGTGCTAGAATAAGACCACAGCAGAATTGCCATGCTACTAGATTTATGGTATTTTTGCTTGAAGGAGTTGTTTCTTATGTTTGGTTTAAAATATGTGTCCAGGTCAGGACATCATTTCAGCCCTTCTACTAGTTGTTTCTCACAATGTGGGCCTTTGACCTGAATCAGAATCACCTGAGGTGCTCATTTTGGTCCAGATTCTTGGGCGCCCCCTCTGGAGGGGGGGCGCCCCCTCTGATCAACAAGATCAGAATGTCACAGAGGTGGGGCCAGGGCTCTGCTGTTCAGTTAAAAGCCATCATGTGCCCATTTTCTGTAGCATGCTATGTTATGGAAGTGATATCAGTCTCTGAGCAGCATGGACTAAAGCAATGACACATCACATAAGCTCCCGATCATGTTGGATGGAAGATGTGGTTAGCTCTCAAATAGTGGAATTTAAGTCAGAAATTGTAGGCCACACCGTTGGTATTACACACATGGTGAAGCTGGTGAGCTTTGAGGGCCTGACCTAATGGCAGTCAAGGGCTCCCAGGTGGTGGAGGAAAACCCTTTCCTGGTGACATGACAAAGCAGTGGTTAGAACAGTGCCCATGACCTTGGAGGGGGCCCTGCCAGAGGGTATTAACCACAATTGTATTTGGCTCCCTGTCTAATGCAGGGGAGGTTTTCTTTCTTTTTTTTTTTTTTATAAATTAATTTTTATTGGTGTTCAATTTACCAATATACAGAAAAACACCCAGTGCTCATCCCGTCAAGTGTCCGCCTCAGTGCCCGTCACCCATTCCCCCCCACCCCCCCGCCCTCCTCCCCTTCCACCACCCCTAGTTCGTTTCCCAGAGTTAGGAGTCTTTATGTTCTGTCTCCCTGATATTTCCAGGGGATGTTTTCTTGAGGGTATAATCCTGACCTTGAGCAAAACCGAATAGGGAAGTGGTCTACTTCCGTAGGCTGTGATTTGCACCCAAGCACAGCCAAATTCATCTGCTGCTCTGTACAGATCCTGAGCCTTCAGCCAGCCAGCCCTTCTGCCACTGGCGAAGCAGGCCTGCAGGAAAGCTTCAGGGCCAGATGCATGGGCAGCAGGTTCATTGTATCTTAGTGCATGAACAGGAAGTCAGATAATGATCCTTCTTAATGACTTTCCTCCCGTTTGATGGGATCCCAGAAATTTAAACATATTTTCCTGCCTTGATCCACTCCCCTCTGATAACCTAGAATATTGTTATATCTATTATATTATTTCTATCTCTAGCAATATAATTCCTAATGAGGAATGTCATTGAAAATGCACCCTCTATTTTATTTAACGGAAGCATTCGTGTCTGCAATATACTCACATGACATCTTAGAAAAGGATATTGGATTTGTTCCAAGACTTTTTCAGCTTACTCTAGCATCTGGAGTATGTGAACATTCACTACTAATTCTAAAAGCTGTAGCTTATCTATTACAACGCCTGGATTCATCATTATCAGACTGAGGGGGTTGTAGCTCACTTGTTTTGGCTCTGAGTATTCCTATCTGGCTGCAAAGTAGAATATTTGCAGTGCCTCTAAGGACATGAAAATGTCACCATTCTGACCTTGCAGAGAGCCCAGCTGCTCTGTCCCTGCATCAGTCTACGTTAGGACCTCCCTACACACCTCAGATTGTCATGCTTGTAACACATTTGTATGGACTCCAACCAGGCTGTCCACACTTCAGCTGAGAGAGGAGAAAGAAAGAGAGCAAAGGTCCTCTAATTCAAAGTTACTGATCGTCTTACGCACTGGTTCCTGGCTTATTTATTTATTTATTTATTTATTTATTTATTTATTTTAGGTTCCGCTTATGGGTGGAATCATACAGTATTTGTCTTTCTCAGTCTGACTTATTTCACTTAGCCTAATACCCTTTGGTTCCATCCATGTTGTTGCAAATGGCATGACCTCATCCTTTTTGATGGCTGCATAATATTCTGTTATGTACACACACACACACACACACACACACACACACACACTACATTTTCCTTATCCATTCATCTGTTGATGGACGACATAGGTTGCTTCCATATATTTTGGCTACACTATTGTAAACAGTGTCACAGTAAGCATAACAATGCATATGTTTTCATAAAATAGTGTTTTCATTTTCTTTGGGTAAATGCTGGGAGGGAAGAGAAAGAAAGAAAGAAAGAAAGAAAGAAAGAAAGAAAGAAAGAAAGAAAGAAAGAAAGAAGAAAGGAAGGAAGGAAGGAAAGGTCTTCAATTGTTTTTCATTAACTTACTTAGGATTGCCATTTCAATAATTCCCATTGTCTGGAACAGATCTATGATTCTTATTCTTTTTTCCATTTTTTAAAAATTAAAGTTCGATTTGCCAGTATATAGCATAACACCCAGTGCTCATCCCATCAGGTGCTCCCCTCAGTGCCCGTCACCCAGTCACCCCATCCCCCTTGCCCACCTCCCCTTCCGCTACCCCTTGTTCATTTCCCAGAGTTAGGAGTCTCTCATTTTCTGTCTCCCTCTGATATTTCCCACTCATTTTCTCTTCTTTCCCTTTTATGCCCTTTCACTACTTTTTATATTCCCCCAATGAATGAGACCATATAATGTTTGTCCTTCTCCCATTGACTTCCTTCACTCCGCAGTTTGGCTATTGTGAACATTGCTGCTATGAACATTGGGGTGCAGGTGTCCTGGCGTTTCACTGCATCTGTATCTTTGGGGTAGGTACCCAGTAGTGCAGTTGCTGGGTCATAGGGTAGCTCTATTTTTAACTTTTTGAGGAATGTCCTCATTGTTTTCCAGAGTGGCTGCACCAGTTAAGCCAAGGTCTTCTAATTCAGACTTTCTGATAATCTTACCCCTTGGTTCCTGGCTTCTTGCTTTTGTCTCTGACCTTCCAGACTCTAGACCTTGCCTGTAGCTATGGCACCTGCCAATGGCTGCCAGCCTTAGCTGACCTATCTGGGACATACCCCTTGTAAGACTGATTCTTGCAACCTTGTCCCCTGCACTTGCCTCTCTCACCAGTAGGAGCTGTCAGATCCCCACCTGGCAAGGCAGGCCTCTAGGTAAAAACTCTTCCTGGCTCTATGGATTCTGTTTCCACAAGAATCTAGAATTTACCTTAGACCTGGACCTAAGCTCTGTGTGGACAGGTACTCTGTTGATCTGCCTACTCATGTGTTTCCTGTGTAGCTGGTACTCAATAAATGCTGACCAAATATTAAATGTTGATAGACTTTGACATTTAATTTTAATTTATTTTTTACAAAGATTCTATTATTTATTTGAGAAAGAGAGAGTGAGCAAGCATGAGCAGGGGGAGGAGCAGAGGGAGAGGGACAAGCAGACTCTGTGCTGGGCATGGAACCCCAGGCAGGGCTTGATCTCAACCTGAAATTAAGAGTTGGTCGCTTAACCAACTGAGCCACCCAAGTGCCCCTAGAGTTTAACATTTTAAGAAGTAAACATACTTCATAAAGTATAAGTATGGGTTTGGGAACCCAGAAGGAAAATTATTTGAATAGAAGAACATAAAAACTGCAATTCTCCTTCTCATGTTCACAGTAATTCCTGTAGTTCTATCTGTTATCAAGAGATCTTTCCTATATTCTTTTCAGCTCTTAGGAATAACAGGTAAGGCTTGCTTTGCCATTCCAAAATACTGACATAATAGGATTTCTCCCCATAATATGAACTGTACACAGTACACAGAATGGCGAAAATCCTCTCCAAATCAGGGACTTAAACTGAACATCTCTGGAGCCTAAAATCTAAGAGAGACCACTGAAATTAATGTTTCTGACCCTGAAACAAATATTTTTCTTTACCCCCTATTAAACTTTTCTGCTAAAAAATATTTTTTAAAAATTGAGGTATAACTGACATATAACATTATATTAGTTTCAAGTGTATAGCATAATGATTCAATATTGGTATACATTGTGATATGGTCACCACAAGAAGTCTAGTTAAAATATATCACCAACATAGTTACACAAGTTTTTTTTCTTAAGAAAAATCACTTATGACCCTACTCCTTTAACTAAATCAACTGCTTACCTCTATGTTTCCTCAAATTGGCATATTAGTGTCTTATCTGGATTAAAGCCTGAGTTGAACCAGCATGATGCTAATTCATCCTTTTATTTGTTTTTTTAAACTGTGACTTGGCTTGCCTTCTTGGCGATCACTGCAGCTTGTCGAATGACCTCCTGAGGTTGATATCACTATGAAAAATTTGCATTGTCCATTCTCTTAGAAAATTGTATTTTTCCTAAGTGAAGGCACTAGAAAAAACAAACAGACCCTTAAGACAAAGCCAAACTCTGGATAAGAACATGTTTTTCCATAGATTTTAAAAGAACCAAATATACCTGAGGATGTAAAGAGCCCAGTGAACACTTAAGTTGGTCCATGGCATGTGTAAGGAGGAAAGATGGACAGAAAGGAGATTCTACTACATGACCTAAGGACAGCTCCAAGGGGTCAACAGCGTGGTAGTGATTAGTACTGGTACAGAACTGTTCGGTTTTCAAGTGAGTGTATCCTCCTCTGAGTCTCTCAGCAATCTTGCAATACAGTTGGGTAGGCAAAATCATTCACTAACCTCTTCTACATAAGAAATGGATGCTCTCTTCAATAAAAATTAAGGAAGAAAAAAAGAAATGAATGTTCAGAATGTTGCTAAACCTCACGCAGCGAGTCAGTGGCGGAGTTGAGAATCATACCTCAGTCTTTTGACCATAAATCTTACTCCTTTCCATCACCTTCTGCAACAGTGACTACTGAATGTTTTTCTGGAGCTAGGAATAGGCCAACTAATCTGTTGCTATGCATTGCCTGAAGGCTGGGGTTGATGTGAGATACTTGTTTTTCATGCAGTTTTATTTTTAGTTTCTTCTCCTAATATTTATTCAGAATGATTTCCCAGTGTACTGTTGCTCATTAGGTCTAAATTCCTGAATAAATATTGGAATTTTATCTACCTGGAGTTCATTCAATTAAATATCTTTGATGTAAACATAAGCCAAAGCTACATTAAAAAGAAATTTAAAGCATGTTCAGGGGGTTTGGTTTTCATTCTTTAGTTGCTTTCAACCTGGGTTTAAATAGTGCTGTAAATTGTACTGTCTCTGACAGAGTGGAATATTCATGTAGAATGCCTCATGACATCGCCAAAATATTTGGTTTTCCTTTTACCTTTCTCATTGGTTGTTAGTTTTGCTTTTCTGTTGGAGGAAGAGACATTAAAGCGGATTTACTCCATAGCTAATTCTTTTTTTTTTTTTCCATAGCTAATTCTTGACTGTACTTGTCCACAGTTCATTACCTGAAATTCTGAATTCCAAAAAGCTTGGAAAGTCCTATTTTTTTTAAGTTATGCAAACTTATTTGGTGAAAATACCCAGATCTGAACTGACAGAAGTTTAGGCTTATTTATCTCACCTAATGTGGATATTTGTGTGTTTGCTTCAGGAATAGTAATATAAGGGGCTCCCCAGATCCCATTTGGTGTATTCTTAATAATGGTTGCATAAAATCTGAAGAATTCTGAAATGCATCTGGCTCCAAGGGTTTCAGATAAGGGACCAACCGTACATCTCTTCTAAAGAAGGGAAGAGAGACATTCTGTGAATAACACAGAATAATGGAGAAACACAAGCAGTGATTACAGTACACTTCATTCACATTAGTGCCCTCCCTCCTGGAAGATTACTTATCTTCACACTGTTGAATCCATGCACACCCATGTGATTGATTTTCTTTGGCAAATAAAATGTGAACAGAAGGAATGAATCATTTCAGGCAAAGCTTTAAGGGGCAATGGGTAGCTCTCCATTCTCTCTCTTTCTTTTGCCATTAGCTCAGCAGTGTTGCAGCTGAAGGCTCAGGTCCATCAGCTTGGGTTCGCGGTGAAGCCTGGGATGGAGCTGTGGCAGGACATGCCATCTGGAGATGTAACGTGAAAGAGAAAGAAACCTTTGTGGCTGATGCCTCTGTGGTATAACCTAGGCTATCTCCACTGCCATGTGCAAAACCAGTGCTCTCTGGGATGGAGCCATCCATTAATGTAACACCTGTGGGCACCAACAGTTAATGACCAACAGTCAGTATCCTGCAGTGGTTCCCAGTTCAGCTATATGGATGAACGGTGAAGACAGAGATACCGAGTCAGGCCTGGCCTGCTACGCTGCTGTGCTTCCCTCCCCTACTCTAGTGTTGGTTTCCATATGTGGACCCAAAGCCAAATATCAGCTGACTTTAAGTATCCAAATACTTGCCCATTAACACACATATTTTCTTATTTTACTGGATATAACACATTTCATCAGTAAGTCATGCTTATTAGAATAAATCAATACAAAAGTATATAAAGAAAAAGTTTATTCTTTTTTTCTCTCCTTCTAATGGGAGTAATGTACTTTATATGGTAGGTAATATATATATATATATATATATATATATATATATATATATATATACATAGGTCAGGTTTTTTTTTTTTTTTTAAAGATTTTATTTATTCATGAGAGACACAGAAAGAGAGGCAGAGACACAGGCAGAGGAAGGAGAAGCAGGCTCCATGCAGGGAGCCCAACGTGGGACTCGATCCTGGGAATCTGAGATCACACCCCAAGCCAAAGGCAGGCGCTCAACTGCTGAGCCACCCAAGTGTCCCCATAGGGTCAGTTTTTAACATTACCCTACCGTGAATGTTACTCTGCCAAGAACAGCCATTCAATTCAGTTATTAGCTCTAACTGGACAAGTAACTCTTTTATTATTAGCTTCTTTTATTGAATGCTTAGTATGTCCAAATCTCTCTTGGAAATACTTTATTAGATCCCTCAACCCTGTGAGGTAGGTGTTGTTAACATTAGCATTTCCCATTTGAAAAACTGGAGGCTTAGGTATATTGAGTAGTTTGTGAGAGTCATACAGATAAAGAAGTGGTAGAATGAGAAACCCAGGCAGTCTGACTCTACACTCTATGCTCCTGAATTCTGTGTGCTCTATCGCTTCTCTTATTGCAGAATAGTCCATGAACGAATGGACAATAAGTTACTCAATCATTTCCTTATTGATGGAGATTGAGGGGATTCCTCTTTGTCCCTCTTCTTATTTTGCTACTGCCAACAATGTTGAAATAAACAACACTGAAATACATATATATATATATATACTGATATAGGGAAAAAGAAATCTTTCTCAGGGCTCTGTATTTCCCTGCATTCATTATATCTTCTGCTTGGAAAGGAATCTAGTGAAATATCTCTGTTTGGCCCATGGATTTTTAATACTTTCCCATTTGAGAAAACCTTAGAATAAAGAAAGAGTTAACACAGGTAAAGTGTATTGGTGGGGACAGATTAAACATCAATCCAAGAAAGCTGTAGGAATAAGACAGAAGAAGTGAATGGTTGATTAGCATTTGTCAAAAAGTGGAAATAACCCAAGAGTTTATCAATGGACTAATGGATAAAGATGTGATATATATATATATATATATATAATTTTATTATTAATAAAATGGTATTATTCCATTGTATATATATGTATATATATATACAATGGAATAATACCCAGCCATAGAAAGAATGAAATCTTGCCATTCAATAACATAGATGGACCTTGAGGGTGTAATGCTAAGTGAAATAAATGAGAGAAAGACTAATACCATATCATTTAACTCAGACATGTAAACTAAAAAATAAAACAAGTAAACAACACAGTACTCATAGATAGATCAGATTGGTGGTTGCTAGAGGCAGGGATTTGGGAGTAGGCAAAATGTGTGAAGGGGGTCAAGAAGTAAAGCCTTACAGTTATAAAATAAGTCATGGAGGTATAATGTATAGCATGGTGACTATAGAAATTGTATTGTGTTGCAAATTTGAAGTTGCTACAAAAGTAAATCTTGAAAATTCTCACCAGGGGGATAAATTTTCTTGACTTTGTATGGTGATAATAACTTGATTTACTGTAGAGAACATTTTACAGTATACACAAATGTTTAATCATTATATTGTACACCTAAACTAATATAATGTATGCCATTTATAGTTCAATAAAAATTTATCAAAGGGGAAAAAAGAAATCTATATACTGATACTCTTTGTTTTGGAAAGAATCCCATGTTAATTTCTTCCTGTGCTAATTTGGGAGAACCCAACCAACTCCGGCAGTCTCAGTCCTGGTGGAATTCTTGCTTCACTAGTTCCGTTCCTCTGATCCCTCCATATATCTTTCTAATACAGAGCAGACTGGAGAGGCCTGTTTAAGACAACGCAACTTAACATTTAGAAACAAGAGGAAGTGAACTGTAAGGGATTATCTTCTCCTAGATGTGTCAGATGCAATCACACGGCATGGATTTATGAAGCAGAGTGAAATATTTGTTTTGATTGCTCACTGATTAAGAATACACTCTAATGCACAATCTTGGCAGACATCTAGGGCAACTACTCTTACTTTAAGAATCTGGGTCAGGTTTGCCCAACTTCTTCTAATTCAGCAGTCTCATTTCATTAAAGGATTATGCAAAGAAACCTCAGTTGGGTCTACACAATTGGCTGCTTCATCTTTGCGATATAATATTGCAGGACCCCAGCAGTCACCAATGTTACTGTCCATTGATTTGTAATGTCTTCTTCCTCATTGTTTAGTATAGAGGTGGAAAAGCGCTTAGCTGGGGAGCTTATGAAAAATGGATATAGTGTAGGAAAATTGGACATATAATTTAATACTAAAATAATGCATTAAGATATTTGAAGTTTCAGACTAACTTCCTCCATATGTTGGAGATGCTTAAAAATGGGGTTTTGCAAAAACCTGAAAATTAAATGGAAATGGTTAAAAATCTCAAGAGGTATGTTTAAAAAATATAATCTAGAAGCACTACAGGGCAGATACTTATCAACAGATGGCTACAATGTGCTAACATATGAAATTGAACAGTGAAATAGATTTGGTTATTTTAAAGTAAACTTATCCAATGGAATGCAGAGAAGAAAATCTTAGCATAAATTGGGGGATCTCGTGTTTGTGACTAGGTAGTGTATTTATGTGTAGGGTAAGGGGTAGGGGTGGATAAGCATGCGGTCTCGTTTAAATTGGTTTTTTAAGGACCATGTAGGCTTTAGGGTAACCAATAATCACCCTATACAGTATATGGTTTTTTTTTTAAAGATTTTATTTATTTATTCACGGGAGATACAGAGAGAGAGGAAGAGACATAGGCAGAGGGAGAAGACGGCAGGGAGCCCGATGTGGGACTTGATCCCCGGACTGGGACCACGTCCTGAGTCAAAGGCAGATGCTCAACCACTGAGCCACCCAAGCATCCCATATATAGTATATGTTTTAAAGAAATCCATTCAAGACCTTAAAAATTGTTTGTGGGGCACCTGGGTGGCTCAGTCGGTTGAGCATCCAACTCTTGGTTTTGATTCAGGTCATGATCTCAGGGTCCTGAGATCGAGCCCTGCCTCTCGCTCTACACTCAGTGAGGAGTCTGCTTAAGATTCTCTCTCTCCCTCATCCTGTCCCCTTCCTCTAAAATGAATAGATCTTTAAAAAAATTGATATTTGCCTAGATAAGAACTTCTGCTTCAGAAATAAGCATCATATCATCTCTGTCCTGAAGTGTTAATTTGTCTTTCTCTCCTTAGCAGCCTTCTCCCTTTATTCTTGTTTTTCTGTGGTTGTACAGCAAGGGAGCATTTAGATAGGAAGCCTCATCCTGCAGTTTGCAGGTCTCAATACATTCTTTTATGCTGTTCACGAAACAGTGGGAAATGTGGCAGATATTTGAACCATCCCACATTATCTTGAATACTACTCTTCACCTACAGCACGGTACTGATTAAGATGATAATTTCACCAGCAGAGCTCTATTTCTGAACTCTGTACTCATTAGCAAAAGCACAGGTGAGGACTGAGATCTGAATACCTGCGTACAAGTGGCAGAGTCCCTGTGGTGTGTGGGCTTTCCCCCCGACACTGGGGGTTCCTGATTAGGACGACTGCCCCTTGAGTAAAGCTTAAGCCAACAAATACATTATTGTGTTCCATTGTCTGCACTGAAGATTTTAAAATAAATCACAGGCATTTAATGGTGAAAGACCTATACAAGCCCTTGAACTCAGCTGCTCTCCATCTTATTTCTATCTCTTTATATTCATTCATATTTTGCCTTTGGCCACATACTTATTTCCATTTCTAGCTCAGCTCCTGCCCTGGGCTTACTCATGATGATAGTTCTGTTTCTATACCTGAGTGTATGGAAAAGGATCATTACTTTTTGAGTGACCATTTAGGTTACTTTACTTAGTATCATCATTGTGCTAGGTGCAATGTTTTGGCCTTAAGGATGTAAAGCTCTGCCAAAAGAGAGAAAAAAAATGGCAAATTTCTTCTTGGTATGGAATGCCTTACACTTTAGTCCTTTAGGGCTCTGCTTCCTTGTACCTGTCAAGTGAGGGATTTGGACCTTCCTTGTGAGCTCTGAAAAGTCGGAGCTGGTCTTCCTTTCCCTTGCAGTTACACCATAGGCAAAGTCTGCAGCAGCCTGTAAGGCAAGCCATGGAACATGGTCTGCATTTTCAAGGGCTTGCTGATTTGGTACAGGTCTTTTCCCTTGTGATGCTCAATCAGAGAACTCTGGGTCTCGCTATTTGATAGCCCAGCCAGCTCTGCTCCTGTAAGGACTAATGGATGTGTGTGGTAATGGTGCCAAGATCCTGCCATAGGTGGGCCATCCTTTAGACCAGGGAGTGCATCAGAGGGAGAATTCATGGGATTCAACTGCTTTCCTTCAATTTTTGTGCAATCATTGACCAAAAACACAAGAAGAGTGTCACAATCTTCTCATGTTTGATTTAAAAATGAATTCTGCCCTCTCTGCAGGTTACATAATTTGTTCAAGGCAGTGGGCTTTGTCTCTGAATATTGAGAGTTGTCTTAGAAGGAATAATGGGCTGGTGTTGATGTCTGTATTTACTCTTAATTTAAATATTGTTTTTTTTCAACGTCCATTTCTTCTTTAATGGTAGTTATTTTTTATTACACAGAAATTCAATACAGTGAAACTTGAAAGAAGAATTGATAGGTATAGATATCTATATGGTACCTGTTGACTGAATTCAATGAATTGCAGATCTCTTGGGTGATATTCTATAAAAATGACTTTGTCATTTATTCATTTGTTATTGTTTTCCACTGGGGGTTTTTCTCTCTGTTCTTTCTTCTTCAGTTTCCATGATTTTGTTCATCTCCAAAAGGGAGCAGTTTAGACCATGTGCTTGGGTATTTCCTGAGCCTCCTATTCCCTAGAACATAGGGGAAGGGGATGCCTGGGTGGCTCAGTGGTTGAGCACCTGCCCCTGGCTCAGGGTGTGATCCTGCAGTCTTGGGATGGAGTCCCATACCAGGCTCCCTGCCTGGAGCCTGCTTCTCCCTCTGCCTACATCTCTGCCTTTCTCTCTCTGTGTCTTTCATGAACAAATAAATAAAATCTTAAAAAAAAAAAGAACATAGGGGAAGAAGGATTGTCTTTTTCAGCCCAATTTCTTTTTCCTGGATAGTTTAGTTCAATTCTTTGCTTTTCCTTTAAGCCATCAAGCCATCAGGCCAAGCAAAGAAAAAAAATCAAGCACACTTATTGTCATATTTGATTATTCTCAATTTATTAGTAAAATAGTAATATTATGTCTTTCTATAGTCTTAAAGTGTGATTTTTATTGTGTTTTTAGCTGAATTTTATCTCTCCCCACCTTCTACCATCATCCCTTGGAATAATATACCTTTCTAAGTCTCTTCTTGTGACTCTGAAGGAATTTCATGAAGCTATGATTCTTTTTTATTTTTATTTATTTATTTATTTATTATTATTATTTTTTAATTTATGATAGTCACAGAGAGAGAGAGAGAGGCGGAGGAAGAAGCAGGCTCCATGCACCGGGAGCCTGATGTGGGATTCGATTCCGGGTCTCCAGGATCGCGCCCTGGGCCAAAGGCAGGCGCCAAACCGCTGCGCCACCCAGGGATCCCTGTGATTCTTTTTTAAATCCATGTTTCCTTTTTTCAGAGCCACTCTTCAGCTTTTTCTTTCTTTTTTTAATTTTTATTTATTTATTTATTCATTTATTTAATTATTTATTTATGATAGTCACAGAGAGAGAGAGAGAGAGAGAGAGAGAGGCAGAGACACAGGCAGAGGGAGAAGCAGGCTCCATGCACCGGAAGCCGGACATGGGATTCGATCCTGGGTCTCCAGGATTGCGCCCTGGGCCAAATGTAGGTGCTAAACCGCTGCACCACCCAGGGATCCCTCTTCAGCTTTTTCTACCTTGTTCTATACCCTGACAGTTGGACAACTTCAGCAGGCTGCCTCATCCTCTGGCTCTAGGTTGGTTTGGCCAGGTGGAAGTGTTGGTGGGGATTAGAGGGAGGGAAGAGGCCGGGGCCTGTGCTTTCATCACCCTTTCCCTCTCTTTGTAGCCTCCAGTGCATTGGCTGCATTTCTGGGATGGAATTATGTTTTGTGTAAAGTGTTCCTCTCCACACTGCTTCTTTGTTTTCAAATTCCAGCAGCCTCCTTTGCCCTTTCTGGCTTATGAGTATTAACAGAGACCACTGATAACCAACTGCATTGTCCCTTGAGGTTTCCTGCCTCCTGGCCACACCATTGTAGACAGGCCCTTTGTTAAACTTTCCTCAAGTTATTATATTGGAACGTACCATCTGTGCCTTGCTGGGGCCCTGATGGATAGGATAATATAATAAATGCCTGTATTACTGGGAGGCAGTATGGTATACTGGTTATCTTCCATTTGGCATGAGACTGATTTGGGTTTGAATACATTCCTGTCATTCACTAACTGGGAGTGGGGATTAGTTAACCACTCTGACTCTCTCAGCTTTCTCAAATTTAAGGTGAGAATAGGGGTGCCTGAGTGGCACTGTCAGCTAAGTGACCGACGCTTGGTTTTGCCTCAGGTCTGATTTCAGGGTTGTGAGATCAAGCCCAGCATAGAGTCTGCTTAGGACTCACTCTCCCTCTCCTTCTACACTCCCCTCTCTCTCCCTCTCTGGAATAAATAAATCTTTTTAAAACCTAAAGTGGGGGATAATATTATCTACTTCACAGAATTATTATGGAATAAGTATGAGTATTCAAAAAAATGTTAATTGTTACATTAGTTTAAATAAATACAAATATATATACATACACACACACACACACAATGTTTTAGTTTCCCCTCAATTTACACTGAATCACTTCGTCACTGGTCAGGTGAGCAGTTACAAAGCAATGGCTTTTAGTTTCTCTATACTTTGTGCTGCTGATCTTCTAGGTTCAAGTTATGTGGACCTCTTCTTCCCTTGTGCCCCACAAGTTCCTGCTTACCTAAACAACACTTTGTTTCCTACAAATGATCCTGGCTGCTCTCTCAAATCTGTGGAATTTTCAGATATCTCTTCTTCAAGTGGTGAGTGCTAGAAACAGGAGGTCTGTGGCGAAGTGAAAATCTGTGGGTGGGTAGGTGGGCCAGCGACTTACCCCTGAGCGTAGGGGGCTGACTGCTCAGGTGCTATGTATCCTTGGGTAATCCAACTGCTTTATAGGGTAGCTGTTTTTTTGTTTCTGTCTGCTTTAAATATATCTCTAAAATGTTATGAGAGCACTGGCTAAGCCTAGAGAGGTGTTGCAAGGATTAGCTAATTGATTATTTTAAATGCTTTGAAGCTGGCAGAGGCTTCAGTAGGAAGGGCAGGCTAAATAATTTTTGCAGGCTCAGTGGGAGTACAAAGGGTACCAAATGGCTCTTCTAATTTGTTTTGGTATCTAGTAGGACTTGCTTATTGTAGAGCATGTCTCATTAAAATGAGTTATATATGTTACTGCATTTAAAACATGACCTGGGCAGCCTGGGTGGCTCAACGGTTTAGCGCCGCCTTCAGCCTGGGGCGTGATCCTGGAGACCTGGGATCGAGTCCCGCATCGGGCTCCCTGCAGGGAGCCTGCTTCTCCCTCTGCCTGTGTCTCTGCCTCTCTCTCTGTGTGTGTCTCTCATGAATAAATAAATAAAATCTTAAAAAAAATAAAACATGACCTGGGGAAATGTTTTAATATAAAAAGCGGTGTTTGGAAATACACAAAGCTTTGGTCAAATGGAGTTGCAGGTACTGAAACCACCTGAGTTTTTCAGGTGGTTCTGACTTGAGAGGAGCTCTATGAAGCATGTTTTAGTAATGCTTATTTCTAAGGACCTGCTTTGTATCAGGGCTAGATGAACGATGGTCACCATGGTTCCCAGCCTCAAAATTCCATAGTTTGGAAGAGGAGACAGACAAACACAGAGGGAGACCTTTAAAGTTTGCGACAGGGGCTAACATGGATGAATCTACAAGGTACATAAGGACAAAACCAAGTGGTAATCAGTTCAATCTGAGGGAAAAATTAGGAAAGATTCATAAAGGAGGAGAGGCTTGAGTTGGTCTTTAAGGATAAGAGAAGTTTGCTACATGGCAAAGGGGTGAAGGACATTGTAGACAGAGGGAATGGCTTCTGGAAAGCCTATCTCTCTGGGTTTTATTCAAACATCTTCAAGAGTTTATACTGCTTCTGTATCTAGTTCTATCTTATTCTTTGCAACTAGTAGATACTCAATTAATACTTGAAAATGGAAAGTAGTGGGTGGTAGGATTATAGGCAGTGATTTCAATTTTATTATTAGAGTCTTCTTTAGTTTAAAAACTTTCTATAATAAACAAGTCTTTCTTTGGTAGGAAGAGTATCCTAACATATTCAGGGGATGGCTATCAGAGTCTGTGGCTACACTGGAGTTGGAAGATTGTTGTAGTCAAAGAATCCATTGAACTTTGGCCTTTGGGGACAGTTAACCTGGTAGGGCAAAGGTTTGAGACTGTAGGAGTTATCACTGGAAATGAAGCTGACATGCCAGGTTGGGGCTCAGAAATTTGGACTTTATGTTGTAGACAATGGGAAATCATTGAATTTATTAGGCAGGGAAATGCCCATATTAAGAATCCTCTGGCAATGCTGTAGAGCATGAGCTGGCTATGGAGAGATTGGAGGGAAAGGGACAACTGTGACACTTGTACAATCCAGGTGGAAACTATTGAAAGTTTTACGTTTGGGTAAGGTTGAGGGGAAGATAATGAATTTGGTTTTAGACAGGATAAGTTTGAATTATCTGTAGGAAGGCCAGTGAGTGCTTGGAACTGGCTGCCAGGAGGAATCAGCACCTAAAATATTACTGATTCCAGAGACCTCAGGGACTTGGAGGAGAGGAGGAACCTTGGAAGCCCCAGGGAGGCAGTGAGTAGCTTGCACAGCATGCTCAGAAAGGCAAGGGAAAAACAGAAAAGAAAATGGTGCAGCAAAAATCATGAGAAAGGGAGAAGAAGGTGGTTCAGAAAGGAGTAAATTATCTAGTCAGGGTATCTTCCTTTCTCCAGACATTCCTCTTCCTCCCTGCCTTCAGGTTTCTGCTCAAAAGACATCTCTTCAGAGATGCCTTCCGGACCACCAGGCATCCTCCATCACTCTATATTACCTTCCCCGAGCCCTGTGTTATAATGCAGGTTTTACTACTATTCACGTGTGATGAGGCCAACAGATCAGATAGATGATTGCCATTGACAAGACAGTTTGTTACTCACAGTTCCCACGAAGAGGGGTCACGCCATGCTCTGCAGGGCCACATGGGGAAGCGCCAGGGTCAGTCAGGGGGCAGAGGTAGAGGGGGAAACATGAGTAGGAGCCTTTACCGTGGTTTCCATGGCAAGGAAGAGGAAAGGCAGGATAAGCAGGTTAGGATTGGCCAGTTTGAAAATTTTTGGTGGGGTCTGGACCTTGGGGCTGTCCCTAGTTGTCTGATACCTGGCTGTGGGGTGATTAAGGCAGGAGGCAGTGACCTAAGTTAGGTGGTTGGGATCTGGGCTTCGATTGGTTGGTTTGCATATGAAAGACTCCCAGGAAGGCAGATTGTTTAGTGTCTCTAGGAATTGGCAAGCTCTGAAAGGAATAGTTTCCTTAGGGTCAGTAAATCCTGGGGGTGGAGGTGGAGGTGTTGGGGGGAGAGGAGGAGGGGGGGGAAGGGGATTGGTTGGCTCAGTTGGTACAGCGTATGACTCTTGAGCTTGCGGTCCTGAGTTTGATCCTCATGTTGGGGGTAGAGCTTACTTAAAAAATAAGCAAAAAGAGTACACTAAAGCTACTACAAGTACCGCGTGGTATCGTATGGCATGTTTGTGGAGCAGTGCCAGGCTGGGACTAGGGTGAGATGAGTAGGGCATTCACCTTGGGCACAAAATGTAAGAGGGGGTGTCCAAAACACTTAGTAATCAAAGTAAATAATATGTTAATATTTTTTAAAAATCAAAATGAATGCAAAAATGTACATGATGAACAAAAGATAAAAATTTTAAATAAAGACATGATCAGTAACAGTGCTGTCCTGAGCCATATTGGAGCCTAAAAAAAAAAAAAGGACAAGTTAGTAATATGGTTCCCTTTATGATTTTTGAAACTATTGCATTAAAATTATTAGGCCTCAAAAAGGAAAGAAATTCTGACACATGCCACAACATGGATGAACCTTGAAGCGAAGTGAAATAAGCCAGTCACAAAAGACAAATATTACATTATTCCATTTACATGAAATATTTAGAGTAAGAATAGTTGAAATCAGAGACAGAAAATAGAATGGTGATTGTCAGGGGCTAGGGAAACACAGGAACCGGAAGTTATTGTTCAATGGGTGTAGAGTGTCAGTTGGGAAGATAAAAAGTTCTAGAGTTGGGTGGTGGTGATGGTTAAACAGCATTATGAATGCATTTAATCCTGCTAACTATACACTTCAAAATGGCGAAGATGGTAGATGTTATATTATGTGTATTCTATCACAGTTTAAAACAAACAAAAAAAAACAACCACTATTGCCTTGAAATATTGCTTATCTTGATCACCGAGTTCTTTGGCAGCCCCTTACATTTTGCACTCACCTCACCCATGTGTCGGCTGTGGGAGGAGCTGGGCATACTGAGGAAGGTAGGGAAGGGAATCAGGAGCTAAAGTTTGGCTATCCTTCAGAGGAGATGCACCTTTTCTACTTACCGGTTTAGAATCATTTAGTTTAAGCGAGAAGAGGAACTATATTAGTTAAGAGTGTTTTTGACTGCAAATAACAGAATACTATGGCTTAAGCACATAATGGTTTATTTTTTCTTACACTTGAAAAAATCCGTAAGTGACCCCTGCTGGGGTTGGTTCAGTGATAGTGTGGTTGGATCTAATATCTCTCTGGTTTTTTGTTTGCTTGTTTGCTTAGGGAATGGAGCAGCACCATATGCATCCGTCCTTTCCATCAAGGAAAAGCAAACCTTTTCAGAAACACACCTTCCAATAACTTCTTAAGACTCCCTGTTTAATCCTGAGTCAAATAGTACCCTGCCCCCAACTTCAAGAAAATAGGGACAAGACTGTCAAGACTGACCAAGACAAATCCTGATCCATTGCCTATGTCTGGGCATAGTGACCTTTGCACAAGATTGGAGTTCTATTAGCAAGGAAGCAAGGTGGAAAATGAACATTGCAAAAAAGGTTGAACACAGGGTGTTCAACTACTGATGTTCTTCCATAGAAACAATATTGGGACATTGGTACATTGGCATATTTATATATTTTTACCTCTTGCAAATATAGTAAACATATTCTTTACTATACTGTGTGGTGTCTGTCTAATCCAATGGTTTTTATGAGCTTGGAGCCCTGAGCTATTAAAGGGTAAGTAAGCCTGTGGTACTGCTGGGGGATCTATCCCTCCGACCTTGAGGAGTGATTAACACAGAAGCATTAAAAACACAACCCCTTTTCTTTTTAAATGACTTAGAATTGGCTGAATGTTTAATCCTTTACTCCTGCTGGGCCTTCTGTCCAGTGTCTTCACCTCATCATTCGAGACAGATGACTTTCCTGGGGTGGTGAGCTAGGGAAACAGATCAGTACATTTTTCCCTTTAACTACACATTGAATAAGCAATCTACTGTTTATTGATTCAGAAAAATTCTTGTCTTGGATTTTAGATCCAGTCGAATGGGATAGAGATGTCTGAGGTTCTTATAAGATCTCATTAAAAAAAAAAAAAAAAAGATTATACAAGTTCCATGGTCTAGTTGTCCCAAGGTTAAACCCATATCCAGCTACTCTCCAAGTATTTAAATATAGGAGAAATAGATTCACTAAAACTGGAAGGAAAAAAAGGAATGGAGAAAACATCCTGAAGAAGTAACATGTAAGTTGAGAGGTTTGTACAGGGAAAGGGGTTCCTGCCTGGATGGTTGTAGAAGGAAGAGTCCATGTTGATGATGGGGAAGTACCTTGGGTCTTCATATCAGTGCTGATTGCTACTTTGCTTCTCCACCTTTTCCCCCCTCTGCTTTCTGGAGTCATAGTAGAGCCTCCATTCCTGGTTCCCATGGTAGCATTCTCTAATAAGTTTGCAGGAGAGGCTCTTCATTATATGTGCATATAGCACAGCTGTAAGGTGTACCATGTTTTACTATAGATCCCTAAAGCTAGATGGGCCCTAAAGAAGTAACTTAGTCTAGAACTTCTTTCTTTCTCCTTTGAAAGATCCCTGCAGAGATGAATGATGCCTTTAGATGAGTAAAGATAATTTGGCAGGGCTGATTCTAACTATATTCATTGCAAACTAAACCTAAAAGCCTGATAAACACATAAATGTGTATGGTAGCTTCTTAGGCAAAGCACAAAGAAAGAGGCTGAGACCTATCTTCTGTACACTTAAAATCTAAGATGAAAAATGAAGTGTGGAATAATTGATAGGAGTGACTGTGCTAGTTCTCATCTATAGTGCACAGACTTTATGTTGCTATTATTATCATTATTGGGAGTGAGAAATGGAACCACCATCTTACCAGTTTGGCCATGACAACCTCAGAAAGCCCTGCCTCTTTTTTTTTTTTCCTTAAGACTTTATTTATTTATTCATGAGAGACACAGAGAAAGCGAGAGCGAGAGGCAGAGACACAGGCAGAGGGAGAACCAGGCTCCATGCAGGGAGCCTGACATGGGACTCGATCCCGGGACTCCCAGGATCAGGCCCTGGGCTGAAGGCAGCATTAAACCGTTGAGCCACCCGGGCTGCCCAAGCCCTGGCTCTTACTCAGGATCTTTCCTTGCTTCCATTGACCCTCTGCTAAGAAATCAGCCAATCCAAAGGTGCACCAAAGAACTTGGAGCCCAACCTATAGGCCATAATAAATGGACACTCACTTTCTCCAGCGAGATATTATTTCAGAATTTGTATGTTCTCTCTTGCTTCAATAATTCAATACAACTCAAAATGAAAGCTTGCTTATACCCTTACAAGGGCTTTTCACATAGGTAAATTTTAAAAATGCATCTTTTGAGGGTCTGGAGGAAGCTTGTAGCTGAGAGTGAAGACTGAGGAGCAAGTCCCCTGAAGTTTATATTCAGTCTGGATCTGCTGCTGACCAGGCAGCTCTCGCAGTCCCAGCCTCCCTCCAACAGGACACCTACTTCTCCGGGTTCTCCCTGGTGTCCCCAAGTGAGCTTCTTCCAGGATCTCTGTCAGAGTTTCACAGTGTCTGGAATAAGTACCTATTGGATGATGAAAGGCCTGGATGTCAAGGTTCTCTGAGCTACGGAGGACCCTTAACATATCTGAGGATCGTCCCTTAGAGATATTCAAGAATCCCCAGATTTGCAAATACCTCTGTAGCATGGAAGTCCCCTACAAAGTGGGTATTTTTTCCACTGGCTGGAGCAGTCCCTGAAATAGTTTCAGAATTCCCCTCTGTTTTCATATAGAGCATATTGTGGACTTTTTTGAGTCCTAGATCCAAGTTCATTGCCAAATTTAACATTCTGCCCTTTAAGGTATCCAAAATTCCCATGGGAATGCAAACCTTTTTCTGATACCTCTGAGGAATCCTCAGGGAATGTCAAATTATGCTTCAAGTATGAGGTTTCTTTCATCCGTCTTGCTGTCTTTACTCTGATGCTACAAGATAGCACCTTTTCCGTCTGGTGGCAACTGCTCTGGCCCACTGTGACAATGTTTGCTGCTTGTCCTGAGAGCGTCTTCTGTGTGGCTGAGGTCCACTGAAGGGCACTGCTGAAGCCAGTACTTCTGTGGCTGATGCTAGCCAATACTGGTGCCAGGGATGCTACTGCTTGGTAGGTCGTGGGACCCTGCTAACTGTACTAGGAATGCTGGTTCCTAGGCCACCGAGCTGCCAGCACCAATGCAGGGATGACTTGTTTCAGAGATTACAATTGTTTTTTTTTTTTCTCTCCCCAAGCACCCTTCCTTTTTAAACCAAGCTGAAGTACAAAAGAGAAGAGTCAGAAACCCTTGGAACATAAAAATGCAGAAGAGGAATGTTAAGAATATTAAGAAGAGGTTAACGCAATGTGAAAGGTCTGATGATCTTTATAATTATTGTATTTATAATATTACCAAACTTGGGGGGGGGTTATTGCTGCTTCAATTTTATTTTATTATTTTTTAAAGATTTAAAAAAAATTTATCTATTCACGAGAGACACACAGAGAAAGAGAGAGAGGCAGAGACATAGGCAAAGGAAGAGGCAGGCTCCATGCAAGGAGCCCGATGTGAGACTCAATCCCAGGACTCTGGGATCATGCCCTGAGCCAAAGGCAAACGCTCAACTGCTGAGCCACCCTAGGCATCCCTGGTACTTTAATTTTTTTTTTAATTTTTTTTTTAATTTTTATTTATTTATGATAGTCACAGAGAGAGAGAGAGGCAGAGACACAGGCAGAGGGAGAAGCAGGCTCCATGCACCGGGAGCCCGACGTGGGATTCGATCCCGGGTCTCCAGGATCGCGCCCTGGGCCAAAGGCAGGCGCCAAACCGCTGCACCACCCAGGGATCCCAGAAATATAGATCTTTAAATACTAAAATCCTATAGAATTCAGTAAGATGCTCATGCTATGAGAGGTTAAAAACCGAAGTGGACTAAGGGGAAAATATGGCTTTTATTATACACATTTTTTAAAAAGTTAAGCTGAGGCACCAGGAGGCCAGGTGACTTGCACAGTTGGAGAGAGGCAGAGCTGGGATTTGAACTCAGGCAGTCTGGTGCTAGTGCTTTTCTTAATCGCTTTGCTTTACACTTTTAACCATGATTGGACAATTTTTTTTTAATTTTTATTTATTTATGATAGTCACAGAGAGAGAGAGAGAGAGAGAGAGAGAGGGGCAGAGACACAGGCAGAGGGAGAAGGCAGGCTCCATGCACCGGGAACCTGATGTGGGATTCGATCCGGGGTCTCCAGGATCCCGCCCTGGGCCAAAGGCCGGCGCCAAACCGCTGCGCCACCCAGGGATCCCATGATTGGACAATTTAAATGATCTTTTCTCTCCCCCTTTTCACTCTGGACAGGGTGGAATTTACCAAATAAATGTTTTTAATGATGTTACGCCATTGTACTTTCTTGTTGTAGCAAAAATTCAAGCTATACTGAAAGGCATAATGTATATAACGAGATGATGTCTGTGTCTTGCCCTTCGATGGACCAAATGTCAACAGTTTGTGCACTTCCCTCCAGGACGGCTTTGTATCCACAGCCCCCTCCCCCGGGTTTCTTTTATGCATGCACTCACACACGTATTTTTTTTTTTTTAACACATACTTTAGTCTAATTTCCTTTCCCTCTTATCAATGCCATAGACATCATTCTATATCAGAATACAGAATTCTACCCCCTCCTTTTAAAGAGCTGCTTTAGTAGGTACCTATTATTCCACTGAATGAATAATCCATAATTTATATTTGTGTATTCCCTTACTGATGGATACTCAGGTTTAGAAAAATTTTTGCCACGTTTTTACCATTATAAATTCTGTGGCAACCATGCTCATTTGTTCTCTTAGTATTTTGTGGATTTATTTTTTAGGTTTAAACCTTTAATCCACATGGAATTTATTTTGTGCAAGAGGTGAGGTGGGGATTATAGTGACTACTTGACTTTCCTCATTCAAATGATTACCCACCTGAAGAGATTCAGATTCCAGGCGCCCAGGTAAACATGCTGCATCTGTTATAGAAATACATTAAAAATTGTAATAAAGGGAATCTCTGTGGTGGGAAATATTTGGCAGCATGTTGAGGAGAGGTAGCAGAAGCAGCAGGCTCTACCAGTATGGACTAGAGCAGGGAGCTCTGCTTTCAGGTTGGAATGTTGCATTTTAATTAGCAATATTACTCCCAAATGTTTAGCCGCAACGGTGGGGGGATTAGAGACCTCTTCTTGCTCATCATAATTCAGAACCTGAACATCAGAGTGTCTAATTAGATCTCTCTCTTGAAAGGTCAGCCAATAAAATTGTCATGTTGTGTCATTCAAGGTCTAGAAGTTACTCTGCTATAAGCTTGATGGATTTTTTTTTAAGTTAAAAATTGCCTATTCACGTCTAGTGTTTTTAGCAGTCTTTGCTGGACTGAGATTGTGGCAGGCCATCATGCAGAAGATCTTGAAAATCTTTCAGTCACTTAGAACAATTCTTGTCCTTTATATTATTTTTCTTTATCACTTTGGACACTATGCTACAGAAGACCTCTGTATCAGAAGCCATTTGGTGTATTTTCTGATTCACAAGGAAAACAATATTCAATTCAGTTTTTGTTTTGGGGTTTGGCTTCTATAATTGAAATTATTTGGACTTCTATAATTTCAATTGGAAGAAACCCCAATAGAGGTCGTCAGCGTCTCTCCTGCTCGCTCCCCTCCCGCCGTTTCCTTAGCGGCCCCAGGTCTCCTCCGCGGGCGAGTGTAGAGTTCGCTCCTCTGGTGGCAGCCGCCCTGGTGGCGGTGGTTTTGTACTCTCTCCCGGCCGGCTCCGGTGGCGGGGACTGGGCTCCTGCCGGGCGGCCGGGGAGGCGTAGGCCCGGCGGAGAGCGCAGGCCGCGGGCCAGCGGAATCTACTTGAGCTCGGGGATTAGGAGAGCTCCGGGCTGGGCGGAGCTGCTGCCGGTCGGTGACAGGCCTCGCCCGGGAGAAGAGCCGCAGCTAGTGAGGAGGCGGAAACAATACAACTCACGGCGAATGTGCCCAGATCGTCCCCATACTTACAACTTTCCTGGTCCGGGAGTGGGGAACGTCCCAGTGAAACAAACAACCCCCCTTCTTCCCCCTGTGACCCCATGAAGGGAGGAAGTAGTTTCAGTTAGTGAGACAAATGTAGATACTCAGACGCGGATCCAGTGGTAATTCTTGCCCTGTGTGAAACTTGTTTGGGCGTTAGAAAGTTAATAAAGACTCGTTTTCTTTTCCTTTAAAAAAAAAAAAAAAAAAAAAGGAAAAAACCCAAATAAGCTGTGTTCTTCTGGAAATATCACACGATAATTAATGGAACTAGATTGTCTCAAGTTAATTACCTGGCTGTAAGTGAAGTAAGTTAAGGTGCTACCTTAATTCTTTTAAGCCACCAGGACCTTAATTAGAATTCTGTATGGGGTGGGACGCCTGGGTGGCTCAGCAGTTGAGCGTCTGCCTTTGGCCTGAGGTGTGATTCTGGGATCTGGGATCCGGGATCGAGCCCCACATTGGGCTCCCTGCATGGAACCTGCCTGTGTCTCTGCCTCTCTCTCTGTGTCTCTCGTGAATAAATAAATAAAATCTTAAAAAAAAAAAAAAGGAATTCTATATGGGGTGACAAATTCAGAGGGGGAAATGTGAATTATAGGCAACCCTCCGATGTAACAGTTGCTGCTGTCTCGCTCCACTTAGCCCCTACCAGAGGGGTCGCCTTTTCTGGGTACAGAGCTGTTGGGCTTTCAGCCTAAGGATCTGAGACTAGGGGGTTGGGTATTCAAAGATGAAAATTATTATTACTCTTATATCAGTTATACTATGTGTTAAGTTAACTTTTGTAGGGGTATCAAGAAAATCTTTAAAAAAAAAAAAAAGAAAATCTTATTGTTACTAATAATGATATTTTCCAAAGTGTGGCTGCATCAGAATCGCCTGGTATTTAATCAAAACGCTGCTTATTGGATTCCATCCCAGAATCAGAATCTCTGGTGGTAGAGCTCAGGGATCTATTTTTAACAAGCCTCCACTGTGATTCCTTCGTGCATTAAAGTTTGAGAACGTTTGATTTGTAGCATTACTTCCCTGGGAAAAATATACTCCTCCGTACAGCCAATCAGCTTCAAAGTGTACCTTTGGAATTTAGTGTGTGGGTACATTGGGGCTTGCCTGCGTGTGAAATCAGTGGTCTGGATGACAATCATTTTTAAAGTGTAGAGTTAACAACTGTGAGTAGATTATGGCTCAGGGTATTCAGATTAATTAAGTTCTACGGTACAGAGCAGGGACCATACAAAGACAGAACTGCCAGAGTTAAAGCACAGGACAGGGGTACTCAGCTAGAAGGTGAAGGAACACGAATAGTTTAAGCATCTGTACCCAGACATCAGCTGGTTACTCTGCTCCTGGAGATTTGGATAAGAGGGCTCAAACCCTGGAGCCACCCCTGGATGGTTACCAACGCCATTCCTAAGCTTCCTGTAAATCCTGAGGTACTTGGCTCCCAGGGTTACTTCTGAGGGATTCTCTTTTTTCTGCTCTGCCTTTTGGAATGGTCCCTTATCTGTCGGTATGGCAGGCCCTTTCTTCTTGATCCCTCTAGCCACAAAGAGTTGTTTCATTGTCCAGAATCTTTATAAAGGATTGTGGAATCAAAGGCAGAAGTCACATTGTCATATCATATGCCACAGAATATAACTTAACAATCATGTGTTAAACATTTCTGTCCTTAGAGGGGTCTTTGGCTGCACGGCACAAGGGTATGTGTTCTTGGTCAAGCCACTTCCTGTAGTATTCCAGCCTCTCTGTCTTGCTTCTGTGTCTCCTTTGTCTCAGCCACTTCTCCACACTTGCTCTTAGCTGCTCCAAATTCTTCTCACTCTCCTATTGGGGAAATGTCAACACTGTAGAGACACCCCCAACCTCCACCTGGCCCAACCTCACACCCCACGACAACCTTTGCATATGCAACACCAACCAAGGTGCTTGGCTGAGCAAAAGAGCCACCCAGCCTTTTCTTTAAAAGAATGCCTCTTCCTTAGAATAAAATTTTGGGATTAACTAGATTTTTCCTGAGATCTATTATATATTTCTTCTATAGAAAAATTAATTCTATCTAGGCTTTCCTGAATGCATAAAAGCTGAGAAAGAGTCTTTTCTTCCTCCATCGTTAAAGAATCTTTTTTGTTGGGAGATGCTCATCCGGAAAACATTAAGCAGAATTTTTATAAGGTTTTAAAAGCCACGTGCACTTCAGTGAGCTCCCATTAGTTAGTCTCATCAGTCTTTATAACACTTTAGCTAACATGTTTAGGAAGAGACCATTTGTATTTGTAGCCAAATAAACGAAAGCACAACCATTTCCCACTTGCCAGCAGAAAGAGTGATATTGACTCCAGGTGAGTGGCATCTGCAAGGCCACTCAGGGCATTCTGTGTTATAAATTGTATTTTGAGAATAAAGCAAGAGTCAAATTGTTTACAGGTCTGTGTGCCTTCTTACTCTCATATCTTTTGTATGTATCTGAGAGCTTTCTGTTTTGCTTGAAATGGAAAGTCATTTCCCAGATGAGAGATCATTTTATTTAGTGCTCTTATTTTCTTGGTAAGTATTCTGAATTTTTTCCTTATTAATTTCTATTTTTATGCACAGTGATTCTCAATTGGAGAGAAAATTATGATCTCATAATCTCTTTTCCTTGTACTTGCTGAATGATTAGCCTCATTTGCTGTGTGAGTTCCACTTCATGGTTGTGAAATGATGACTCTCCCTGACTCTGGCTAAGCATGTCGGCTTGATGGCTTTGACCTTTTCCACGAAAACAAGGGAGATGAAATGATGTGACATGTGTGTAAATTGTCACTCAAATGGGGGTATTTTGGCGAACAGCTCGAAATACATGCTTTGCTAAACTCACAGAAGGTACCAATAGAGTGTTTGGTGTTTTCTAAGGCATCTGAGAGTCTTATAAAGTTTAAAAGTGAGGGAAAAAAGTCCTGATTGGCCATTAAATGAAAACAATAAATTTGTAATCTGAGTCACAAGCTGTGTGGGTGACTGCATTATAGATTCCCAAGAAAAACCCTGTTCTCAAATGGTACAGTTAAATCTGCTTCCTCTGCACTGTTGTAGATATTACTTCCACTGGACTTAATTGGGATAACTGACAAATTTAGATTCAGAGCATTTCAGTAACTCCAAGGGATATATAAATATCTCACCAAATCCATTTAAATGGTATTTTGGATTTGGTCAGGGGTCTCACTGTAGTAATTTGCAGGTGTGACCGATATTAACTTATAAATTTCCCGAGACTGGTCCTTTGTTGATTTCAGGCCTCCCCCCCACCCCCATTTTGTAATGATTGCTCAGCAAGCATATTTTACCTCCTTTCTCTGCAGGCCTTTTATTGCTTTGAGACGTGCCTCTCTGTGTGTGCATGTGTGTGTGTGTTTGTGTGCGTGCATGTTTTTAATAGTAATGTATGAGACAGTATTTCCCACTGGACCATATTCATATAAGCTAGTGGAATCATTTCTTACGAGGCATATTTCTCTCTTCACTTGGTTGTGCTTTTTGTGAAGGGGACTTGGACTCTGACTGGATGAGCAATGGCAAAACAATAGGGACGGTGTAGAAATATACACATGCTCTAACAATCTGTATAGTATTACACTTGGCTGATGATCCTGTGATGGGATTTTTAGTAATCACCATCAGGGTGATTTTGAAGTCTAGCATAATAGTCCTAAGGTATTGCCATAATGGAGTGGATAAATTTACATATGGTTGAAAACGAATGGTTTTAAAATTTCTTTTTCTTTTTCATGACTCGAGATTCTCATTCCCTGACATTAGAACATGATCTTTCTATCAATTTGTTCTTTTTCCCCTGTCACTAAAATGGTACACTACATTGTATAGGGTTGAGTTTCTCACTGATTTTTTTTTATTTTATTTTTTAAAGATTTTATTAATTTACTCATGAGAGACACAGAAAGAGAGGCAGAGACACAGGCAGAGGGAGAAGCAGGCTCCCTGCAGGGAGCCCGATGTGGGACTCCATCCCGGGACTCTAGGATCACACCTTGAGCCCAAAGCAGACGCTTAACCGCTTAACCGCTGAGCCACCCAGGCATCCCCACTGGTTAGTTTTTGACTCAGTTCAGACAATCGAAAGAATGAATTGTGCCTACAAACATGTAAGATTATTTAGGACAGAATTGCTTGACTTCTGTTATTAGTAATTATTATCCTCAGCTAACATATCTCTGTTTATTTTTAAATTTTATTTAATTTTATTATTTTTTATTGGAGTTCAATATGCCAACATATAAACACCCAGTGCTCATCCTGTCAAGTGCCCCCCTCAGTGCCCATCACCCAGTCACCCCAACTCCCTGCCCACCTCCCTTCCACTACCCCTTGTTCGTTTCCCAGAGTTAGGAGTCTCTCATGTTCTGTCTCCCTCTCTGATATTTCCCACTCATTTTCTCTCCTTTCCCCTATAATCTCTTTCACTACATATCTCTGTTTAAATGGAGATCTTTATGGTATTTATTACTACAGTTAGATTTAAACCATTTTTTACATTAATTTAAGTTGTATTTATTTATAACCAACTTTACTTTTACACCTTTATTGAGGTATGATTGACAAATAAAATTTGTATATATTCAGGTTGTACAATGTGATTTTTTAATGGTATGCAACGTGATGATTTAATATACATATACTTTGTGAAATGATTATTGCAATCAAGCTAATTAACACATCCATCACCTCACATAGTTGCTTTCTTTTTTCTTTTTTTGATTTGAACCATTTTAGTGGTGAAATGAATTAGCAGTAGTATGGTCCTCTACATATGAATGTGTCTTTTTTTGTTGATAATGAAGAAGAAAGATGTTTCTAACATTCAGTATTGTTGATGAGCATTAAGATGGGCATAAAACCTATCTTAATGAGGTAAACATTAAAATAAGGTACAACTTCTAATAATAATAATGGCCAGGGGTACCTGGCTGGCATGTGACTCTTGATCTCAGGGTTGTGAATTCGAGCCCCATGTTGGGTGTAGAGATTACTCATAAATAAAATCTTAAAGAGTAATGTCCATTATGTAGCAAATAGTTAATACTAAGAACTTATTATGCAACAAAAACCTAAGTGTTTTTTATATGTATGAACTCATTTAATCTGTATAATAACCCTATGAGGTAGATTTTCATTATCCCAATTTAAAAACGAGAAACCAAAGGACAAGGAGGTTAATTAACTTGTCTGAGATCACACAGCCAGGAAACCATAGAACCAAGGTTTAAACCTAGGTAGAATTGCCAGATTCAGAGGGAAACCGGGAAACACACACACACACTTGCACACACACACAGAGGATACCTACGCCTTACTTGGCTTCTTTTTGCAATAATTGGGACATAATTACACTAAAAAATTAATCATTGTTTATCTGAAATTTGAATAAAAAAAAGCTTTGTGTTTTATCTGGCAAACTTAAACCTAAATTATCTAGCTTAAGGGTCCATGTTCTTAACCTTCATGGTAATTCTGCCTAAAACCCAGGCTTACCTGATGAGCGTTGACTTTGCATATCTTAGGTCAATTCTTCTCTATATCTACTCAAGCTTTCATTGTTCAAGAATGTTCTTTCTAGGTGCCTGGGTGGCTCAGTCGGTTAAGTGTCTGCCTTTGGCTCAGTTCATGATCCCAGGGTCCTGGGATTGAGCCCCAAGTTGGGCTCCCTGCTCAGCAGAGGAGTCTACTTTTCCCTCTCCCTCTGCTTTTTTCTCTTTTTCTCTTTCTCAAATAAATAAAATCTTAAAAAAAAAAGAATGTTCTTCTTTCTGTGTAGGACTTACTATCTATGGTAGTGAGAATATGAACTTTTAATACTCTATTTTCAGCATTAATTTACTCTGTTCAGCATTAATGAAATGTGGTTTTATCCCAGAAGAGCTCACAACCCAGAAGATGAGATGAGTATGTAAAAAAAAAACCCACTATTACTGTATAATAGTAGCTCTGTTGGACCATGAGCTGTTCAATCTCCTAGGAAGTTTGAGGAAAGCATCATAGAGTAGGGAACATTTGAATTAGTCCTTGAAGGATGAACAAGAGTTCATCATGGAAAGAAATTATCCATAGGAAGGAAACAACATAAAAAAAGGCAAAGTTATGTGAAAGTGCATGGTGGAATAATTTTTTTTAAGTAGCTTTCACTCTTGGTGTGGAGGCCAATGTGGAGCTTGAACTTACAACCCTGAGATCAAGACCTGAGCTGAGATCAAGAGTTGGATGCTTAACCAACTGAGCCACCCAGGTGCCCCTAGAATAATGTTTTTTTTTTTAAATTTTTATTTATTTATGATAGTCACAGAGAGAGAGAGAGAGAGAGGCAGAGACACAGGCAGAGGGAGAAGCAGGCTCCATGCACCGGGAGCCCGACGTGGGATTCGATCCGGGGTCTCCAGGATCGCGTCCTGGGCCAAAGGCAGGCGCCAAACCGCTTCACCACCCAGGGATCCCTAGAATAATGTTTTTAATGTAAGATCCATATGCTTTAATAGTGGGTGATAATTGGAGAGCAGGGTATGACCACAAAGACCACAAGGACTTCAATGCTATATTCAGAAGAAATTTTATCTAGGATAGCTGGGAGTCACTGAAGATTTTAAAATGGAGAAGTGACATGATTAGAGATGTGTTTTAAAAATGTAACTCTAGGGACGCCTGGGTGGCTCAGTGGTTGAGTATCTGCCTTCAGCTCAGGTCATGATCCCCGGGTCCTGGGATCTAGTCCCACATTGGGCTCCCTGTGGGGAGCCTGCCTCTTCCTCTGTCTATGTCTCTGCCTCTCTCTCTGTGTCTCTCATGAATAAATGAAATATATATATATATATATTTTAAAAAAGGAATGTAACTCCAGTAGCAGTGAGACAGATGGACTAGAGAGGAAAGGCTGTGAGTTGTGCATTTGGAAAGGACAGCTGTGGTGTGGACATGCAGGTATGTCCTGGGAATGGGTGAGTTTGCTCAGGAGAGTATGCAGACAAGGGGAAAGGAGGGCAACTATCAAGTCCTGAGGAACATTGACATTTAGTTGGGGGCAGGATGAGAGAAGCTAGAAAAAAGAATAAGGAGGGCAGTCAGAGAGTGAGAAGGAGAAGCAAGAAATGGCAACATTATAAACCAAGATATAAGATGGTGTGGGGAGTACAACCAGTTCCTTAATGATGTCAAACAATATGCCAGCAGGGATGATGGCCATTGTACTGGACAACTGGGCCACTTTTAAAAACATTTCAGTTTTAATGGGCCATTTTCTTTTTTTTCTTTTTTTCTTTTTTTTAATGGGCCATTTTCGAAACCCATATTGACTACCTCTTCTCTGTGCTTGCTTGGATGTGGCATTTGCTACAGGCCTTAAATCATACACTCTGAGTTGCCTTCAAGCTGATATTCTGTAAGGGTCTATTTTATTTACTCAATGCTCCAGGTTCTGAAATTCTGAATTATTGTGCATAAAACAAGACAAAATTTACATGGGAAATATTATGGTCTAATACCAATGTAGAATACTTCAAGGTGTAAGGACTGTGGTTATTTCTCAGGGATCTTAGAGTAGACTTGCACCCCAGTGTTAATGGAATTCAGTTGGCTAATTCGCTTTGCTGGATCTCTGCCTGTTTGCTCCTCCGGACCTTCTCTTTGTTCTTCTCTAGACCCAGGAAGCCAGCCTGCAAGTATTGCCTTACAGAGATCTCCTTGTCTTCTGGCTTCTTGGTTGGGTTTGATGAGTTGGGGGAATTGACAGGACATCTGAGAGAGGGAGGAGAGAGGAGTCCTGCTTCCTACCTGTTGAGTCACCATAGGTTGGCTGCTTCCCTCTCTTGAAGGCCACAGCTCCAGAATCAGGCATGGGCCTTCCCAGAGCTATTCTAGCCTTTTCAGGTCCTAGGTGGTAATCTCTTCCCCCTCAAACTCCTCCCCCCATGTTACTAGCTTCAGTGTATGGTTCTATCCCTTACTGGTTTGCCAAACCTTAAGCCTGCCCATATCCTTATAAACAGTCTCCTAATGGCCCAGTATGAGTATGCCATATATTTTGTGCTGCAACCCTGACTGAAACAAGTATGGACCTTCTTTTCAGAACAGGATATAGGACGTGGTGAAAGATACTAACTGTGAGACCTAAAGAAGGAAACTGTACACTTCCTGATAGAGATGGTGCTTGCTTAGGTTATTCATGTTGAATATTGATTTTTTTTTTCTTTTAGGAGAAGACAGTAAGTTGTCATAAATCATCAGAGGACCTCTGCTGGATTTAGATATTATACTGGAGAAATGAATGGCTCTACACTTGTGTGTAATTTCTGGAATGTTCCTAGGATCTGTGGCCATTATACCATGATTAGGACTTTCTGTCTCTAGTCCTACTTTCCAACTTTAATTCTTTTTTTTTATAAAGATTTTATTTATTTATTCATGAGAGACATACACAGAGACACGGGGGGGGGGCGGGGGGCAGAGGGAGAAGCAGGTCCCATGCAGGGAGCCTGCCTGATGTGGGACTCAATCCTGGGACCCCAGGATAGGATCACACCCCGGGCTGAAGGCAGTAGCTAAAGCACTGAGCCACCTAGGGATTCCCCCCCAACTTTAATTCTAAGGAAAAATGAGAGGGCTATTTTTTGATCAGGATGGTTTCCATTTAATCTGATTTGTTGTAAAGACTTTATGACAAGTGACCTTATAATTTTGTGCTTTTGTGAGATGTGCGATATACTACAGAAGAAGATGCTTTAGCTCTCGAAAGGAAATCTGAAATATATTCTAAAACTCACTTTTTGATGATGATAATGATAATTTTTGAATGTTCTGGATGAGAGTATCTGAATGTATTGTGAATAAAATAAGCAACAGAGGTTTGACCTGGGTAGAGAGGGTCAAGGATAAGTGATCCCATGAGCATGTTAAATGCATGTAGGTCTGAAAGGCATATTCACTCCTACACATGTTCAAGTGGAGCTTGGTAACACTTCGTTACACACACACACACACACACATACATACACACACACACACACACACACGTGGTGGAAAAGGAAGTAGAAGCTCTTGGAGTCTGAGTCCCTTAGAGCTAGAATGCACAAAACTGGGGCTAGAATCCAGGCCTACTAATGGTCACTTTTGTGATAGGTGATCCCAGCTTTCACTCTGGAATTCTACAACTCCAATGGGAAAATTTATAAGCATGTTGAAGGAGAAAAAAGCCAAGGAGCCTGGGGTGCTCTGCAGTAAGTCTCTTAAAATTTTGTGACTTGCTGCTGGTGAGATAGAGTTAATTTGGCAACAAAGCCACCATAAGGTTATAATCATCTGAGAACCATGTAATTGGAATCCAACCCAGCGTTATAATTAACAGATACAGCAGGATCCCTATCTGAGGGGCAGGATAGATGTTGAATTCAGAGAATGAAGGCTGATTTGCATCTAGTGTCCTCTCTCTTTAGCTTGTTTTTGAGATAATTTTCACCATTGATTCAGCCATAATTGTGTTTGATAAAATGACTCTTAATAGTCTCAAGTTCTTCAAATGATCCAACCTTTATTTTGACCTTTCTTTGGAAATTGTTTGGAAACAAACAATTCCAAGACCCAAATGAATAACAGTGCTCAATTGTAAAATTTAATGCAGTGAAACTAACAATTATAGCAACACTGCCATCTAACTCAAGTTAATCAATAGCATCCTGGTTGCATTTATACTTGAGAATTATGGCAATGGCAAATATACTGCTGCAAACTTGAACTGTGAAGAATTAATACCATGGCATATTGTCCTATTGATGTGGCTCTGGTTGTCCAGCTGGAGTAGGGAAGGATGCTCTGGTGCACTTTTTATGGCTCATGCAAATTAGCAGATAGTTGGGGAATAAAGTTTTCTCCGTGATCTATGGCAGGAGATAGCTAGTCTGCAAGAGTTCATTTCAGACTGTAATTAGTTTATTCATTAAGGTTGGGGAATTCAATGACACAGCTGCATGAGGTACCATTGAAACCTACCTGAACATATGGCAGAAAGATAATGCAAATTTAGTTCCTGAAAGAAAAAGGCAAAATGGTACAGCTTTGTGCTTTTATTTTACATCCCACAGTGATTCTCTGAAAGGGTGGTGGTGAGTTGATTACACTCCAAATCTCTTTATATATGTTGACTTTAGTTGGGGGGCGGTATTTATATTTCTGGAATGTTACCTATAGCACATATACATGTATATAACACATCCCTACAAATGCCCCTAGACATCTAGATACATACATAGAAGACTGAATGCTGCTCTTTGGTCCCTAGCAAGAAAGACTAACACCTATACCTATTAATAATGTTTCTGTCTCACTTTATGTGTTTAGAGTTAATTATCAATATAACAAAGCTTTAAGTCTGATTAGAGATGCACATACAGAGGTGAAATAAAGCTATTAGTTATGTCAGATTTCTGTAAGACTTCTGTATATCCATACATAGATACCAAATTCACTTTTACCTGTGAAATGCAAGCACTTGGATAGAAGAGATTCTCTTAAGTCTGTTTTTGTTGTTATTGTTGTTGTTTAGACTAATGTGATTTCAGACATACCCAGAGTTATATAAGGTTTAAAACTCATATAACACTTGACTTACAGAAGCCAAGGCCTTATAATTCAAGTAGGTTATGAAAGAATCAAATTTGCATTGTTAGGAAGGAAGCCCAGTAGGTTGAAAAAATTGACTGGAGCAAAGCAAAACTCGATCTGAACCATTACACTAAACAATTCTTATTTATGTCTCTCTTTATGTTCTTCATATGCTACCGATAAGCATTCTAAATGAAAATGTTATTGAAGTCAAAGCATTCATCCAGGGAAACAAACAGGTGTGGAATTGTGACAGATCCCTCATATCTTTGTTCCTGGCAACTGATTTACTCCATAATTAGTGCCAAAAACTATTTATTGACTATATCATGTACTCATAACACTAAGGTCTCTTCTTCTTGTGACTCTCAATCCAAACTGATGGATAACACTGATGAGACAAGGTTCTGCCGAAACTTAGATGTTAATTTAGGAAGGAATGGGCAAGAATGCACAATAAGATGATACTAGCAATTATTTCTTGGGTGCCTGATTATAAGGGAGCTTTATGTCCTATTTTGTAGTGTTCTGTATTGTATGAATTCTGCTAAGGTGTGCGTGTATGTGTGTTTATGTGGTTTGCTTTCATAATAATTCAAAGTCTTTCATTTTCAGGAATGTAGATTCACTTCTGTGGAGAACCTAATGTCTGTGGTTTGTGGTTCTGAATGAGGGGTGGTTGAGAGAGGCAGGTGGTTAGGTAAGCAGGCAGAAAGGGGACAACCACAGCTATAACTGATAGTTTAGGCGGATGTCAGGGACCAGAGTGAGGACAGGATCTGAAACTCATACACCCGTCAGCAGCAAATTCAGCAATGGAATGGATCGAATTAATTGAACATATTAAGAATCAAGTGATGATAAAATTGAGGTGTTGGACTGGTAGCATAATCCAGCATCTAGTCTGATGGTGGTAAATGATAGCTGAAATGAAATGAATCAGGAATAAGATGGTGCAGTGCTGGAATCAGAGATCCTCCTGCATAAGGCAGCCTTCCAACTCATCCTCCAAAACTTTTGTATGTTGAGGTAAAATAATACCCACAACAGAGAAATATCCTCAAATGTATATAAGAAGAGGCAAGCGGAAACACTTGGATGTATTAGAGAGTACAGACCTTGACCCCCCCCCCCCCTTGCATTGATAGTCCTTGGTGTTAATCACATGAGAGGAAAAGCAGCAGAGTTCTGCACCTCCGGGATCACAGTAAGTTAATTGTGTTGTGTTGTAGGTTTAGAGTCTAGATTGTTCTGTCCTTCTCATTGGGGGATGGTGGAAGCTATTCCTCCCTAGAAAATATGTTTGCTAAGGAGTATCTGATTCCTAATTACTCAGTCCTCTATTGATGTTTTGTGTATGAAGAAGTCACAATCTCTGCCTTTGGGTATTTCATAACCCTTTTGAAGAGACAAAGGATATAACTATTCATACGTTTTTACATCCACTCACTCACTATGCTAGATGCCATGTCTACGACAATAAATGAGGTAGATCCATCCTTGCCTTCATGGAGATTATAACTGAATGAATTATTTAAATGATGCAAACTTTCTATTTCACTTGCCTACTCCAAATGCCCTACCTTCTTGCTTAAATCACTCTTTGTTTTGCAAATGCAGAATAGGATAAAATTAAACAGGGCCTGGTAGTATTAAAGCTTTGTTAATTTTCCAAGGTGGTTTCAGCACATTTACTAGTGTCTGCTGAAGAATTGTGATAATTAAAATTCAGCTATGCTAATTAAAACAAGTGAATAAAGTCTGTTTAATGTCCTTTTCTCACAATTTTTAATTTCCTTTTTGCTTACTCCTGACTTTGCAGAATTGTGTAATCCTCACTGGAGTTTTCTTGTCATTGGGGAAATTTATGAAATTATGTAGTTAGGAAACCTGATGGAATTATATAACAGTAATATTTGAATAAATTTAGACTCCTTTGAGTCAATGCCTTTAAATCAATGAATTTAAACGGATATATATTCTGAAAGTCAACCTTTCTGAAGGAATTCTGACCAGTGTTTATTATTTTAATACGCTAATGTTAAAACTGAGTGCCCATATGCTTCCCCAAATCTCCTCAGGAATCAAAAGCCATATTTTTGATATGAAATCAGCTACATAAATACTACACATAAAATAGAAAGAAGGGAATTATACAAAACACTAATAGGGATTGTCTCTTGGTGCTGAGATCATGAGGTTTTTATTTATTTGTTTACATCTTTTCTATATTTCTAAGTTTCAATTTTAGCATGTAGGATATTTTGCGAAGAATAGCGATGGTCAAGCGGTAACTGCTTTCACCAGTTGAGATTTCTGCCATACACAGGACTTTTCTTTCAAAGGCAGGTCTCAACTTCCTTTCAAACAACGTGGAATGGAAGCATCCATTGGCTCACTTTGTTTTATAAATTTTTAAAAATTTCTTTAGAACACTAACTTACCAGGTCCTATAGAGTTAGTTTGATTCAAAAGAGAGCTCAGCTTCATCTTTTTAATTTAGCCCAACTCTGAAAAATATAGTACTGTCTTGTCATTCAGTGCAATATCGATTATAATAATAATAAATAATGTCTTTACAAAGTGTTGAATCATAGGCATGGTGGAGTTTTGAGGGAAATCAGATTTCCTCCTGTCAGTATAATTTCCAGCCCCACTCCCCAATTCCAGAATAGGAGAAACTTGGTAAATTGTTCCAAATGAAATGAGAGAAAGAAGTCAGGCCTGGCTTCATGAGAATGAGATGAAGATTCAGGCTATAAGGTGTGTACCGGAGAAGCATATGGGCTTTAGAATCTAAGAGCTGGTTTTAGTTCCTAGCTCCCTCACTGGATAGCTGTGTGACCTTTGATGAATTAATGAACTCTGAGATTCCTAACCTCAGGGTTGTTTTGCCCCTGGTACTGAGTATAAAATGAGGTAAACATTTTACATGGTGCTTGACACATGCACCATGTGCTTGGAACAGGTGTTTGGAACAGGAGAAAGATGCCTATAGGTGGAAAAGTCCTCTGGTAGCTTAATATGCCTGACTACCTAATTTAAGAAAATCAACCTTTCTCAAGAATAACTTTCAACTCTGAAAGGAAGTTATGAAATTTTGTAATTCAGGAAGTATTACAAAGTACCGTTGGGATTTAGAATTTTGTTCATGATGCCAAATGGCTCCGCAAGGAAGGAATGAGTGCTGTTGCCCATATGTCAATTAACTTCACCCCTCATTAGTAATATGTGCCTGCAGACATTATTTCTTTTGCTCTATCTTATCTCACTAGGACGCCATCCAAGAGAACACTTAAATAAAAATCCAGTTGTCATGTCTTGCTGTTAGCTGAGCAAGTGTAAACACCATTAAGGTTAAATGTATTACACTAACCTCAGTCGAATGAGCGACAAGAAGGCCAAGAAGTTGGGCAGCCTGGGTGGCTCAGTGGTTTAGCGCCGCCTTTGGCCCGGGGCGTGGTCCTGGGGACCCTCTGGATCGAGTCCCGTGTGGGGCTCCCTGCGTGGGGCCTGCTTATCCCTCTGCCTGTGTCTCTGCCTCTCTCTTTCTCTGTGTCTCTCATAAATAAATAAATAAAATCTTAAAAAAAAAAAAAAAAGGAAGGCCAAGAAGTATCCCCTCTAAGGTGAAGAATAGCCAATTGTAAATGATAGAATGGAACCTTCTAAACTTAGATCTGGGCTTAATTAGGGCATTCTTACCTGAAATCACAAGAGGAAAACTGCTTAAAGTTATTGCTTTGTTTGGGCCTGCTTATTACTTGTGATGATTCCTCCTATTCGAGTTGACAACTGAGGATAGTTTATATCCTGTTCTTTCTCCTTCTCCTCTTTTGTTCTCATCAAGAATTATTTGCTGAGCATCTATTATGACCAAAACACTAAGCTGGATTTCAAGAGAGCCAAAAGTATAAGACAGAATTGCTGCCTCCTCATCTGTTCAGGCAGCTTTGTTACAAAGACAGGACCTAACAGCCAGGTAGAAGGTAGTTTTTAATGATGAATGGCAGATGAGTTTCTATATAAAATATTCTGTGTTGACAGGTTAGTAAAAATAGAGATTGGGCTTTCAGTTTCCCCACTTCCAGTCAGTGACAGCACTTTATTTACCTTCAATTTTCCCAGATCACAGCTGCTATACCTCAATCTACCTTTTCTATTGGCAGTAACATTCCAACATGTCATCTGGAAGCTGAGAGCCATGCTCCATTAACACTAATGAGTGACTTATGGTTAAATCCTCATGGATCATGCTGAACATCTCCCTGTAGATATTGGTTCACATTTCATTTCAGTGGCCATTGCATTGGCCTGCACTGAAATTGCTTGCATCATTTAGCCTGTAAGGGTGTCCAACAAACCTATGATTTATGGTTTGGAAAGTATTCAGCCTTAGTCCAGGCTGCTATTGAAAATTTCTTGGTTTCTTGGTTACAGTTTCAAGTTTAGGTCAAATATAATTATAAATGTCCAGACCTGCCTTGTTTCCTGTAGGACCTGGGTCAAGATACTTTAGATGTGGAATAATATGACTTTAAAATGACTGTTCTAACAATGATAGAATTATGTAAATTTACTTCTGAAAGCTTGAGGTTTAAGTTAAACATCCATGACAATTGAGTTGCCTGTATATTTTTGTCACTGGGATGATTTGTAAAATAACCTTCAGATTCACTGGCATGTGGGCCAGCAATTTTTAAAATACTTTCATGAAAAACCCAAGAGAACAACAAAAAAATCAGATTTCTATTTCTTACATAACTCTGAATAGTGTTTATACTAATTGTATCTATCTTGATTGCAAATTTAATGTCAGGAAACATTGTTGAGATGTGTAAGTCAAGGTTAATAATCAGAATAAGCAGGTGTTCTGTTATATGATTTAGTCATGAGCCACAGCTTGAGACCTCACCCTTTCACCACTAATGAGTCTCCTCCAGATTATCCTCTAAAGCTGCAAGATTCTGAACCTTTGAACTTCTGCAGAGGGGGTGGGCAGATTCTTTGTGCTTGTGTGTTTGCCCTTTTGTTTGGGGGAACTGGTCCTCAGCAGCATTTCCTAACAAATGGAGTCCCTGTTGTAGTCTGGCTGTTAGATTGGGAGCTATTAATAATTGGCAATTTGTAGCTGTCATAACGTTGTGGAGGATTTTCCAGATGCCTTTTTCCTTTCTCTTGAGATGGACTGAGACTTCTGTTTATTCTCTTTGATGGGATTTTAATCAAGCAGACGATGGTCTTGGCCCTTGACCCTTCTGGTAGGGACAGGAACTGGTTGTCTAATCTCTGGTCTGGGGACAGGTCTGGGTCTTGTTTTCCCTAGGACAGGTTCAGATGCTTGTCAGAGCTTTGGCTTTCTTCAGGAGGGTAGAAGTAGGGTGTATTAGGATGGAGGTGGTAAGAGTATTGGGGTGTTGTTATTATAAAGTCGAAAAAAAGGAGGAAAGAAATGTCCATTTGATTTTTTAAACTAATGAAACAGTTGTTAAGGGAACAAGAAATAGGAAGATGAAAACATCATGTTTCCTTTGGGCCTATCTCTATGCTCCTTGCAGGCAATGCACTTAATACAAGTTCGAATTAGAAACAGAATGGTAGTTTCTGCTATTAAGTTTTATAGCAAATACTCTTCTCCACTCTAACTTTGGTCTCCTTGCTATCCCACCACACCTCCCACCCAACCTTAAGAAAAAAAGAAAAAAAATGGAATTTGTTGTCAGGTTTTATAGTTGATGTTACCTGAGCAGCATTATGCCTCAGAGTGGGGATTGTGGTAGTTGGGAAGTATCTTTCCTGTGGAACTGATGAATGTTCCAGCATCAGGCTTCCTTCTGCCCCACAGTTCTTGTGCTTGAGCTGACCCTTGACCCTGATCCTGTTCTTTGGGCCTTCACTAAGGTCTCGGCTTAACCAGGACCACCTTGCCTACTTTCCCTGACCTGGCCCATCTGAATGAGACCCTCTCCTACCTGCCCTCTCATAGCCTCTTTCCTCTTTATAATTTCTTCTTCTTCTTGGAACTGGTCACTCCCTGGGTAACTGCTTTTCATCTGCCTCTCCTACCAGAAAGAAATTTCCATGAGGGCAGAGCCTGTCTTCTACTGCCAAACATTTCCTGGTGGAGATTCACCTTAGGCTCTGCATCTAGAACCCGAGCCTCTATAAAATCACAGATGTGCTACGCTTGTGGCATTCTCATACATGCTGAAGTCCCAGATTTATAGCTGTTGGTATTTCTGAAATCAGGATATATACTTAAAATATACATTTAATTAGATCATGGTTACCACCCATCAAAGCCACTACTAAATTAATGTGCATCTTACAATTAAATATGCCTTAGGATCAAGGGCATTGTTGTAGACAGAATGCTCCCCTCCGCACCCCGGAGATGTCCATGTGCGAATCCCCAAAACCTGTGAATATGATTCGTTACATGGCAAAGGGGACTCTGCAGATGTGACTCAGTGAAGGATTTTAAGATAGATTGTCCTGGATTATTAAGGTTGGCCCAATGTAATCACAAGGGTCTTTATGAGAGGGAGGCAGGAAGGTCAAAGTCAGAGAGGAAGATTTCATGATGGAAGCAAAAGTCAAAGTGCTACAGAACTGTGAGTGGGAATGCAGACTCTAAAAGCTGGAAAAGGCAGGGTAATGCATTCTCCCACAGAGCCTTCAGAAGGAAGACAGTACTACCAACACTTTAGATTTCTACCTCCAGAACTATAAGATATAGATTTGTGTTGTTTTAGGCCACTAATTTTGTGTTGACTTGCTCTGGCAGCCATGGGAAACTAATACAGGTGTGTTGTTATAGGCAGTAACGTGTATTACATTCTGGAACTTTGTAACATCCAGCTTTGTCATCCTCTTGGGCGTTGCTATCATATATTATATGTCACTGTCATATGTCTTTGACTCTGTCTTTCTGGTAAGAAAATGTCATTGATATTTTGGGAGCTAGACAGGGTGTAGGTATGGAATCTTTTGATGCCATTTCCCAGTTGTTGTCAGTGCTCCACCCATATCCCTTTGACCTACTCCAGCTGTCACCTGCAGATACTTCTTATATTAGAGTGACCAGTCATCTCAGTTTGCCAGGACTTAGGGGGTTCTCAGGGTGTAAGACTTTCAGTGCTAAAACCAGGACATTCATGGATGAGGTGGGTGGGTTGTTGACTCTACGTGTATGAGGGACATTTACCTGCATGTGATGAGGACATTCTCTGGCCATAGGCTCCTCCTCATCTTCATACTTGGTGGAAGTTAACACTACAGAAACATATAACAAACAATGGGTGGGAATTGATGGGTATGTGTCCAGCTTTCTTGCCTCTCAGTGGAAACATTCTAAGGCATGTTTCCTGCAATCACCAAGACGGTCCCCTCTGGGAATGACCCTGAATTGTCTACTGCATTCATTGGTGACCCTCTTATTAACTTGCCTTGCTACCTTGTCTTCAGCCCTCACCAAGCTTCTTGGATTACTTCCCAAATAAAATTTTTATACCTAGTCCTTGCCTCAGGATCTGTTTTTGGATGAGCTCAAACTGGGACATCACCCTAGGCTCAATAGTCTTATGTGAGAAAGTCCAAAATCCTTCACATGGTCCCAAACATCTGCACCCTGTCTTTGCCTGTAGCTTCATCCCTGCTGCCATCTCTCTTGCTTACTAGGATACAACCATACTAGCCATTATTCAGAATCTAATCTGTTTCAAATTCCTTCCTCATATAGGCCATTTGCACTTGCTCCTCCTGCCTGAATGCTCCTATGTTGTATCCATTCTTTAGGTCCCCAATCAAATGTCACTTTATCATGAAAGTTTCCCTGGTCATCCGGACTATGAATGTTTTCCCAAACTCTCCTGCACGTTTCCCTCATGGTACTTATTACAAATAAAATGGGTTAATTATTTATTTGGAGGATGATTATTTGTTTATATGTGGGTCTTACAAAGACTTGAGCACACTAGTATCATAATGTGGATGTAAGATAAGGTTTATGGTAGGGTCACAGCAGAAGTGTCAGTGTCATATCTGTGTCCCTGTCCCCTGGCCAGCTAGCTGAGATGTGTGCTGGGTGAGGCACAGCTAGACCAATAGTGGTAAGTGCTCTGGGAGAAGGGTCCTGCTGTATACCACTGTACATATTTATAAGGTAACTGGGGGGAGATAGTGGACATCTAGTCAACATGGGATAGTGGAAGCCTCTTGGACAGAGAGATGGCCTAATTTGTACGACAGCTTAGCTAGAACCATCAGCCCAATTTTTAAGTGGGAAGCCCTATTATTAAAAAGAAAAAAAAGTTGAGTCCATACTTTTAATATAAGCATATATATTGATAAATTTATACACATATCACTGTCAAGCTCAATGTCAAATAGTAGAGAAGCTGAATTTTTTTGAGATAAGCATAAACAAAAATAAAAATAAAATAAACTAATATAGAGGTACACATTTAAAAATAGAAGTTGTAAAATTTCTTTGCACACCCTAGAGATCATTTGTGTGGGTTCTGAGGTGCACGTACCTCTCAGCAGAGAGTACTGCTTGCTCTAGAGCAGTGCTTTCCTGAGCAAAGGAGTCCCCAGCTCAGATTCAGTAGGTCTGGGAGGGGCCTGGAACCCTGCATTTCTAACCAGCTCCCAGATGATGTCAATGGAATTGGTTTGTTAACCATACTTTGAGTAATCTGGCACTAAAGCATCTTGTGATCCAAATGCTCACAAGCCACTGAGCTTTATCTTTTATTTTTATTTATTTATCTATTTTTAGAGAGGGAGGGGGAGAGAGAGGATGGGGAAGGTAGAGGGAGAGGGAGAAAGAGAATCTTAAGCAGGTTCCATGCCCAACATGGAGCTTGAACCGGGGCTCGATCTCATGACCCTGAGATCATGACCTGAATCGAAATCAAGAGTTGACACTTAATTGACTCAGCCACTCAGGCACCCTGAGCTTTAGATGCTCAGGTTAAAAGAGGAATACAACATATTCTATTATTTTGGAATGATTTCCTCATCTCATGCTTTGCTATTTCCAGGCAGAATCAGTGAAACGTGTGTGACCTTCACCACATTGTTGAATGATTGCCCATCAAATGATATAAAGAGTAAAGGACTACTGGGCAAGGTAAAAGTTTGCTGACTTCATTTCGCCTGGCCTTTAAAATCTAATTATCTGTTCTTATTCCTGCAAAGAGATGGCAAAAACATATCAAGCCCCATAAACGGGCTCTATGCTGGGTGCTTTTCACGTGCCATTTCATTTCATATCTGCCTCTAATGGCAGAAACCAGTCTGAATACAAAGACATCCACTGTGTGTGCATGTATGCATGTGAGAGACAGAGAAAGAGATGGGGAGAGACAGAGAGAGATGGGGAGAGAGAGAGAGAAAGAGGGGGCGGTGGATAGGTAGTCAGACCCAGCCTTCGGACCCTCCCTGGCGGATCTGTTGTGAGGGTTGGGGCAGACCAGTCAGGCTCCCCGTGCTCAGGGATGCAGTGAGGATTTCCCAGCTTGTGACACAATCTGAGTGATCTGTAGGCATTCGTGTGCTGATTGTCTTGCCTCCTAGGCATGAGCTGTGTTGTATTAGGAGGGCAAGAGGTTTTCAATAGATTTAATATTCCTTGTATGAGCTTCAACCATCTGCCCGCCAGCTTTCAGTGTGAGCATAATATATGTTTCCAGAATCAAACACAAAGCCTGGTCTTCCCCCCCCCCCCCCCCCCCCCCCCCCCCCCCCGTTTCAGAGGTTTTTGGTTTGGATCATTTGTGTTTTCCTTATCTTTTGGAGTAGGTTACGAGGTGGCACCCTCTACAGTTATATTTTCTTTTGTTTTCTGATGCCTCTGTTTTAATAAATGGCTTCCCCTTTCCTGATCGCCATGTACCCTCTACAGACCTGGATCCTTGAAATTAATAAGGACCTATGAACTCTTGTGATGCACCCATGAGGTGGCTGGGGTTAAACTGCAGCCACTCCCAGTGGGTGCTGATTAGACCTTGGACACTTGCAAATTCTTCCCTAGCTAAATCTGAGAGCTTTTTTCCTGAGGGGTGAAACTTGAAACTTCTTCCTCCCTCAAGGGAAATCTTGTGACTGTTGCTGGGCCGGTCCTAGTAGCTGTAGCTCCTTATAGGACTGAAGTTATGTTGGGTGTCTTTGACCGGGAACCCATGTGTCTTTTAAGGTAATTGGCATATGGGAATCTTAAACCCTAAAGTAGATGAAAATAAGTTAAGCCAGTCAAACCGAGCTCTTAACTTAAAATCTTGCTTAAGGTGGAGAAATTTAGTAGATTTGGAAAGCTCTTTAATTTATATGCAAGTTGGGTGGGAACCCACTGGGACTCTCCTAGCATTACTCAGCAAGCAAGTGTTGGGCAGGGTTGACTCACGGAAAGTGAACTTGGAACATTCTCTTGTGCAGGCTTGAGGGCATCGGGGTCGAAATTTTGTGGCTCTGCTCATTTTTTATTTAGTCAGAAAAATTTGCATGTTTTTAGATGAGGCAGTATATATTTAAAAACTGCTTCCTCTTTAAACTCATTTCACATTCAGTTTTCCCTACGGGGGAGTTGAAAGAGCCTAATCCCTTGCTGCTCTTCTAGTCTAATGATGGGATGGATGTAGGGGAAGGTTGGGCTCTGGAGGACTGCCTGGATGCCTGGCTGGGCTCCATCTCTTTCTAGCTATGTGACTTTGGGAAGATAATAAACATCTCTGTGCTGTATTTTCCTTATTTATAAAGTAGGGATTATGATTGTGTTCCTCGGAAGACTTGATAAAATGATCAAATATAAAAATATACTATATGCAAAGAGCGTAGCATAGTGCCTCTCATAGTACATAGTACCACGTTGGCCATTGTTATTGTCATTAGCCCAGACACAAAGGATAGAGAAAAATGGATGGTGGATTCCGCATCATGACTTGTGTTCCTGGCTGTGGAAGATGTCTGGAACACATCTCTGCCCGGTTTAAGTATGTGGCTGCTATAGATCTGGTCTGACTTTAAGTAATTTTTGAATTGGTTGTGGGACTGATGGAGCCTGAGGGGTGACCTTGTCCAGAACTCTTTAATCTTGCTGAGTGTCTAATGCAGAGCAAATCTGGGTCTGTGTGGATAGTTAGAGCTGAAGCAGCCTTTAGTGGGATGGTGTGCTTCTGTACAAGAGCTGACAGCCTATCCATTCCCTTGTCCCAGCTGTCTTTCATCTGGGCCACACAGGTAGGATGGGTAAATGCCAAAATAGCATTTACCTCAAGCCCCTTTGAGGGAATCCTTTGAATCTTTAGCTTTCTGGCTGATCCCATGGAGGATTCCTTCCCATGGAGGATCCAGGCTGTCACATGTTTGGTTCTATCCCTGTAGCTCTGCTTTTTACTGCTGGCTCCTTTTCTCTGCCCATTATTTGTAGCCACTTTTGCTTCCTGGGTGGTGCTATGGTCCTGGCCCTGGTGTTCCTCTGCCTAGTGTAAGCTACAGTCCTACTTACTGCTACCCATTGATGTACTCGGCACCCAGAGCTCCATATTGATACCTGCTTTTTTCTGAGGTGAACTTTGGTTTTCTACCCTTGAGTGGAATGGTTCCTAAGGGTATGGTGTAACCTTAATGCCACTGTGAGTTTTGTCATTGTTATGTATTATCAGTCCTCTCATTGTCATTGGTGTTGACCGAGGCATTCCCACTGTCACTGGCACCATGAGGAGCCAGACCCTTTCCCATAAGCACAGTGACTCTTATATTAAGCCTCAAACTGGGGGGGACGTATAGCTTATTCTCTTAGTTTCTTGTCTCACCTATAATATTGCAACTTTCCCATTTATTGATTCAATTTCTCCAGGCTGTACCTCTCTCGAGAGAGTCGTAATACAAGTTCCCTGCTGGGCTGTGCTGGAAGCTGATTGATATCACACTGAATGACTTAACCCCTTAGACAGACTAACTTCCATTTGTGTTGAGCATCGGCCAATTATATTGACCTAAAGCTTAAATCTTTCCCATGTTAGAATATATCTCCCTCCTATCCCAGACAGCTGGAGCAGGGCTGGGAGGGTCAGAGTATTTCTTAGCCCATTAGAGAGCCTCTGGCCATCAGCTTCAATTATCCTTCAAAGACTCTTTAGAGAGTCCCATTATACAACTTTTCAAGTAAATAAACCTGAGCAGCTAACTGTGTTAGGACCAAAACCCCAAATTCCTGTATCAAGAGAGTAAGCTTGGCTGTGATTGTGGGAATGACACCTCAAGGGAATGATGCTGGGCTTTTTTCCCTCCCTGCCTCCATCACAACATTTGTCTCTCTTCCTTTTTGTCCTCTTTTGTTTTATACCTAGCTCAAAGAATAGGGCTATTTTTCAGGCAAAATCTCATCCCTAGCGTGATTTAGAGAAGATGTGGAATCTCACACATGGGCACTGAGGAAATGATTCCGTGGAACTGTGGGCTCTCAGGACACTTAGAATCTGGACCCTGCTCTACCAATACGCTAGCTTTGTAAACTGGGGAAAAAGCCTTAACTTCTCTGTGCTTCTGATTCTGTAAAGTGGAGTGAGGGGAGGGGGATGTGGTGGATTGGACTAAATTCTTAGAAACACTCTCTCTTAGATGGAAGTGGGCTTCTAGCAACTGGTGATGGACAAGGCCTAGAATGTATCCAGCTTTCCTTCCCCTTCTTCTTGGTAAGCAGAATGGGGGCCCAGACAGAAGCCACATGCTTGCTTGTTGTACCAAGAAAAGTGAGGCAAATATGAAGTTTAAATCAATAGCAGTACTTGAACACCGAGGATGGGACTATTTTCCTCCAAACTGTTTTGATTGCTGCCAGTAGCTGCTATTTGGTATGAAATCCATTCAGATCATCAAAAGCCAAGGAGCATACAGTGCATGAAAAGATGTTGTAATTGGCACCATTGTAACTCTGTACGGTGTGTGGTCTTAGTGGGAGGAGGGAGGATTGTAGGAAAACTTGTAATCTAATTTTCTTTGTTGCAAAATAGAATGTTACCATTGTATTCCTGTGGAATTATAATTATAACATCTCAGACAAATAGAGAGCGCCTTTCTCAGGAGGTGCTTAAAGAGCTCAACAGACATTCATTCAGCCTTGTAAACACAGTGAAACCTGGCTTGCTTGCATTTCTCTCGACTGAAAATTCCTATTAGCCAGCATCTCCCCTCATCCTTCCTACTGGGATAAATGATTTTTATGCTGGTGAGCCTGACACCCTGAGAGACACTGAAGTGCCTTCTGCATCATCAAAGAATTATGAAACCTTCAGTAGAGTTTCAGTGTTAATTACAATTTATGACAGCCTAATTTTTTGAAAAGTGGTAATTCATGTGTTGCATCGATGATAATTAGAATAGTTGATTAAGCAGACTGCTCTATTTTTTGACTATTCCGAAGCACAATGTTTACAGTAACTGCAATACCAGATCTCTCTGAGAACCATGAAGGAAGTGGGGTAAATTTAAGTAGTATTCCTTCTTTTATTGTTGTTATTTTTTATTGAGGTGTAGCTGACATGCAACATTATATTGGTTTCAGATGTAACAACATAATGATTTGATATTTGTCTGTATTGCAAAATGATCCCCACAGTAGGTCTAGTTAACATCTGTCACCACACTAGGTTCAGAATTTTTTTCCTTGTGATGAGAACTTTTAAGATTTACTCTTGGAGCAACTTTCAATTATTCAGTACAGTATTATCAACCATAGTTGCCATACTGTACATTACATTCTCATGACTTATTTGCTTTATAGCTGGAAGTTTGTATATTTTGACTCCCTTCATCATTTTTTAAAAAGATATTTATTTATTTATTCATGAGACACACACACACACACACACACACAGAGGCAGTGACACAGGCAAAGGGAGAAGGAGGCTCCATGCAGGGAGCCCGACGTGGGACTCGATCCCAGGTCTCCAGGATCACACCCCAGGCTGAAGGTGGTGCTAAACCACTGGGCCACCGGGGCTGCCCCCCTTCATCATTTTTTTAAAAAGATTTTATTTATTTATTTGGAGGGGGAGGGGCCATGGGAAAGGGGGAGAATCCCAAACAGACTCCATACCCTGTGTGCAGAGCCTGACACAGGGCTGGATCTCAAAACCCTGAGACCGCAACCTGATCTGAAATCAAGAGTCAGTTGCTCAACTGACTGAGCCACCCAGGCTTCCCACCTTCACCATTTTGCCAATTACTCCCCCCATGGCCAATGTGCTGTGTGTACCTATGAGCTTCAGTTTTACGGTTGGTTTGTTTGTTTTTTTAAGATTCCACATGTATGTGGATCACACAGTATTTGTCTTCCTCTGTCTTATTTCACTTAACATAATGACCTCAAGGCCCATCCATGTTGTCACAAATGGCAAAATTTCATTCTTTTTATGGCTGAATAATATTCTTCTCTGTGTGTGTATGTGTGTGTGTGTGTGTGTGTGTGTGTGTGTATCACATTTTCTTTATCTATTCATTCATCAATGAAAAAAGTAGTATTTTTTATGGGTTGGCAGGCATACATTATTACTTACCCTGGGCAAATGACTATTTCCAGAGCTTTATTCTTCAACTTCTACATTAGTTTTTTTCTTCTTTTAAAAAAAACAAGGTTTTATTTGTTTATTTATTTAGAGCACAAGTGGGGGGAGAGGCAGAAGGAGAGGGAGAGAAAATCCCAAGCAGACTCTGCACTGAGTGTGGGGCCTGGTGCAGGACTCAATCCTACCACCTTGAGATCATGATCTGAGCAGAAATCCAGAGTCCAGTGCTTAATCAACTGAGCCATCCAGGTGCCCCCTCAACTTCGACATTAGTTTCTAAACTAAATGAGAATAGGAAATAGGTAAGCTATAAAAGCTGGTAATATGTGCTGCTTATGACATTGCCATTCTCAGGGTCATGGCTATTAATGATAACCAGAGTGTTAGCTCTTACAATAAAGGTGAGTGTCTTTAAAATTGAATTTTGGATGATATTTAGTAAAGCCTCTTCACAAACAGATTTCTTACGGTGTAGTAGATTTAGCTGTGTTAATCGGTCTATTGCAAATGTTTTATTAAAGGGATAAGATCTTTTTTTCCTTCAAAGATTTTATTTATTTATTCATGAGAGACACAAAGAGAGAGAGGCAGAGGGAGAAACAGGCTCCACGCAGGGCACCCGGTGTGGGACTCCATCCTGGGGCTCCTGAAGACAGATGCCCAACCACTGAGCCACCTAGGTGTCCCTAAAGGGATAAAATCTTAAATCAGTTAAGATTAACTCAACATTTTTTTAAATGTCCAAGTTCTTCATGATGAGATTTTAAAAAGTATTAGAATGGATGTTGTGCTCAGGTTCACTGCAAAGAATAGAAAATTCAGGAATGTATAAAGAAGAAAGAAAATAAAAGTCATCTATTATTCTGTCACCCTGAAAGAACTATTATTGCCTTTTGGTATATCTCTTCTTGTTTTCTTCTGACATATGCATGGAAACATTTTACAAAGTTAGCATATACGACACAAATTGTATGCTGTCCCCCACTAACACTATATAAAGGACATTTTCTAGGTCAGTGAATATTCTTTAAAATATACTTTATGCTGACTGTATTTATGAACCATAGTATATCAAACCAATCTCCCATTGTTAGGTGTTAGAAGATTTAGAAATTTTGGCTTTAGGGATCCCTGGGTGGTGCAGCGGTTTGGCGCCTGCCTTTGGCCCAGGGCGCGGTTCTAGAGACCCGGGATCAAGTCCCACGTCGGGCTCCCGGTGCATGGAGCCTGCTTCTCCCTCTGCCTGTGTCTCTGCCTCTCTCTCTCTCTCTCTCTGACTATCATGAATAAATAATAAAAAAAAATTAAAAAAAAAGAAAGAAATTTTGGCTTTATGATGTTGCAACAAGTATCTTTGCTCATTTATTTGTCCATCCATCTATTCATTCAATCAATTGTTATTGAGTATAGGGTGCCAGGCTATGGGCCAGGATTGAGGATGTATCATTAATTGTGACTCTTCTAATAGTTAACATTTATTACTAACTATTGGCTGGGTACTTTATTAGTATATTAATTATTGTATCTGGAATTTTTGCTGTAAACCTTTTTGCTGTAGACATCTTTGCTGTTAGCATGTTCACGGAAAACATTTTTTGCCATATAACTAATTGGCCAGAAGGCAATTTTGCCGTAAAAGATAAAAAAATAACTGACTGACAGTTTGATTTGATTTCTCCATTGACACAGTACTATAATTTTTATATTATATAAACATTAGCCTTCATAACGGTCTATACGGTGTGTGGGGTTTTGAACCCACATTTACCATAGAATTTTGGAGCATCTGTCAGCAGACATGTGACAGTATGCCAAGAACAAACAAACACTGTGATACAAGGCTCAATTACAATGTGCATCCTAGTATTTAGAAAGTGATATGTCTCTCAATGAAGGAAGAAATTTTAGCAAATAAGGAAAGAATGTGATGCTGAATGAGAAGATGAATTAACAAGCAAAAAAAAAAAATGTGTAATACTATGAATGAAATACTTTGAAGAAAGTGCTTAGGTATAATCCACAAAATAAAATCAGTTATTTGCACAGTGTCTCCATGAATCTATACTATACATTTTGAATGTATTCAAATATTTTGTATTTTGCAATGAAGTCTTTTTAATTTTGTTATTCTTTTTCATGTTTCCTTATTTCTTTTTAGTGAATACCCCCTTTTGTATTTTTAATGATTTTTATCTTTTATGGCAGTATTGCCTTATGGCTACTGGATTATGCAGCAAAAATGCTTGTGGTAAAGATGCTTATGGTGACACTACATAGAACCATTAATTACATGAAGGTATGTTAATATCAGCATTCTAATAAGTTAGTATAATAGTAGTAACTAAATTCTTATGAGGTAGGTGTTATCATCCTTACTTTCCAGATAAGGAAATGGAGGGTTACAGAATCAAAGTGGCTTGCCCATAATCAGAACCTGGTACTTGTCAGAGCCAGAGTTCAACCTCAGGCAGGTCAACTCCAGTCCTGCTCTTTTAGCCATGATAACCTATGTCAGTAAAAAAGACCCTTGCCCCTATAGATATGAAACAATTTTAAATGCAATACTCTTTGAGTGATTCCCTATGTTTTAGGATAAATTCTAGAAATAGAAATACTGAGTCAAAGTGTATGAATAACTTTTAGTGAACAAGGTCCTAAAAGCGGGGGGGGGGGGCAGAGATGATAATAATTTATTTACTTGCTTTTTTTTTTCCCCCCCTGGGTGTCTGCCATTGTGCTACTAGCTAGGTAGCTAGGGAGACAGCAGAAAATAGGTGTGGTAGTGATTCAGGCCTGAGTAGGCCCTGGAGAAAATCTGGACAATGCTCTTGTTATCAAGATGGGGTCAGTGGGACTGCTCTTCAGAAATATTTATTTCCTCTTGAGACTGCAAGATGCAACATGGCAGAGGGGAGGGAGGTGGCATGCAGAGGAAGAGTTCATCAAAGGAATGAATCTAGACCCACAGTGAAATTTATAGCACTTTAAGATGAATATCTTCACAACAAAATGCCTCTGCTCACTAAAAATCATTAGTTCGGGATCCCTGGGTGGCGCAGCGGTTTGGCGCCTGCCTTTGGCCCAGGGCGCGATCCTGGAGACCCGGGATCGAATCCCACATCAGGCTCCCGGTGCATGGAGCCTGCTTCTCCCTCCGCCTGTGTCTCTGCCTCTCTCTCTCTCTCTGTGACTATCATAAAAAAAAAAAAAAAAAAAAAAATCATTAGTTCAGTGAAAGACTTTTAAAATTTAGTATAGCTTCCCTTGCACCTAGACCATAAAGAACTCACGTTCAGCAACTGACTATATCTGTAAATATTCCTTCTGCCACTAATTATTGCCACACTCTTCCTCAAGCCCTCCATCCCCAGATGAATAGTCCCTGTCCTTTGCCAGCTTTCTATGATGTACTATCACGTAATAGCAAAAGCACAGACTTGATTGGCGGCTGTGCTAGGCTTGATTCCTGTCTCTGCTATTAACTGGTCATGTGGTATTGGACAGGCTGTCTTTTTTAATTCAAGTATAGTTGACACACAATGCTACATTAGTTTCTTGTGTACAACACAGTGATTTGACATGTCTATATGTTACGCTGTGCCTACCACAAGTGAGCTGCCATCTGTCACCATGTTACACTATTTTAATACCATTGATTATACTCTCTATGCTGTGCCTTTTATTCCCATGACTTTTTTTTTAAAAAAAGATTTATTTATTTATTCATGAAAGACAGAGAGAGAGAGAGAGAGAAAGAGAGAGAGGTGGAGACATAGGCAGAGGGAGAAGCAGGCTCCCCACAGGAAGCCCGATGTGGGACTCGATCCCGGGTTCTGGGATCATGACCTGGGCGGAAGGCAGGCTCCCAACTGTTAAGCCACCCAGGCGTCCCTATTCCCATGACTTATTCATTCCAAAACTGGAAGCCTTTACCTCCCACTCCCTTTTACTCATTTTGTCATCCTCTTTGTTGTTGACTTATTTGTGCTTTTTGTTAGTTCACTCATTTTTTTTTAAGATTCCACATATAAGTGAAATAATATGATATTTGTCTTTCTCTGTCTGACTCATTTTACTTAGTGTAATACCCTCTAGGGTCCGTCCATGTTGTCCCAAATGGCAAGGTCTTATCCTTTTTTATGGATAATATTTTTATCCTTTTTATGGTAATATTCCACTGTGTGTTTCACATTATCTATTCAGCTATTAATGGACACTTAGATTGCTTCTGTATCTTGGCTATTGTAAATAATCCTGCAATAAATGTAGGGGTGCATATATTTTTTTTTTGAATTGGTGTTTTATTTTCTTTGGATAAATACCCAACACTGGATCATATGGTATTTTTATTTTTTTAAGAAACCTATATACTGTTTTCCATAGAAGCTGCACCAATTTACATTCCCACTAGCAGTGCACAAGGGTTCCTTTTTCTCCACATCTTCACCAACATGGACAAACTTTTTGATTCTCGGTGTAATCCCTTAAAATAATACAGAGTTGTAATGACAATCAAATGTAGAGCTATGGTCAGAATAAAAATAACAGCTAACCTTTATTGAGTTCTTACTGTAAGTATAATGAAATAAAACATTGTTCTAAGGGTTTAAAATGCAAACATTTACTTATTCTTCAAAATAATCTGTGGTAAGTTGAATTCTAGATAGCTTTCATGACCTTCACTTCTGCTGTTACTTCTGTGATCATGTTAGTTGATGCAGCAAAAGGGACTTTGAAGGTGTGATTACATGACTGCTCAGTTGACCTGAAGACAGGAAGATTATATAGGTGGGCCTGGATATTATAATCATATGATCATATGAGCCCCTTTAAAGCAAAAAGTCTTCTCTGGCCATTGGCAAAAGAAGTTAGAGAGATTCAAAGTGTGAGAAGGGCTCAACTCAATTGCTGCTTTAAAGATGGAAGAGGTCACGTGAAAAGCCTGGGTATTCTCCAGGAGCAGGGGACGGGCTGGGCTGACAACCAACCAGGAAGCAAGGACCTCAGACCTACAGCTGCCAGGAACTGGGTTTGGAAGTGGATTCTTCTCAGGGTGTCCAGATAAGAGCCTAGCTGGCTGTGTATGGATTTTAGCCTTATGAGATCCTACACACACAACCCAGTTGAGCCTACCCACAGAACTATGACATAATAACTGGGTATTGGTTTAAGATGCTAAGTTGTGACAGCAATGGAAAACAAATACAAACCACATGCAGTAGCTACCTTTATTATTTGCCTGACTTGCAATGCCCAAACCAAAGCACAGAGAATTCACTTGTTTGAAGATTCACAGCTATTAAATATCATAAATGGGATTTAGTAGTCTATCAGCAGAGCCCATCCTCTAGCCCAGTGACACAGTGCCTAAAACATTTGGAGGTACTCAGTGCATATTAGTTTCCTTTCTCTTTTCTTTTTAGTGTAGTGCATGGGCACTGAGCTGCCACATTCTTGATTTCGCTGATGGGGATTAGTCAGTGCTATGCTAGTGGGTTCTGGATAAAGATAGAGTACTTGAAGTGTTCATTTTACTTATAGGAGTAGGCCTTTTTAGATTGTAACGAAATTGAATATTTCATACGGCAAAATGAAAAAAGATAAAACCAGAGATTTCATAAAAAATTTGTTTTTGATCATCTCTTTATTGTGAAAAATATTTTTTTGAGATTTATTTATTTATGACACAGAGAGAGACAGAGAGAGAGAGAGAGACAGAGAGAGAGAGAGGCAGAGACACAGGAGGAGGGAGAAGCAGGCTCCATGCTGGGAGCCCGAGGTGGGACTCCAGGATCGCGCCCTGGGCCAAAGGCAGGTGCTAAACCGCTGAGCCACCCAGGGATCCCCTATTGTGAAAAATATTTGACTGAAAAAGTTGGAGAAGCACTGAGCTGATAAATTCCAGCTTATTTAGTATAACACCTTTCCTTCTCATTTTATTTCCTGAATTCACGGTGACTCTGCCGTGCCAACTAGAATTCTGGAATGTAAATCAGGAAATCTAGACTGAGCTATGCATCACCATCCATCCGGCTATCCGTCTTCGTCGAGCAAGATTTACAGCGTGCTTCTATAATGCCTGGAGTGTCTCTAATACCATGTCTCTTGTGAGGTAATACAAACTTTTCCAGCTCTGTTTCCTTGCATATAAAATTAGGTGATTTGACAAAGTTTCTTGAGGGTCTCTGTCTCTGGCCTGTCTCATGCTTTTACAGGTCTTGTATGCTCTGACTTCTGGATTTGACAAGGTAGGGCAATGTTTCTCCAAAATGATGCTGGGCTCCACCTGCACCGGGATCTCCTGGGGTGCCTAATAAAAAAAGCGGATCCTGGGCTTGTCCCAAACCGTCTGAATCAGAAACACTGGGAGTTGGGGCCCAGGGCTTCTGATTTTAAACAAGGTCTCCAGGTTATTCTTAGGTACGCCACAGTTTGAGATGTACATAGGTCTTGTGTCCTAAGAGCATCTTCCTTTTTAATAAGACAGGCCTTATAGGGCTGGAAAGAGAAACCGGGCCACCGCTGTGTGTGTCTGTCTCCTGGCCTGAGCATCCTTTCGGGGGGCCGTGGCTGTGGCTGCGGAGCTTACCTGGCCCAGCGCCTGTGCCTACGGAGTGCGCCTTCCCCTTCCGGGCGCACCTGTGCCTGCTCCCTTCCACACCAGGGGAGTGTGAGGAGAGGAGGGGGAGTCCCTCCCCCCAGGCTCCGGAGCTTCTCCTTTCCCGGAGGGAGGCAGGGTGGGCTGGCGGCAGCCGGTGGGGGCCCCGGGGCAGCTCGCGCCTCGCAGCAGCACCTCGCCCGGCCCGCGGCAGCCCGGGTTCCCGTCTCGGTTCGCGCCGGGAGGGGGAAGCGGGGGCACTGGGCGCCCCCGGCCCGCCGCCCCGCGCCTTCGGGCCGGGCGGTGTCGCGGGCGTGGCCGTGGCCGTGGCCGTGGCGGTGGCGGTGGCCGCGCGCGGCTCGGGGCTGCGGGGCCGTTGGCCGTCCCGCGCCCCCTCGCCGGGGCCCTTCCCTCTGCCGCGGTCGTGGTGACAGTCAGCGGGACCCGCGGGCGCGGACGGCCCGGCCCCCCCCGCCCCCGCCCCCGCCCCCGCCCCCGCCCCGGGGCCCCCGCCCCCCCCAGCCCCGGGGCCCCCGCCCCGCCCGCCCGCGGGCTGAGCGCGAGCCGGGCGGCCGCTCGGGCGCTTCGGGAGGGCGCCGCCTCCGCGCTCGTCTATGGCAAAGTTTGTCGCCGAGCTCCTGGGCTGCACGTTGCCGAGCAAGGGCGCCGCTCCCATGTTGGAGGTAGGTGGAGGGCGTGTCCCGCGGCCGCGAGCCCCGAGCCCGAGCCCGAGCCCGAGCCCGAGCCCGAGCCCCGAGCCCCGAGCCCCGAGCCCCGAGCCCCGAGCCCCGAGCCTGAGCCCCGAGCCCCGAGCCCGAGCCCGAGCCCCGAGCCCCGAGCCCGAGCCCCGAGCCCGAGCGCGAGCCCCGAGCCCCGAGCCCGAGCCCGAGCCCCGAGCCCCGAGCCCGAGCCCCGAGCCCCGAGCCCCGAGCCCCGAGCGCGGCCCTGGGCTCCGGCTGTGCCCGAGGGTGCGCGGGCAGGGCGAGGAGGGCGAGGAGCAGACCTGAAGCCGGGACCTCGGCGACTGCGGTCTTGCCTCCCTTAGCTGACAGGTGGACAGGCGAGCACTTTTTTTTTTTTTTTTTTTTTTTTGTCAATCTGGACTGACTTTTGCGAGTTGCTCTTTACCTAAAATGCCAGGAATGTCCGAAGACGAGCAGTATCCTCCCACCCCTGTTTGCTGCTTCATTTCCCACCCCCCCTTTTAATCTGGGTGGGGGGGGGAGCTAACAGTAAAAATCTTTAGGTCAGAAGGTTTCTTCCCTTCCCCCGACCTCCAGCACACTGCGAACTCCGCGAAGTTAACTCCTTTCTTCGGTGGGGGAGATACGCTGGGGAGGGGAAGGGTTAACATGGGCTTTGCCAAGTCAGGTGAACACAGGGCGGCTCTGAAGGCAGGTACATCTAATTGCCCACACCTGCCTGAGGTGGCAGTGGCGCTGCTGTGAGCATCTCTGCAGGGCATCACTTAGGAGAAGGCTGGCGGCGTGTCCTACTGAGGGGAGCCGTGGCGGCAACGGTCTACTGGGAAACCTACACCGGCTGCTCAGCTGGGAGCTCCACACTGTGCACAGGCACCCCCTTCCCTTAGGTCCACAGTGGGAACAGTATATCCTTTGTCTCTATCTACCCAGCAGAGCAGAGGCCACAGCTGTGATGGCAGGTTAACCAGCGCTGTGTTCTCGGGGGTGCTCCTTGCTGAGGCCCAGGGCCTGACGACCCCTCCTGCCAGCCTCAGGGTTACTGGAGGAGCCACCTCAGCCCTCTCTCTGCAGTTTCCTGACTGGTCAGGGAAAGCAGAATTTGGGGTCTTCTCTCATGGGTGTGAGAGCTGGTCCTTCGGCAAGGCAAATCCTCAGGCTGCAAGCTCACATGCTTCCCTGGCTGCAGTGAATCTCTTCTCCCCTTTGGCACTGTAGGTGTTCTTACCTTCTGAGGTCCTGTGGTCACATTGCTTTGATTTTAGAGCTCCAATTGCCCAACGCGCAACGTCTGTTGTGTGACAAATCGGTTTTTAAGCAGGGAGATCTCAATAGTAAGTGATCAAGAGCAGCTGGGAAAACAGGAGCAGACTGGGAGAAACCAGACTGAAATGCTTGGGTGCTTGGTGGCCTGAAATCTAAAAAAATCATGAAAAGTCTGAAAAAGTAAAGTTTTCCAGGTCTGCAGCTAAAATCAGCTGTCTCCTTTGGCATGTTACATCTCTGCCGACCTCCTTCTCTGTGATGTAAATGTTTGGTAGCATTTGGGGGTCATTTCAGAGAGGTGAGATGCTCCTTTAAAATTGCTTTTCTCTCTGACTTTGTCTTCATTGTATTTGGATTTTCATTTTAACTAACTTATTTTTTAAAAAGATTTTATTTTTAAGTAATCCCTACACCCAACATGAGGTTCAAACTCATACCCAGAAGATCAAGAGTTGCATGTTCCACCAACGGAGCCAACCAGCCAGGCTCCCCTGGATTTTTTTTTTTTCAAAGCCAGTTTTTTTTTTTTTTTTTTAAGATTTTAATTTATTTATTCATGAGAGACACAGAAGGAAAGAGGCAGAGACATAGGCGGAGGGAGAAGGGGGCTCCAAGCAGGGAGCCCGACGTGGGACTCCATACCTAGAGTCCAGGATCACACCCTGGGCTGAAGGCAGACTCTTAACCGCTGAGCCACCCAGGCATCCCCTACCCTGGATTTTTGTTTTTAAGTTGTCGACCCACAGCAATTTTGTTGTATGTACTGTCTTTTGGTTGTATATTCTGGTCTGTTTGGTCTTCCAGCCAATGGATGCCCCACCTTGATTTCTAAGAAATTAGAATTTAGAAATTAGAATTTCTAAGAAATTAGAATTATTGGCTCTCAATCATTGCTGATTGGAGGGCAGCTTAAAAAGTAGTCAGAGACATACTTAGACAATTAAGAAAATGAGTAGCTGTTTTGTCTTTGAAGACCTTCTGGGAAAGGCACTTCCCTCAGTCCTCGATAACTCCATATATCTTGCTTTGTGTTCTTTTCTACCCAAATGGGGGCAGGAGCTACTATAATCTCTGCTTTCTCCTTTCTACACATGATTGATTTATTGTTGACTTGAATCACCCCATCAGGTATCGCTTTTAATCAGTGTTGCTGGAAGAGTTAAGAGATCATGCCATCCCTACCTATAGGGGAAAATCTGCCCAAAGAGATGAATAACTGAGTCAGAAATGTGTTTTGAGGTTGCTTTCTTCTCAGGCAACACATTCTTATTCATAAATGAGCTCTCTATATTTGGGAGGGAAAGAAATGTGTAAGAAAGATATTCTTAAACCTTTCTAAATATTCATTTCCTAAAAGTGAAAGTGATAGGACATGAGAAATTTTAGGCAGCCTTTCATTTCCACCAAATGCTCTAATTCTAACTTGGGAGGCTACCTTTAGTTGCAGGGAGATCAAGAGAAGAGATGGATGTTTTCATAATGAATGGCCTTTGGTCTCATTTTGGTTAGGAGGAGGCCAACAATGTGGTTTCTTCCTACACTGGCCAGTTTGGTTTGCAAACAGATTTCTGCCTGAAAGAGTACTGAATCCCGACAGGACCTCTTGTGTGTTTGCTGTTGTGTGACAAGGGAGAACGGGTGACAGGTTGTGGAGAACAAAGGGGCAGAAAGTCACTGGTGTTGGAAAACAGGTCCAGTGTGTACCTTGCTGTGTCATCTTCAGAGGAAAAGGACAGATGGTGTGCATTTGAAACACAGTGTCTTCATGATCATTTTGCTAATCTTCCCTTTACCTTGTCTTAGTATTTAAGTTTATGAACTAAGTCTTTGAGAGACAATTTTAAAATTTCAAGAAAAAATAAAAGGGTAATAAGTTTATCTCAGTCACGGCGGTGCCCGGAGCACTGGGCTAGATTTTTGAAATAATGTTTGTGCCTCACCAAGGCAGAGCTTCTGCGGAAAGAATGGGCTTTCTGTATGTTCTGATGGCTATAGAGGTAGGACATTCTAAGAGTACAGTGGTGGTTTCAGACCTAGCAGGTCCTACTTACATGTGTCCCATGTGCTTAGGTGAATGGATGTCTGGCCCTGATGTCCATTCCTGCCCCTGTCAGCTTTGCCATATTATGAACCTGTCTCCCATCTCAGCCTCAGTGTTGCTTTGTATTGTGCCTTCCTGATAGTCAGTGATGGGGTCTGGTTTCAGAGCAGAAAAAGGCGGAGAATTATACAGTCAGAGGTGACTACTTTTTCTCCTGGGTCCCCTTCCCTCAGTCTGCAAACCTGCATTTTTAATGCTGCCATCCTTTGTTATCTAACCTGGAGGGGCACCTTTCGGGGGCCACATCCATTGAGTGGAACACATCTGGCCTTACAATAACTGTCATGATTGTCTACTCTGGTAGGCATTGTTTTAAGGGCAGAGCATCTACAATCTCAGCTATCTTCCCGATAGGTTCATGATATAGGTATCAACAACCATACTTTACAGATGAGAGAATCGAGGTTTACAGAGGTTAAGTAGTTTGGTTAAGGTCACTCTAGCGACATGTGTTAGAGTGAGGATCTCAAAGTTCGTCTCCCTTCTTCAACTATGGTTACTTGGTATGTGGTGTTTTGTTTTTTGTTTTCTATCTCAGCTTTATTCGTAGCTATACTCTTTCTCTTTGGAAATAGGAAAGGTAAACACCTGCATTCTTTCGTTCTTTCCCCTTCATGGTGTTACCGTTGGGATGGTGTGAGCACCTTACTCCTGGAAATGTTCAATCAAAGGCTGATTGAACTCAGAGGAATTGTGAAGGGAAAGATTCAAGTTCAATCACCATGAACCTTGACGGACAGCTTCCACTTAGGAAGCATTTCCTACGTGTTGTCCTGTTTTATTCCCCAATGACATTATGAGGTTAAGTTGTATTGTCATCTCTGTTTTGGAAGTGAGGGAGCCAGGGCTCAGGGTCATTACCGGAATTGTGCAAGGTTACTCCCTACTATGGATCAGGTCTGAGAGGATTTACTTCCGATTCCACAGTGCTTGGCCAGCCAGCTGTGCTGACTTAGCTGATCTTTTCCTCGCCTCTGATTGCTGCGTCCTCCACTCGATCTTTTGGACCATTGCCCAAGTAATTTTCCTTAATAGCCTAACTCAACTCTGTCCATTTATATACCCCCAATTCTTTGGTGCTTTGCCTTTGCATGCAGATGCAGCAGGGAAAGCAGTTCCCCTTGACAGTGTGCTCACTACCTGAATTTCTTGTCCGGTCTTTCCTTCCTCTGACTATCCTCCTAGTACTCCGGCAACTTTGGTCTACGCCCATTTCTCGATCATGTCCTCTTGCTGCTGAGCTGTTGCTCTGCCTGGAGTGTTCCCCCCCCCCCCCGCCCCCCAATTCATCTATTAAAGTTTCCTCTTTCTGCAAGGTTCAGCTCAGATCCCTCCTCTAGCCCCAGCCCCCTTGGACACAGCCAGGCCTCTACTGCAGGCCTACTGAATACTATCGGTGTGTTTCTATATGAGACTTAGGGTAACTTTCTCTTGTAACTTCTCTGTGCTTCAGTTTTCTGTCTTCAGTGGGGACGATAGCAGTGCGGAATGCAGAGTGGCTAGGGGTAAATGAGTTAATGCCTGGAAAGTGCTTAGAATGGTGCCCAGTGCATGGTCATTGCTGAGGTCCTTGCCTGCATTGTCTCTGACCTCTTCAGGCTCAAGAACTAAGTATTTTTTCTTTCTACACCCCCAGTAGAGTACTGTACACATCATTTTGCATCACATAAGTAACTGATGGATCAAACAGATCTTCCAACTCTGCAGGTTTATGATTTTCTTTGCTCTTAAACTATTTGTTGTTTTTCTGAAGTTTCAATTTAACCAGCACCCTGTGTTTTTATTTGCTAATCTGGCAACCCCATCTTACCTTTCTCCTCCTCCCCTCAGAACCCAGGCCCTAAAGTCCAATCCTACTCAACTGTAGAAGCTTGTCCCTATCTTTCCCTCATAACGGCCTCTATCTGACGGAGACCCTGTCCCAAGCCAAGGAAACTACCTATAGGGAATTGCAGTTGGGCAACCATCTGTCCCCATCGCCTCACTAGTATGGAAATGCTGAAGTGAGCAAGTTTTCTTCTGCAAGTGTCAGATCTGAGAGTGAGAGAGGTGTTATCACTGGCATCCTATTTATTCATTCTTCGTGTGTTTGCCAGTTCACGCAATCATTCATTCAGCTTAACAATAACCCACAACCCTGGGACCAACTGCAATCATTCATTCATTTAACAAATGTTATTAAACCCTGGCTTTGTGTTAGGCACCCCATGGAAGCTTTGCTAAAAGACATTCAAACTATTTTAACTGTGACCCACAGTAAGAAATATATTTTACTTTGCAATCCTGAATGCACACAGCTATTTATACCTATAACATTAAAATTAAGTTTCAAGAATAATACTTTTACTTATGACCGGGGACGTACTTTGATCTTTGCAGTTCTGTTCTTTCCATTCCATTTCTTCCATTCTATTAAGAATTAAACAGGGGAAGACCCACTGAATTGATTTCATGAGTTGTGACTCATGATTTGAAAAGCACTGCTATATAGGATGGTAAGATTCAATTTTTACAGAACAATTTGTACTACCTCATTATCCCAGTACTGTGCTTAAGCATTATGACACTATACATTAGGAAATTTTTGTGGTCTACCATGGGAAGCCAATCACCATGAATAACATTATGTTTTGGGAGAAAATATTTTCAGGATTTCAAACAACTAACTTACCAAATAACCTTTGATAAATATTCTGCCTCTAAATTGGGTAGAAGGTTTGGCATGTTACCTGAGCACATTTTATGATATGCCTTTTATTTAGAACACTACAGTTGGATCTCAATTTCTCTTGCTTTGCATCTACTAACAACAAATGTGCTCCATGGGCTGAATGACTCCCCAGGCTACATTTGTGGATCTTTCCAGTTTTATATTTTAATCGACCCCAACCCTTCTCTCTTGAAAGAATTTACACTTTCAAGCATTTTCCCCCTCTCTATTTGTGTGGTAAAGATCTTGATTTTGTCCATTACAATGAGCCCTTTTATTTAGATGAATCTTACATGCTGTCATCCACTTGGTCATTCTGATGGCCTTAAAGCATCTAAAGAATGAGCCAAGTTGTCAGGCTGTTTTGAAAGCAAATAATTTGGATGGACAAGGCTGTAGCTTCAGTGATTGGATGTAGGTGCCTGATCAGAAGGGAGAAGTTTACTTTGAGAATAATAGTTCCTTTTGCCACAGCTGGGCTTTCTCTGAGGGTCATTTGAATTTTAAGCTAATGGATACTGAGTTTGTCTTGTAAATTCAGAATTCAGTTTGTTTGAGAACCAATTGGATTGCTCTATCACATCTGAGCCGTTGTATATACGCACAGGCAACTCTGCTTACCTTTTGTGTTAGCTGCTTTTAAACTCTGCTTGTGGTCCTAAATGCATGCATTTCATTTATAGGAATATTTGGTCCCATTATGATTACATCTGTCTAATGGCTTCTTGCTGAGAAGTCATTACATGATTTTTTTCCTTTTTTGTATTTTGATAAGTAAAGGCTGGTGTTTCATATCTGTCAAATGGCCAGTGCTGGCTGCATGTCACAAGGAGCAGGAAAAGAGTGTCACTCTTTGATTTATTTCCTTTTGCTTAGTTCTTTTCAATTTGTAATAGTATTCTTGTACATTATGAATTTCTTTTCTTCACAAGTCTTTGATAAATAGGTCTAGTAGAGACATTTATGTTTAAAAAGTTTTACCTACTTGGAGTTACCTATAGGAGTGGCCCATAAATAAAATGACAACTTTTATTTATCTGAATTTCATGATGAGTAAGGACTGTGTTTTCTACCCTCAAAGAATCTTATTTAAAGATTTTTATTTATTTATTCATGAGAGGCCCAGAGAGAGAAAGAGAGAGAGGCAGAGACACAGGCAGAGGGAGAAGCAGGCTCCATGTGAGGAGCCTGATGTGGGGACTCAATCCCGGATCCCGGATCACGCCCTGAGCTGAAGGCAGACACTCAACCGCTGAGCCACCCAGGTGTCCCTCTACCCTCAAAGAATCTTAAATGTATCCTAGGTCTATTCTATTTCCCTTTCAAACACATTTTCAAAATGGCAGACTCATCGTCCTCCTTTCTACCCATCTGGAACCCCCCTTTTCTCCTTTCCAACTCCGTCATCAGCCATCTTTTTAACCTAGAGTAGCACTTTGGTGCCATTTTTGCATTCTTTCTTTTCTTTTTTCTTAACGAACAGTCTGTCAGTGACTCCTGCAGATTCTTTCTTGGACTTATACTTCTCTTTTTTATTGCTACTAGTTTTTGTCCACTGATCTGACAAACATTTACTGAGTATGTACCATGACCAAGGAGCAGGGTCTGTAGGGGATTTGACAATAAGTAATAATTGGTTTGCTTCTTTCAAGTCACCCTCTTCTCCCCTTTCCTGAATATGCTGCTAGTGTACTACAATGCCTTTTCATTGTCACTTTCCCACACAAGAGTCTGTCTACATGACTTTCTGTTTCCAATGGCTCAAGTCTTTAAAAAATGCTTAGGTTATTTTGAAGGTTTTCTCTTATATGTCTTACTCTGTCTTGTTTACTTTACTTCCTGCCATTAATTTTCTTCAGGGATCTTTTACAGGTCAAATGCAAGTGCTTGCCCCTGTGCCTTTGTTTTTTTGCTACTTGCTTATCCTATCTTCATTCTTTCCTTTCTTCCTAACCAACCCTACCTAATTTTCAGGGCCATAGTAAAGATCCAGCCATTCATGAAGGCTTCTCCAATTACAGGAAAGAGGCTAAGAATACACAGGCAGGAGAATCAGATATTTGACTTCCAATCCTGGCTCCTTCAATTCTTTGCTACGTGACCTTAAATAAAATACTTCTTTGTATCCTGCTTTTATTTTCTATAAAATTGGAATAATAATAGTACCTATCTCATTGAGTTGTTATGAAGATTAAATTAGATAATTCAAACAAAATACTAAGCACAGTGCTTGGCATGCAGTAATTGACAAATAATATAATAGCGATGATGATGATGACGATGATGATGATGATAATGATTATATACTTTCACCTTGATCCCAGTACCCTGGGGTGTCCCTCTCCTCCGACTATCTTAGGACATTCCTTTCACTTTTCTGAATTCTCTACAATGCTGAGCACAACATAGGTGCTCAATCAGTGCTCATTAATTTTGAAAACATGCCATATGCTGTTTTAGCAAATTCTGGGAACCAAATTATTTCTGACTATATTTAATTGTATTTTATGGAAATGTGACAGCCACTGTCCTTTAGTGACTTGCCCCTTAATCTGTGGGATGTGTATTGATGCTAACTTGGATTGAAGTTGTACAAATGTTGATAATCTTACATACAACTCTGGCAAATGCAGTACTTGAAAAATGTGCCGATTATAAATGCCATTTAAATGAAATTCAACCATAGATTGCAATATAATTAAACAGAGTATTTTTTATTTTTCAATTGGTTTGCAAACATGTATCCTCAAAATAAGTCAAGTGAAGCAAATTCATGCTATAAGTTAAGATTTTATTCATCAGACTTTTATGTTGCGTACTGCTGGTGTAGAATTCTGGCTGGAAGTCAGGTTAGATTATTCCAAAATTAATTTACTCCAAAGAATACTTACCCAGTGGGCTTTCTTATCCTATTTCTAGTGGGAAAGAGTGCTTCTCTGGGAACTCCGTTGGATGGCCTGAAAGCTTGGAAATTTACTTTCAAGGAGATTATTTGAATTTAGCTGGAAGTCAAGTGAGGGAGCCTAGAGAGGCCCATGGGGCTGAAAGCTAGAGGGTAACAGGATTATGTATTGCAAAGAACCAACACCAGGAGTCTTAAGATCTGGTTTCTGTGATGGGCTCATCACCTCCTGGGCTGAATGCTATTGGGGGTAAATCTCCTTACCTCTCTGAGTGTCCATTTTTATAGCTCTAAAATGAAAGTAGCAATATTCGATTTGCTTTACTCACGGAAATGATGCGAGGCTCCAGAATGGTAATAAATGTGAAAGCCCTTTATAAAATGTCAAGCATTATACAAATGTGAATTGTTATTACTGACACTGTAATGGAGAGCACAGAAACATAAGGTGTATACTTGGCATCCCAGGCATGCAAGGATCTGTTGGTGAATGGACTGTCAAGGATGGTCGGGATGGTTAGGAATAGAAATGCATCCATTTAAATGGTAGAGAAGGATATATGAAGCAGTCATAATTTACAACTAGAGCTTTACCCCCTGGGCAGTAAACTCTGGAATCTTCTTATACCTAGAAATTTACTTAATAAGGTACATAATAAGGATGACGCTTAAATGAGTTTATGAGTGAAATTCTATCAACATTGGTGGGGAAGGTGGGGCAGATATCAGTCGCAGGAGGCAAATTGCAAGGAGGAATTACTAGGCTATGAAGAGGGTCTGAGAGGCTAGGATTGTAGTTTGCAGAAACATATGGTGGCTGTTGTTTGTACTCTCTCCCCTTGCCCTCTCCCCTGAGTCTACTACCCTGGGTCAGAAGAAAGAATGTGACCCCATAGCAGGATCATCATCTATTGTTTCAGAGAGTAGAACTCAGAGAAGGGAACCCCTTCAAAGCAAGGGGAGCACTGTTGACCTGAGCAGAGTAGAGCAATACTGGATAGTCTTCTGCAGGAGCAGTTCAGGTTCATGGGCAATCTGGAGTCAACAAGCTCTATGGTTGTCTGGACTGGTTCCAGAGCTCACATGATGTCATTTCCCCTGGAGGACACCTACCAGTACCAAAGAAGGAGGGATCCTTGGAAGAGAATCTGATGTTCTCAGGGTGGAGGTGGGTTTATGTGGCCGGCAAAATTTGGGTATGTGATGATTTCCTTTGTAATCACATTTAGATACAGAATATTGGGCCATATCCTCCTTCTTAATCAGTGTCCTTCTTTCCTATGCCATTCTTTTTTTTTTTTTTTTAAAGATTTTATTTATTTTTTCATGAGAGACACAGAAAGAGAGGCAAAGACATAGGTGGAGGGAGATGCAGGCTCCCTGTGGGGAGCCTGCTGTGGGACTCGACCCCAGAACTCCGGGATCATGACCTAGGTGTCCCTTTCCTATTCCATTCTTGAATCAGTGTAGGCGTTTTGTGAGATCTAATGTCCCAGGCCTTTTTTTTTTTTTTTTGGTCCAACAATCTATTCTTGATGTTCATTTTAGCCAAATTTCATATATGTTAAAATTTATTGTATGTCTGTTAGGAGAAAGAAGGGTGGTGTGGGAAAGCTCAGAAGCACATCCAGAGCTACACACAGTTCTTTACTTCTGGAATGGCCATGATGATTAAACCACATGATCAATGGTTAGAATGAATCCAGAAATCTCATTGATTTTATTGGCTAACTATGCTCTAAAACCTTGACTGTGCCGTGTATGTATGTGAGACCAAGTGCATGGGACGCTTTCCAGGGGTTCACAAATCAAACTTCCTTTTCTGTTTTTTTAAAAAAGATTTTATTTATTTATTCATGAAAGACACAGAGAGGGAAAGGCAGAGATGTAGGCAGAGGGAGAAGCAGGCTCCAGGCAGGGAGCCTGATGGGACTCAATCCTGAGACCACGGATCATGCCCTGAGCCAGGAGCAGGTGCTCAACCGCTGAGCCACTCAGGCGTCCCCAAACTTCCTTTTCTTTTGAAAAGTTTCTCTTTTGCTTCCTTCCTCTCTTCTAGCTTAGGAAGGTCCTTTCTAAGAATCTGTGACATAGCTGTGTGTGATTTTCATTTTTTCCATCTCACTCTGCAAATAGAAACTGATTTCATTTTTTTCTCATGTATAAAGAAATTGTGCATCTGATTTCACAGGCCAGAAAGAAATGATTGGAAAGCATCCAGCCAGGCCCTGGGGAACCCCCTAAAATTATCCTCTACCTTATGGACTGTCCAGATTGTTTGTATGTGTGGCTAGGGAAGACGGGGGCAGGGAAGTGGGATTTGGGAAATAAAATTTTCTCATGCCCAGATGCTGTGAGTGAGTCAGATGGCTGGGTGAGTACTCTAATGCCTCCTGTGATTTTTTAGGAGTTCATTTGCTTAGTGCCAGGTTTGGATGTCCAAGCAGCTGGGCGGACCCTCTGGGGTTCCTAGTTAATTCGGCTCCCCCTATGCATGTTGTACGGACTTCCCTTATGTGTGAATACTTCCTAGGTGAATAAAGGGGTTTCTTTAGGGTTGCATCTTTGTTTCAGAATTGCTGTGGGTTAGAGTGACTAAGAAATATACTCTCACTTAGCAGAGTTGATGGATAATGGACAATAATAACAGTTCTTTTGAATTTACCAAAACACTTTACATACATAATTTTATTAGAAATGGAAAAACAGTAGGAGATTATTTTACTCTGTTTACAGATGGAGAAACTTGGGAACAGGGAATTAAGCAATACTAGGGAAAACAGCTTGGGTCTAAAATTGTCTAACCAACCTTGCACATAATAAAAATAATTTATCACCTTTCCTATGTATGACTTTCTTCTTCTTCTTCTTTTTTTTTTAAAGATTTTTTATTTATTTTGACAGAGAGAGGGAGAGGCAGAGACACAGGCAGAGGGAGAAGCAGGCTTCATGCACGGAGCCTGACGTGGGACTCGATCCCGGGTCTCCAGGATGAACCACCCTTGCTGCCCCTGACTTTCTTCTTCATAGAATTAAGAAGATAGCACTATAAAAATACCATCAGTTGAGGGGCATCTGAGGGGCTCAGTCAGTTAAGCCTCTGCCTTTGGCTCAGGTCATGATCTCCGGGTTCTGGGATCCAGGTCCACAATGGGTTCCCTGCTCAGTGGGGAGTCTACTTCTCCCCCTCCTTTTGCACCCCCTCCTCATTTTTTCTCTCTCTCTCTCTCTCTTAAATAAATAAATAAATAAATAAATAAGTAAAATCTTAAAAAAAAACCCACTACCAATTAATTAATAATTATTAAATTCTTTGCAAAATCACAAAGTGGTACCAAAAAATGTAAGGTGTCTTACCTCAAATACAGTTTGGAATAATGTAGAGTATGTCTAAATACCATAAAATATTATTTAAGTGAAAATTAGGGGCTTCTGGCCGGCTCAGTTGGTAGAACATGGGACTCTTGATCTGAGGGTCATGTATTCAAGGCCCACATTGGGCATAGAGTTCACTCTAAAAAAGAAAAAGATAAATGAAAGATAAATTCCATTGTTAGTAAAGTTTCTTTCTATTTCTGGCCTTGAAAGTGAATATGATAACAAATGGGAGCAACTTTGATTATGAATTTTCAAAATCATTTTGAAGCCCTTCTTTGTCCTACAAAATTAGCATAAATCCCACCTGCCATTTCTAACTATCCCCATCTCCTCCTTTAAGTTCCTTATATCACTGGATGAAAAGTACCCAAGCCATGAACTATAAAGAATAATTAGATTTGTTTCTCTCAACAAACCATTCCTAAGGTACAGTGTGTTGGGGTGATTGCCCAGATTTTATCCTATGGGATCTCCTATCCTGCTGGCTGAAAGTGTCATCAGTAGAAGAGAATAATCAACAAATTTTGTGGCACAGTGCTTTATAGATTTTGAAGCACTTTGATTGAATCTTCTTAATGGTTCTTAAAGTATTATCATCCCCACATGACAGACTTAGAAGCTGAGGTTCAGAGAGGTAAAGTGGATGCCCCCAGATAACCGTAGCCAGAGAACTTTGGAGCTAGGATTTCAGTTCTAGGTCTTCTGTTCCCAAATTCCCCCACATTTTCTAGGGCAATTTAGCGTTAGCTGTGATGTCCTTACCAATGTAGGGGAGCAACCGAACCTCATATCCATGATTCATCTCAATAATGACTCCAGTGTGACTAAGGCAGAAGTTAGTGCTTCCCATTCCCTATATCTTTAGTGATATTAAAGACTGCCTTAACAAAAATTTTGGGGATCCCTGGGTGGCTCAGTGGTTTAGCACTTGTCTTTGGCCCAGGGCATGATCCTGGAGTCCTGGGATTGAGTCCCACATCGGGCTCCCTGCATGGAGCCTGCTTCTCCCTCTGCCTGTGTCTCTACCTCTCTCTCTGTGTCTCTCATGAATAAATAAAATCTTTAAAAAAATGTTGAGATACATTCAACATTATATTAGTTTCAGGTGTACAATAAAGTGATTTGATATTTGCATATATTGTGAAATGATTACCACAATAAATCTAGTTAACATCTGTCACCATACAGTTACAGAATATATTTTTCCTTGTGAGGAAAATTTGTAAGATTTACTCTTTTAGTAACTTTCAAGTGTGCATTGCAGCTATTAGCTATAATCACCACGCTGTGTATAGTACATCCTAGGATTTATTTATTTTGTAACTGGAAGTTTATACTTTTTGACCACCTTCTTCCATTCTCTCCACCCCCACCTCCCACCTCTGGCATTCACCAATCTGTTCTCTGTATCTATGAATCTATGAGCTGCTTTTTTTTTTTGTCCCCACACATAAGTGGGATGACATGGTATTTGCTTTCTCTATCTTTGACCTGTTTCACTTAGTATAGTGTCTTCAGGGTACATCTGTGTTTTCACAAATAGCACAATTTCATCCTTTTTTATGGCTGAATGTACATCACATTGTCTTTGTCCATTTATCTGACAATGGACACTTGTTTCCATATTTTGGCTATTGTAAATCATGCTGCAGTGAACACAGGAGTGCAAATGTTTTTTGACTTAGTGTTTTTGTTTTCTTTGGATCAATACCCAAAAGTGGAATTGCTGCATCATGTGGTAGTTCTATTTTAAATTTTTTGAGGAACCTCCATACTGTTTTCTATACTGGCTGCCCCTATCTCTTGTCTTTTTTTATAATAGGCTGCCTTTTAATGATTATCTTCTAGAGTGTAAGCTAAATCTTCATTCTGTCATTCGTCGTTTATTATTTGTGTGACCACAGGCAAATTAATTAACTTCTCTAAGCTCAATGTCTTCATCTATAAAGTGAAGACAGTAATTGTTATTAGGGTTAAATGAGAAAATACTTATAAAGTGTTAAGTACTGTGCTTGAAACGTAATTGAATTAGATGTTACCTTTCTTCTTATTTTTCCACTTCAAAACATTTTAATTTCATTCATCATATATTAATTATTTGGAGGTGGGGTCAATTTTGAGTGGATATGTAATGGGTGTGGGGAAGGCTCCACTATAGAAAGCACCTGTAGTATACTTTGTATCTGGCACACGTGAAAAGCAAATTAGATGCCACAGCACTAGTGATGATACAAAGATTGTTTTAATTTCTATTTTTTCTGGGTAAATAAACCAGCGTGTACTTTTCTTTCTGAAGTCTCTTGCCCATAACATACTGTGCTATGCTGATTACTCATTGAATAAGTAATTATTTAATCCCGGTTATGTGTCTTGTATATTTGCTTGGTGCTGTAAGGATTACAAAAGGAACAAGACAGGGATGTCTGGGTGGCTCAGCGGTTGAGCATCTGCCTTTGGCTCAGGGCGTGATCCTGGGGCCCGGGGATTGAGTCTCGCATTGGGCTTCCTGTGAGGAGCCTGCTTCTCCCTCTGCCTGTGTCTCTGCCTCTCTCTCTGTGTCTCTCATGAATAAATAAATAAAATATTTTTAAAAACCCCAAAAACAAAAGGAACAAGACATAGTCTCCCTCTATTTGAGGAAGCTTGATTTCTAAGCACAAAAATGGAGGACTATTCTGAACTGAATGTGTGGTGGAAAACCAGTATGCCTATTCTAGGGAAAGGATTTCACAGACTAACTCTTACCAGCATGCTTCCAAGTGCTGTGACAACCCACTTAAAATATTTGTCAAAAGAAGTAGTCAATTTCAGAAGAAATTCTGCTTTTCCAGATTGATGCTATAAATAGGTAGAATAAGTTATTTTTGTCTTATCACTTTTTAAGACCCAGCAATGATTAAAAATGGTAAAAAGTTGGCATTATGTCTGAGGTCATATCAAAACCTTTTTGAAACTGTGTCTCATTCAATTTTTTTTTTTTGATTTTGTCTTGTAGTGCCTTAGGCAAGTTACTTTCTGCATATGTAAAATGCTCTAAATAAAAATATCTCACTGGGCTGTTATGCAGATTATATGAGATATGATGTAAAAGCACTTAGCACAGCACCTGGCACATGGTAGCAAGTATCCAATTAGCAGTAGTTTTCTTTCTATATTGATGGCTATGCTCCTTGTCTTTTCTAAACTCGCAGTTTAAATGAAGTCCTTCTTTTGAAGCTCCTCCTCCTGTTATCCACTTTTATTCTCCTATCCTCTGGAGCACTTCAATACTGTGTGGAGATCAGCATGGCTTTACATGCATAGCCCATCAAAGAGTTAATAATGCTGTGCTCCAACCTTTCTAGTTTACTGGAGCTACTTAATCAGAGAAATCATTGTGGCTCTTTTCATGCAACTCATTGATGTCCAAAGCAACTAATTAGAGAGAGGGAGTATAGAAAATCAATCTTTACTAACATTGACATTTCTTCCAATTTAGGCAATTGGTTTGCTTACGTTCTTTGTGAAAACCTGTTGAGATCTAAAATTATCCCAGATGACTACATTAGAGAGTTTTAATAGGTTCTTAGTATTAGAATAAAGATTATTTGAACATTAAATACATAGTTAGAATTTGGAAGGGATCCAGCATATTGCATGAACCCACTAGACAAGTAGTTTGTACTCATGACACCATTAAAGAAGTCTCCTGTCAAGTTGGGGGGCAGCATAATTCTTTGAGAATGTAGCCTAATTAGAGGGAAGAGGTTTGTGTTCGGGTATTTCCCTTCCCACCTCTAGTTCTTGATCTGTCTCCACTCTGTACTCTGGGGAGCCAACCTGTATGAAATACATCTGCAGGTTTCTCTTGGCCTCAGCTGCTAATTGAGTTTGTCCAAGGGGGAGCATTGGCCAGAGACTGGAGGGAGTGGAGATTGTGAGGGCAAGGCATTTATTACCTCGACTCCCTGTCTGCAAGGTCACCTTGAGCTGGCTGTGTCCCTCTCCTTAAGATCACAGCTCCTGTAAGGTGGTCCTCTCTAGCCTGTCTCCAGCTTCCCGCAAGTCTCCCTTCTCTTGCTACTTTGTGTGAATGGGGAGTGGGTGGGTAATGGGGCATGTTACTAGCCCCAAGATATGGTACCATGCCTTGTGGTTTTTCTTATACCCTTCTTGTATATTTGTAAATAGTCAAAGTTTTCCTGAACTTTCCTTGAATTATGCAATCTGAATATTTCATCTCTTTCTGACTATAACTTCAAATGATAGAGAACAATAGCAACTTCTTAAAAGATCAAAGTGACCATTTGAATTACTGGTTTGTAAAAAATTCTGCCAATTCATAAAAACTCTGTGTGCCTCGTTATATATTCAGGTAAAAGTGGATGAATTCACAAGAATAGCATATAATGATGTGGCTTGTGTTTTGTGGATAAATGGAACGTGGTTTGGGTCAAATGAGGATAGTATTAGAGGTTCAGTAAACACCAGTGACTTAAAAGAGTACATACAGCCTTTTAGAGATGGAGTGGGATGCTGAATGAATTGCATCTTAACTTCTTAACTTTCATGTGAGGAATATGAATTGCCAAGAAGTTAGAAGAGTTGCCCAAGGTCAGATAATTAGTATGTGGCAAAGCTGGGTCTTGAACCACATCTTGTGACTCTAAGGTTAGTGGTTGTTTAGTGTTCCAAATTGTGGGAAAGAGTTAAATTTAGTTTTCATTATGCAAAATACATGGATTTGACTTTAATTGGTCAGCTTGTGATGAACTAGAAATGTACTACTCCAGTGTGGTGGTGTGGGTTTGATTTGTTTTTAAACAGGAAATTAAGTGCAAGTAAGGAATTCCAGTTTACAGTAACCCATCTGTCACATTGACTTAGCCAAATAGAACAATGTTATGAGGATGTTAACATTGTTTTAGAATTTGTTTATTCATAAGGGAATTTTTTGCTCTATAGTACTTTTAATTTCAGAAAATAGGATTTATGCTATTGCTGAATGTTGAATTATAAAAATACTCAGAAAACAATACTGAACCCTTTTAATACTATTAAGAGTTTTGGGAAAACTGGTTTCTCACTGTTTTATGCTAGAAAAAAATTTTATTTTCTATTGCGTATGTGGTGTATATGCCATGAGAATTGGAGTAGTTGTTACATGGAAGGCGTCAGTGTTTCTGCCCTTTAGGTAATAACAGCCTAATGCAAGGGATAGGGGATAGAGATTATATCCAAATTGGAAAATAAACAGAATGAAATTTCGACTTATATCCACTGTTAGGAGGACCTACAAGATAACCCCTTCAATTAAAGTGTGAATCTCTGAAGCCCAAGATAAACACTTACATTTCTTTCATGGCATCTTCTACCCTTTTACCTGGTAGGTAGGGAAAGTGATGGTTAGTAAATATTTGACAAATAAATAAATGAAATCGCAAAAGGTATTCTTGTAGTATTTAAAGAGTAAGAAGGGAGTTTGGTCTGATCTGCTTTTTTATCCAGTTCATAGTTGCACACATCGGGGAAATTATTTCATTATACACATTGTATGTGAGTGTGGTGACATTTTTTTCTATTTAGGTGTGCTCATAGAAAAATTAGATTGTCAATTCAATATTATCTCTTTAATAAATTAAAAAGTTAAACTGTTTAGGTAAACAAATCAATAGCAAGTTGATTTAAATCAATTTTACTATGAAACATCATCAATTTTCTCATATATGAAACCTTGAAAATTAATAAAGATAAGCAGTTTATTGGCTTTAGTTTGTGCTCTGACACTGATCCATGAAAACAGTGACTAACACTAGACAGATATGTTAGTTTTCCTTGCACTTTTGAAATGCAGTAGCATGATCTTTGCTCTAATTCTGCTTTCCTTGATAAAGCTGCATATTACTGTATTACATGCATATTATAGAATTTTGAACTACCAAATTTGCCTCTGTGTAATACAAATATGTACATTCCCTTTAAAACATAAATGGAAAAAAAATAAAAAAATAAAACATAAATGGGTCCTTGTTTTTTTGATACCAAGATTGGCTCAATTATCTTTTGAAAGGTGAAGCTTTCAGAGAGACAATGCTGTTGAAAAGATAAGGGTCAACTATATGCTTATACTGACATTTCCTCCAAAAAGAAAGTTAAATAGAAAGTTACATGTGGTCTTCTAGAGAGAATATTTATTCAGTGCTCCTTTTTACTCATTCTATCAAATTAGTTTTCTTTTCCATTTGACCCCAGGGTGAAAGAATATAAATCTGACAGGACTCACATTGAGCCATTATCTGTGAGTGGGTGGATTCTTAGTATGCATACGTCTGTCTCTTCCTTCTTCCTTCTAGAATGGTAAGGACCAGGGAAAACTCTCATTGTGAAAACACACAGCTAACTCTCTTTTCTCTATTTCCTTCCAAATTGTGAGAATAGAAAGCTGTTTCTCAGAGGAGGTCCAGGAAGATTTCTTGCTATCTTTAGATTCACTTTGTTCATTCTACAATGCAACAAATAAGGAGTTACTGTCCTAACAAGAAGATCAATATTAGTGAGAAGAACTATGATTATTTCTTCACTGTTGTATCCCCAGAACATAGCAATGTTTCCTGAATAGCAGTCTTATAGAACTAATACACAAATGATTAAATGCATAAAACCACACTATATCTTTTCCACAGACCTTCCTCTTCCCCCCATAATCAGGGAAAGTTAAGAAACATTCAACTCCATGAGTGTCCATACCACAGGATATAAAATACTTCTTTGATGGACTCCTTCTTCCTTTCTTTTTAGCCTTGAAGGCTTGCAGATTTGACTTTCATATTGGTCTGTTTTCATTTGTTTTCAAATATTGAGGGTGGATAGGAAGGATGTTATCATCACCTGATGTGATTTGCCCTTCTTTGGGGGATGCCCTGGACCCTAAAATATTTTAGGATGACATTGGTTGTAAATTCTAAGATCTACTCTGATAGAAACTTTAGCATTGTTTAAATTGATTAAAAATATTGGTATGTGTCTGGCATTTTTAATTTAAACAGTTAAAACTTTGTTCTTTTTAGTTACTAATATTAGTAATATGATATTGAATATATTGTATATTATATATTACATAATATATGTCATATAATATATACATATGTTTATGTAATATCTACAATTATATATATTGTATAATATGTAATATATTAGATATTATATAATATCACATTATATTCAATTGAAGAGCACAGAAGTGTATAATGTAATGTAGTTTTTACTCACTTTTTTGGTAATTGTTTTGTTTGTCCATTTAGAGTTTTTGAATTTTTTTGTAAATCTTCAATCAAAATTTTTTTAAAAGATTTTATTTATTTATTCATGAGAGACACAGAGAGAGACAGAGAGAGGCAGAGACAGAGGCAGAGGGAGAAGCAGGCTCCATGCAGGGAGCCCGATATGGGACTTGATCCTGGGTTTCCAGGATCATGCCCTGGGCTGAAAGCAGCACTAAACTGCTAAGCCACCCAGGATGCCCTTCAATCAAAATTAATTGGAACATTTAGATAATAAATATAGAAGTTTTCTTCACAAGGCAAATTGTTTCTGTTATATTCTATGATGTTAATAATTCTGAAAGGTGGTTACAAAAAATTAAAATGGAAAATGTACTTATCATAAACACTACATCAACCTGAAATATTAAACTATCCATGGACTTTTGCTACAACAATTTTTAAAACATAATTGGTTTTTGTGCTTGAGTCAGTGTCTTTCTCCTAGCTGTTGTGGCTGTCCGTGGTACTGAAAGCATACTGTCTTGTTTTAGACATAGTCTCAAAATGATGGTGATGTTAGAAATTTCTAGACTCATCCCTCCATTTTCAGTGAAAAAATGTAGAGATTTGAACTCACTTGCCTAATTTACTGCAGCTTTTAATGACTTATCAGGACAACTATCCATGTATTTTTTACACTTTGCCAGGCTAGAAAAACAGGTTTCAAACCTAGAGAACCCCGGTAGAGTTAAATGCATAAACCTCTGGGGTTCAGTTTGAAAAGGTAGTTACTGTATTGTGAGTCTTCATAAATCCTTTGGATGCAGGGAAGTATGTAGGTATTTTTTTCCTTGTTGGGTACACTGATGAGATTTCATTAGCTTGTAACAACCCTACCAGTGAGGGCTATACATCCTGTTTGGAAAAACAAAACAAAACAAAACAAAACAAAACTACAAAACATTCTGAATTATTCTTGAGCTTTGAGTCTTTTGAAGGCCTTCTTAAAATTCTGACTGATTTTGGAGTACTTCCCAAATGTGAACAACTACCTTATTATCTTAGCATAATGAGATAATGATAATTCAAGTATTTAAATTCAGTATCCACTCATGGTTTTAAAAAAAAACATTTGGGGGTGCCTGGGTGGCTCAGTCAGTTAAGCTTCTGTCTTTGGCGTAGGTTATGATCTCAGGGTCCTGGAATGGAGCCCCACATTGGGCTCCCTGCTCACTGGGGAGTCTGCTTCTCCCTCTCTCTCTCTGCTCCTTCCCCCACTAGTGCTTTCATGTGCATGCTCTCTCTGTCTCAAATAAATAAAATCTTAAAAAACAAAAACAAAAACAAAAAACTTTTGAGAAAGGTGGCAAGATTTGGAGGAATAAGCCTTGAGACAACTAGGTAAAAATATCTGAGATAAAATATGAGCCACCCTTAAAAATTATTCCTAGAAGAATTTTATGTGGTAAGGCTTTATTTCCCTTCCCAGTAGTTTGAAATGCTACTTAATTTGTTCTTGCACATTGGATTGCTAATTTTATTTTCCCCATAATTTTTGACTTGGTTTGACTGTCTTAAGGAAACATTTGAAGTTTTGATACCTCCTTTGAAAAAATTAATAAAATTACTTTGGGAGTATAGGGAAATTAAAAGAAACGTAGACCTTTGTCTTTCAAATGTATCTATTGGGAAAAGAGCAAAAAACAAAACAAAACCACCCTTTAAATTTATTGTATGTATCAATAGTTTGTTCTGTATTTTTTGAGAGTATTTTATTGTATGGATATGCCAGAACTGATTTATTCATTCACTTGTTCATGGACATTTGGATTGCTTATAGTTTTGGGGTCTCACAACATGGACAAGTAGACAAGTACTTTTATTTCTCTTGGGTAATGCTTAGAAGTGGAATGGCTGGATCATTTGGTAGGTGTATACTTATTGTTGAAGACATTTACAAACTTTTCCAAAGCAGTTGGCTGGTTTTACATTTCTATTAGTGGTGTATGGGTGTTTTAGTTTCTCTATATTCTCACTAGCACTTGGTATGAGTCACCCTTGTAATTTTAGCCATTCTAATAGGTGTGTAGAGATATCTCATGTGGCTTTAATTTGTATACCCCTAATGACTGATGACGTTGAACATCCTATCATGGGCTTATTTGCCATTCATGTATCTTCTTTGACAAAATGTCTGTTCAAATCATTTATCCATTTTGATTCTTATTATTGTTTTGAGAGTTCTTTATTTTGGATACATGTACTTTATCAGATAAATGATTTGCAAGTATTTTCTCCCACTCTGTGGCTTATCTTTTCATCCTTTCAGCAGTTCTTTTGACCAGAAGAAATTTTTAATTTTTATGAAGTTCGATTTACCATTTTCCCTTTTATCAATCATGCATTTGGTATATCACAGAAATACTAAATCCAAGGTCACAAAAACTTCTTTTCTATATTTTCTTGTAGAATTTCTGTTTTACATTTAGGTCATTGATCTATTTTGAATTAATTTTTGCACATAATGTGAGGTGTAGATCAAAGTTTTTTTTTGCAGACAGATATGCAATTATCTCCACCATTTTTTGAAAGATGATCCTTTCCGTCCTCCACCAAATTGCCTTTAACAACAAATTTTTTAAAAAGATTTATTTATTCACTTTTTAGAGAGAATGAGAGAAAAAGAGCATGAACAGGAGGGACAGAGGGAGCGAGAATCTCAAGCAGACTCCACACTGAGTGCAGAGCCTGACACAGGACTTGATCTTATAACCCTGAGATCGTGACCTGAGCCGAAAGCATGAATAGGGTTAATCAACTGCACCACCTAGGTGTCCTGCCCAGATTGCTCTTTTATATTTGTTAAAAAGTTGTCTATGAAAACTTTTGTTCAGACATGTCTGAACTTTTACTAAGTTTTACTGTAAACTTATATCTGGTCTAAAAAATAAACTTTTTTAAAAAAAAAGAAGAGGCAAAAGCAAAAAAAAATCAGTTTATATAATGTAAATCTATTTCTAGAATCTGTTTCATTGATTTGTCTATCTTTGCACTAATACCGTACTATCTTGATTATAGTAGCTTTCTAATAAATCTTGAAATCAGATCCTCTAACTTTGCTACTCTTTTTCAAAGCTATTCTTTGGCTATTCTAGATTTCTCGCATTTATATATGAATTTTAGAAGCAACTTACCAATTTCTACAAAAAAACATGCTGAGAAACAATATTGTTATCTTCTGACCCATAAACACAATGTATCTTTCTAATTCATTTAGGTCTTTTAAATTTTTTCTCAACCTTGTTTTGTAGTTTTCAATGTATGGAATTTATACATCTTTTGTCAGATTTTACTCCTGAGTATTTATTTAATAGTTTAATGTAATTGTGAATGGCACTGTTTTTTGAATTTTAATTTCTTCTTCTTCTTCTTCTTCTTTTTTTTAAGTAGGCTTGATGCCCAGTATGGAGCTCAATATGGTGCTTGAACTCATGATCCTGAGATCAAGGCCTGAGCTGAAATCAAGAGTTGGATGCTCAACCACCAAAGCCACCAGGCGCCCTTTGGATTTTAATTTCTTCTTTATTTTTTATAACTTTATTTTTTAAAAAAGATTTATTTATTTATTTATCATGAGAGACACAGAGAGAGGCAGAGACATAGGCAGATGGAGAAGCAGGCTCCTCAAGAGGAGCCCAATGTGGGACTCAATCCTGGGACTATAGGACCGTGGCCTAAGCCAAAGGCAGATGCTCAATCACTGAACCACCCAGGTGTCCTGAATTTTAATTTCTAATTGCTCATTGGGAGTATATAAGAATACAATTGATTTTTGTATGTTGATCTTTGATCCTGCAATATTTCAAACCACACTTCTTAGTTCTAGTTGCTTTTCTATAGATTCTATTTTATTTTTATGGAAGCAATCATATTAACATATTTTTAAAAATTATTTTAAAAATATTGCTTCATTGTCTTCTCTTGTACCTTATTGCACTTGGGAAATCTGCTATCATCCTTATATTTGTTCTTGTGTATATAATGTGTTCTTTTTTCTGATAGCTGCTTTAAAATTTTCTCTTTTTATCATTGGTTAGAATAATGATTATGGTGTATATTAGTGTCAGTTTCTTATGTTTCTTGTATTTGAGGTTGATGAGTTTTTTAGTTCCATGAGTTAATATTTTCATCAAATATATACTCAAAACTTTTTTTACTCCCTACTTCCTCTTCTTTAGGACTCCAATATATTTATAGAAGACCTCTCGAAGTTGTTCCACAGCTCATTGATTTTTTTCATTTGTTTTTAAAATTCTTTTTTCTCTTCGTGTTTAATTTTGAAAAGTTTCTTTTAGTATATCTTCAATTTAATAATATTTTTTTCTATATACCTAATCTGCCATTAATCCCTTTTAGACATTGCAGCTTTCATTTCTGGAAGTTTGGTTTGAGTTTTTAAATGTTTTTTCTGTTTCTACTAAGTTTTTGAAAATATGAAATATAGTTTTAACTACTATAATGTCCTTCTAACCCTTTTGTCAGTTCTGGGCCAGTTTTAATTGATTGATTCCCCTCCCCCCCATTAAGATTTGTATTTTCGTGCTTTCTTGCATGCTTGATAATCTTTGATTGGATGTCAGACATTGCCTTTTCAAGTGCTAGACATTTTTGTATTTCCATAACTATTTTTGTGCTTTCTTATTAAAAAAAAATTATTAGGGTCACCTAGAGGTGTGTTTAGTCTAAGGCTAATTATTTCTCACTTCCGAGGCAGCACTCTTTCAAGCACCTTACCCAATGATTTATGCATTATGATGTTTCCTCTCCTGCTTTGTGGGAAGAGGCACTATTCCCAGTCCTAGGTGAGTTCTAGGTACTCGTCTTTCTAATCCTTTCAGGTTGTTCTTTCCCCAGTTTCAGCTCATTTTCTCACATTCATGTTTAAATCAGCACCCTGCTGATTTTTTTTTTTTTTTTTTTTTTTTTTTAGAGAGATCCTCTGCAGATCTCTGGAATTCTTTTTCTATGAAAGTTTTTCCTTTTTGGTACTCTGTTGTACAAATTTCAGTTGCCTTGGTCTCCCCAGACTCTCAGCTCTCTCCTTTCATCTCAGGGAGTCAGCTGGATTTTCCCTGGGTTCCCTTTCTCTGGGCTGCAGCCTGGAAAATCTCTCAAGGCAGTATACTTGCACAAATGTAGGCCTCACTTTGTTTCTTACCTCTTAGGGATCATTGTTCTTTGTTGCCTGCTATCCAGTATCTTGAAAACCATTTTTAAATGTATTTTGTTTGTTTGTTTTGGTGGTTTCAGGTAGGAGGGTAAATCTCATCTCTGTTACTTCAGATACTCTTGGGGAAATGTAATGTAATGTAAACTATGTGCTGCATGCAAGAAGCATAGCTGTAGTAATTAAGTAAAAGTAGAAGTAGTTTCCAGAGTGATAGGAGAAAGGTACATGGAAAAAGGGAATGAACTGGTATTCAAAGATTAAGTAGGATTTGGATATATATGGTGGGTGAATTATATCCCTGCAGTCAGGAAGAGTCCTTCTTTTGTCACAAAAGAGCTATGGAAACATGAATGAACAAAATCTCTATTGTTGACTATTTTAAGGTACCAGTCTACATATTTAACTCAAGGAAATGTTTTTGCTTATCCATATCTTTTAGATGGGAACTATTGAAATACAGTAAACTATAAAGCTTGTCATTTGAGAATATTTGTTTGTTAATATAATACCAGGTTTTAATTTTCAATAGCATCTTATTTTACTATATGAGTTTTTATTGTAAGTAATAAACAAATGTTAAATAGGCTTTAAATCAAGCAGATCTGGATTTGAATTCTGGCTCTGTCTTTTATTAACTGTGTCCTTAGACCAGTTACTTCTCTTAGTTTGTTTCTTCATCTTTGAAATGGGAATAATGATGGTTGTTATTGGGATTAAGTGAGATCATTCATATAAAGTAGCTGGAGTGGAGCCTGGCAATCACTGAACCTTCAATAAATGATTGGTGCCATTATTTGTTATATTACGAAGGCAGAATGGCAATCACATGAAGATATTTTTGTGGCATTCAGCCTTCTGACTTAAAACTTTTTTTTTTCTCATCAACTCTTATAGCTGAAAAAAAACAATATTCAAATGTAATATTCTATTCATTTCTTAAGTTTCATATTATTTAGTATTCTCAGTCTTTGCCTACTAGATAACAGATATCTGGGTAAAAATTGAAAAAGCATTAGATTTGGATGACTAGGTTCATCTTCATGGCCATACTGTATTGACCAGGTGACCTTGACTGAATTAATTCTATTTATGTGTGTTTCTCTTTCCAACTTTTTATCTGGATTGTTTCTTTTTTCTTCCCTCTTATCTCTGTCTTGCTCAAGTTGGCATCTTTTCCCAAAAGTTTATCCTTTGTGGGCCTCATTCTGGGATGGGGCTTTGGCTGGTTGATTTTGAGAATTTGTAGGAACCCAGCTCCCTCAGTCCCTTTAGACCTTAATGAGAATCTCTTGTACTACAAATGGGAATGTCCTGAGTTGAGTTTCAACCACTGTCCTCACAATGGTCCACTGTACTTTCCAGTGAATACAAGTTGACAATTTTTGGGTTTTCCTGTTCTCAGATTCATCAGATAGACCCTATGCTTTTTTCTCCTTCCTACTTAATGGCATAATAAATGAATCGCAGGTTCCTGGGGAAATCTTATCATTCAATTGACACTATCTGATGTAAATATTTTGGTATCTTTGTTGCTCTGTTTTTATGGGGGGCATTTGGGGAGATTTAAAAACTGCACTGTGGCTGCCATCATATTCCCAGAATTCCTCCCTGATCAGTCTATTTTTCACATTTATCTTTTCATTTGAGGTATAGCCAACAGTTTTCTGGAAGCTTTGACCCAAAGGTTAATGAAATGGAAACTAGATTGTGATAAAAGAACCTAGCATAGCTGGAGGTGGCTTGCTGGTGGGATTCTTTTAACGTAGGCATTTAATTTTTCTGGATGTGTCTATGGCTTAGGATACATTACTTCCTTATTATTTAATTTTCAAATATGATGACAGTGTATATATCATTTTTATGCATTTCAGATATGCTAGATAGATGTCAATTTCTGTTCTTCTCTATAAACATGAGAATTGCTCAAAAATTTCTGATATAGCACTATTACTTAATATCAGATATTGGTTTTATTCAGTATCACTGGAATTATAAAAGGATTTTACTTTTGCCATGTTAAATACTTTTTCAAAAAGTCTTCTTGGTGAGCAGAGTTTGCTTTCTTTTCTTTCCCTGCTTTCTTATTTTTCTTTGTCTTAAAAATCATTTGGGTTGGAATTGTAGGAGGTGAAAGGGTTTTTTTTTTTTTTTTTTAAGGTTTTTCATTGGCTTCACACATGGAGAGTGTCAATTAAACCAATCCAATTTCTTTTGGAACTTTGTCTTTTTTTTTTTTTTTTTTGAGGAAATTAATCACTGCAGAAATAAACATGTCATCTGGTCATTTGCAACCTTATGGATTTTTGTTCAAGTTGAAAATTGATTAGAAGTAGTGCTGGTAGTGGCCTGGGGTGAGCGAGAGAGGAAGGAAGCAGAATTAATTATCCCCCCAAATCTATCACACTCCAAGGGCATTTTCTGCGGAATCATTATTGTGAGTGTATTGTTAGACCATGAAAGGTGAGTGTATTAGCAATTTTACCTGATTCACAGGAGAGAAAAATAGGAATCTGAGAAATTTTTCAAAGTCCTGGAAAGCAGAATTAATCCCCAAACTTGCTCTTTGTATTCTATGTTTTGCTGTAGAAAAAGCTGAACTTAGAACAGCAGTAATCACTAATGACTTATAATTTGCCTTACAATAACCATTTTCACTTAATTTTCAGAGATTCAGAAAGCTCTCATTTTGGAAACTGTAGAAGTTACTATTGATCCCATACATTTTTGTGTACAAGTATACTTCAATGTAGTTGGATGATTTACAGCAAAAAGATTTTCTCGTCATATGACTTCATCTCTTTGTCTCTAGAACAGACCATCTGCTCCTCTCTTGAGTCTTGCTGAGTGTGGTACCCAGTTTAGAACTGTTTAATCCCCTGTCCCCCACTCTCCCAGGCTACTGTTTTTGGCTGAAAAACCTCTCAACATCAGCAGTGTTAGTAAGAGTTAATCTTTCCTTTTTTTTTTTTTTTTTTAAAGATTTTTATTTATTTATTCATGAGAGAGGGAGAGAGAGGCAGAGACACAGGTAGAGGGAGAAGCAGGCTCCACGCAGGGTCTCCAGGATCAGGCCCTGGGCTGAAGGCGTTGATTAAATTGCTGAGCCACCCGGGCTGCCCTAATCTTTCCTTTCTTATCTTGTTCAATACTCAATTCCTGCAGGAAGTTTTCTCCTATTAAATGCTATTTATTCCCTCTAATGGTGTCATTGGGCAACATCCCCTCAATACATATATTTTATTTGAATGATAATACTTTGCATTGCACTTAATATAGCTTCCAATCCAAACTGAGCGCTTGATAAATGATTATTAACCAACTAACCTATCACCTTTCCTTGTAGGAGAACCAGTAAGTAAACCTCATATATCAAAATTCTGTGTTTATTCAGATTTTGAGTGTTTGAGGGCAAAACAAATGGTTTATGGACTCAAAAGAGGATGTATATAGATGAATTGGATGTTATACTAGAATGTGGTTATTTGCATACCACCTCTTAAATATAGCATGTAGTAATAACTCTATAAATGTATTTTGAACGATAAAAATAGCTACTATTTAGCTATTTTAGCTACTAGCTGTTTTTTTTTTTTTAAATTTTTATTTATTTATGATAGTCACAGAGAGAGAGAGAGAGAGAGAGAGGCAGAGACACAGGCAGAGGGAGAAGCAGGCTCCATGCACTGGGAGCCCGATGTGGGATTCGATCCCGGGTCTCCAGGATCGCGCCCTGGGCCAAAGGCAGGCGCCAAACCGCTGCGCCACCCAGGGATCCCTACTAGCTGTTTTTAATTAAAAATAGCTGCTATGTATTACTGTGTACCAGACACTTTGCTAAGGAAACTGAATTATTTTGTCTAATCTTCCCAGTACTTGGAGGTTTGTACTACTATTATATTTATTTTACAGGTAGTGACCTTGGTGCTTAAAGACGCTAGATAACTTGCCCAGGATCACCCAGGTAATAAGTGGCAGAGATGTGGTTTTATTACAGGCAGTCTGCATCTAAAACTTTTGTTTGTAACTACTCCATTCAACTTTTTTTTTGGTAAGACTTTATTTATTTATTTATTTATTTATTTATTTATTTATTTGTTTATTTATGAGAGACACAGAGAGAAAGAGGCAGATACATAGGCAGAGGGAGAAGCAGGCTCCCCGCAAGGAGCCCAATGTGGGATTTGATCTGAGAACTCTGGGATCACACCCTGAGCCAAAGGCAGATGCTCAACTGCTGAGCCACCCAGGTCAGGTGTCACAGTCCATTCAACTCTTAATACCAAGAATGAGAACACCATGATGAATCATCTTTTTTTCCTTGTCCATTTTATCATACCTGGGCAGATTTAAATGATCCAGAGCAGTGTTTTACAAAAACTTTTTCCAGACAACCTGCATCAGAATCATATCATATAACCAATTCATTGGTGAAGCATGGTACATGGGATGTAACTAAAATCAGCTTTTGTTTTTTTCTCCCACTATCCTGGTTTTATTCCGAGGTCTAATTCATACCAATTCTTGCTTTAGGACTACTTTTTATTTCCTTGTACAGATGAGGCATTCAATGTCATGGAACCAGTTTGAAACATTTCTTTTTTAAATTCTGCACATGGAAGGGGAGACTAAATGAGTATATTTTACACTCAACTTTGATATCTATTATATTCATTTTGCCCTCTAGATTCACTCCCCATTCATATCCATCCTCTTGTGTGGCTCCAGAGGGTGACACATATGGACTTCACCAATGGGCTCCCATGCCTTCTGGCTTCCTCTGAGTTTGGTCCAGGAGGAGTATGGAAAGAAGCCAGGAAGAAGAGAGGAACATGGTTGGGTTAGTAATTCTTTCTTTCTTTCTTTCTTTCTTTCTTTCTTTCTTTCTTTCTTTCTTTCTTTCTTCTTTTCTCTTTCTCTTTCTCTTTTTCTTTCTTTTTTCTTTTCTTTCTTTTCTCTTTTCTTTTTTCTTTTTAGCTGCCTGTATCCCTCCACAAAGGCCATAGCTTTTGTCAAGCAGCTCTCTCCACCTGACTCTTCCTTCTGGTTCTGGTGACAACTCTCTTCCCTCGTCTATCTAAGTCTACTAATGTTGACTGGTGCCTTACTGCTGTGAGACCTGAGGCACGGCATTATTCTTTGCCTTTTCCCTGCACCTTGCCTTCACCTTTTGTAAATACCCCCTTTATGAAACTTCCTTCACATTACCTAGCTTTGGTGTGCTCTCTAGTTCCTGCTGAGATTGTACTTGATATGATGTCCTGGTTGAAACTGAGAGAGAGAGAGATGGTGTTATTTTAACATCCTGTGACATGTATTGAAAATATAGATTCCTTGGACCCTTACTAGACTTACTGAATCATAGTCTCTGGTGGTGGCAGCATTTGGGATTCTGTGTTTTTAACAAGCATCTTTGATGATTCTCATGCTCACTAAAGATTCAGATTTAACAGAAGTCTAACATCAATTTGGGAAGTAGAAATTAAGTTTTGAGTGAGTCCCAACCGTGGAGATTTAACCATTTTGCCAGCCTAGAATGTTTACTGAGTTTGAATCAACAAAGTTCTTTGAGATTCAGTAATTGAGAAATACTGTGTTCCTACTATCCATGGAACATTTGTGGGTTTTTTTGTATTTTCTCTAAAAATTGGCTTCTCTTGAATGAATTGATTGATATTTCTGACTGCCATACATAGCTTTTATGCATGGTTATTTTTAATACTAGACATGGCTTACTAGTATCTGTACAAGTTAATTGTTGGCCTAATACCATTTGTTTTAATACTTCAACAAACAGTGTTTGAAATAACTACTACTGCTGCATGCTTTCTAGGACATTTTTTTAAAGGGAGATCTTTGGAATTACTTTTAATAGGGATGTGGTAAGCATAACAGTGGCCCACCAAAAATGTCCATGTCCTAATTCCTGGAACCTGTGAATGTGTTAGGCTACTTGGCAAAGAGGAATTAAGGTTGTAGATGAATTAAAGTTGCTAATCACAAGACTTAGAGATGCTGAGAGTATCCTGAAATATCCAGGTGATCTTAATGTAATCACAAGGGTCCTTTGGGCACCTGGGTGGCTGAGGTCATGATCTCAGGGTCCTGGGATGGAGTCCAAGTCAGAGACCCTGCTCAACAGGGAGTCTGCTTCTTCCTCTCCCTCTGGCCCTCCCCTTGCTCATTCTCTCTCTTGCTTGCATACTTGTTGCATTCTCTCTCTCTCTCAAATCAATCAACCAATCTATCTATCTTTAGAAAAAAATTACAAGGGTCCTTCACAGTAGGAGGGAAGCAGAAATCAGAGCAATGTGATTTGAGTAGGAGGGAAGCAGAAATCAGAGCAATGTGATTTGAGAAGGACTAGACTTGTCAGCTTTGAAGATGAAAAGGAGCTAGGAGACAAGGATTAAAGACTTCCTCTAGAAGCTGGAAAAGACAAAGAAATGGATGCTCCTCTAAGCTTCTGGGAAGGAGCACAGCCCTTCTGATGCCTGGATTTTAGCTTCAGTGAGACCCATGTTGGACTTGTGACCTCAAAAATGTAGGGTACTACATTTATATTGTTTTAAGCCACTAAATTGGTGGTATTTTATCACCACAACAATAGAAAACTGGTACAAAGCGTTAAGGGAAATGAGGGGAAGGAGGTTTCAAATAGTAAATCAATACTTTAACTGGGGTCATTTACCCTGCAAACCCTTGAAGTATGGAAAGGCTGTAATTGCCACGTCTGAATGTTTGAAAATTTAATTCATTCCTTTGGAGCTTTAGTGGGTGACATCATGACTTTTTGATATTTTAATTATGAGGTTGGCATGGGAGCAAATTGCACACAGACAGTGAGAATTGGGAACCTGTGGTGCGTTATTGGACCCATTCTAAGCCAGGGCTTGACTGTCTAGAATATAGCTGACTTTCAGGGAATGGCAGGCCAGCCCCCAGGGATGATATTTCCATAGAGGCCCTGTTCTTTTGTGTCTCTGGAAACCTGTTAGCCTATCACTGAGCAGGTAAAAGCAGTTGAGCAGGGAGCAGAAGTACTTGTGTCTGATGATCTATCTTATCTTTTCCATTTTCTATTGTATTTTTTATTTTACTTATTATCTCCCAATTCTCATATTGAAATTTTTATATTTTCTATCATTTTTAATTCCCAAGAACTAATTTTTGGTTTCTGAATGATGATAAGGACTCCCTCTTTGACCAAACTTTAGTCAGGCTCTGCTGAAACCTTTTGAGAATGCCTCTCTTTGGCCTGCCAGTCCAGTTTTAGCAGGAATCCTGCTAAACAAATTTAGCAAGAATTCCTCCCACCCCCAACAATTGATAGCCAGTGAAGTTCTTCAGCCTCCTATCTTCCAAACCTAACAAATTTCCTCTTAGTATTCCATCTCAAATTTCCATTTGATGGCTCTCTCAATTCCAGCTGTCCCTATTGTATTCACAGTTGAGCCTAACCTCTCTCCCCTACTTTGAGTAGTCTTGATCTATTGTAGTAATCTTTAATAAAGTCTTCCTTCCCTGAGAAGAAATGTGTGGGAAATATCAGAAAAGGAGACAGAACATAAAGACTCCTAACTCTGTGAAACGAACTAGGGGTGGTGGAAGGGGAGGAGGGCGGGGGGTGGAGGTGAATGGGTGACCGGCACTGAGGGGGGCACTTGATGGGATGAGCACTGGGTGTTATTCTGTATGTTGGTAAATTGAACACCAATAAAAATTAGTTTATTAAAAAAAAAAGGAATCTGATTGCAAAATTCATGTTATAGCTGAGGGATTGATGGACACAGTAAAGTGAAGGTCTTGAAAAAAAAAAAAAAGTCTTCCTTCCCTGTTAATTTGTCCAATGCAGTTTCTCTTGGACAATGCTTCTTTTATATAGACTCTTATTCTTATTTCTTTCAGTTCAGTATCTTTTATCAATCAGAGAACATTCATGTTTTTTTTAAATCTCTTCTCTGCATTTTTTCTATATATTCAGAGAGATTTTTTTGGAAATTTTTTTCCTGTTTTTCACATTGAAGAATTAAACACTACAATTCTGATTGGAAATCCTGTGTGTGATTTGTAAACTGAAGGGCTTTAGTGTAGGACTGATGCCGGAGAACTTGGTTCTTGTCTCACAGAGTCCAAGAATGAATCTCTCGGACAAAGGATAGTGAATAAAGCAATAGAAGTTTATTAAGCAAGGATACTGAGAGAGCTTTCAGGAGTAGGGAGGGGTCCTGACAGTGTTGCCACTGAAGGTTTTTTTGTTTTTTTTAATTTATTTTTTTAAATTTTTATAGAGAACCTGACCAGGAAGCTTGTGGCCTTGAGATTCTTGTGCTGTCTTGGTTTGAGTACAGACTGGTGATAACATCTTTAATGGCTTATTTCTTTGGGGTCTGGTTATTCTTGTTGGTCACAGATGACTCATGAAAAAGATACCCTCCCTACCAACACCTAGGGCAGGGTGTTCTGGCTTGTTCCCTTATCTCTGGTTTTCTTAGCATTTTTGGGATTTCTGTGAGCCTGATCACATAGCCCCCCATCTATCTCTCCTACCTAGCCCTGCCTGGTCCCTTACTCGGTATGACTGGGTCAGGCCATTTCATTGCCTCTGCTCCATTCTGCAGTTCCCCATGGATACCATGACTCCTTTCCCTAAAGCTGGTGTTTGTCCAGAGAGAAATTTCCCAAATTCTTGCCTATTGGGAGAGAATTATAAAGCTAGTTGTATGAGTTCAGGAAGCAAAAGTGAATGAAAAGCTGAGAATATAATCTTTCAATATATGGTTTTTATGTACCCCACCTATTTTTGTGTCATATCTCTTATTCCCCCTGTCCCTGGTGACCCCTGGTTCACAACCTTCCAGACTGAGAGTCTCCTCAGGGTGGTAAGTTATCTAGAGGTCTCGTACAATCTTAGGCAGACTCCTAGCCAATCTTCTTGTTTTAACCCTGCCTAATTTCCCTGTTTTGGAAGTACTTAGTAACTCTAATTATCAAGTCTTTTCAACATTCTGAGGAAGTAATTGGTTGGTTTTTTGGTTTCTTTCACTACCAGTTTAGGGTTAAATTTTCTCAGCTTTCCTAAGTCAGTACCACTTGTCTATCTGCTTTCCATTCTCCAATATTTTGTTTCTGTCTTTCCTAATTTTTTTTGTCTTTCCTAAAAGTGGAGTATGAGAAGCTATTCAGTGCATGATGTTTAACTGGAAGTAAATACATACATTTTGGAAAGGTTTTCAAGATATTAGCTAATTCTCTTCTGGTTTCCTCTCAATCGGCAAGAAATTCAATTCACGTTAACATCCCAGTCCCTCCCAGCAAACTCAGAATTAATAAATGGTGATGGAACTATTGATTTATTATGTAAATAGGTACACTATGTTTGCCTGACACTTTAAAGGATACAAAGCAGCATTGTATTAAATAAATCCAATTGAAGGAAAATAATTCACAATGGAGAATAAATTGCATAAGTGAAACTACCTCACTCACCATATTGCATTAGAACTGAGAATTATCTCAGTAATCACTTAACAATAGGGGTCCATATCGATTTTAACTGCTAATTATGTCAGGGATGTGCCCCCAAGTTAGAATTTTAAATTTAGTTCTGTGTAATCTGAAAGTACTCCCTGAACTCTGAATTGTAATTTAAACAGAAAAAAATTACAGAATGCAACAGAACAACAAATCTGACTAGCTTATCCCACATGCACTGATTAAGAACTTTTTTATCATCTTTTCTCCATGGCAGGGTCTGGCTTTGTATTTTGGAACAAGGAGTCATAAACTGGGATATTTAAGGCCAATCCAGCAGAATAAAGTTCCCACCAAACTCAGAATTAATAAATGACAACCAAACCATTCCATGGAACTAAGCCATGAATTTTGGATATTTCCTGTATTGTCCAGGGCATTTGAGTGAAAAATAAAAACCTGATTAGAATTTAAGGAGATGAAAAAAAAAAAAAAAAAAAAAAAAGAATTTAAGGAGATGTAAACAAAATAAAGAAGAATCAGGAGTAGATATGGAGGAATATAATGAATTCCTATTTGGTAAAATCCAGGACTCCTTTCTCTGGAGTAATGCCTCAAGTCTCTGCCCTCCTTTTGAGGGAGATAGAAGCAAACACTGATGACAGCTTTTTCTCAAAGCCAGGAATGATTCTTGAATCAATCTTGGTCATGTTCTTCATTTACATAAATTACATTCGGTAGTGGCTGAGATTTTTGAGAAATATTTTAGGTCATTGTTGATGAGCTCAGCTACCCAGAGGACTCTGTTTAGAGTAGGGTCCTGAAGTTCATATGAATAGCACATTTTCTTGGACATTTGGATCCAACACGGGGTTTAAAATATCTTGTTAGTAGATAGATATGAATTTTTGGCTGTCAAGGAGATGTAGAAGTTTGGCTGAATTGGCTCCCACTTTACTTCATTCCAAACTCAAGTTATAATGTTCCAGAACCTTCCCAAATTTTAAAAATGCTTCTTATTGAAAACATAGTTCAATAACTTGATGCCAGGTGGTAAGGAGAATCAAATTCTAAAGAATCCTCTGGCACATTTATGTTTTGATGACTAAGATAACCTTTAATATCCTTTCGGTAAGGCTCTTTTATCTCTAAAATGAGATTTATGTTCAGATACTCTTTGAACAAAGCCAAAAAGTTTTCCATACAAGGAAAGATAGGTTTTCATGCTATGTCTTTAGTTTCAATACAATGAAAGAAACAAGTTTTTTTTCTCAATGCCTTTGCCAAATATCCAGCTAGACTATTATATTGTTAATATTTCAGCCTGCAAGTATGTATTAATTAAATGTCTTAACATGTCCTGGGTTACAGAAAACATGTTTTCTTGTTTAATTTTGTGAAAGCACTAACCACAGTGCCTATCACATGGTAGATGCCTAATGAACATTTTCTGGACTTCAATACTCAGTAAATATATTGACTACCCACTTAAAACATCCTCAAAAATAAAATAATAGATAAGACTGAAGCCTTGTAGGCAATTGAAGATGAAGAAGTGTTCAAATCATAAACATTAAGTAAATTACCTATGACTTACCTATCAGCAGAGTTTATATTTAATTAGTATTAGACAAAACTATAAACTATACCAGTTGGTATATTGCCACTGCCCTGAACACCTTCTCCTCTGGGTGCCCTGAGCACCCCAGACCTCCCTAAAATGCAGCAATTAAAGAATCAAAGCTTGGAAGACTGAGGGAGGGTGGGGCTTCGGTGAGTGGGTGGAGGAATGGCTTCAGAGTTCACAGTTGATACTGATTGGTCAATGTCTAGGATGCACTCTTATTAAATATCTTGGCTCTCACCTATCTCCACTCACCAGGTGATTTTTGCTTAGGGAATGCAAAAAAATCTCAATATTAGCTGGAGACAGATTTTATTAGTAAGTAAATCTATTCCTTTTGGGGGGATGGCTTAGAATTCAGCATTTCTCAAGCTCGCTTTCATGGGAATATTTTTCATTCAGTTGCATAATACTGCGTTGAACAAAGATGTGCCTATTTCTTTGGTGTAGGATTTTTCAGAGCCTTTAATATATGGCTTTACATGTTAAATCTCTTGGAAAGGAATATCTCTATTTCCTAAACTTATTTTACTAAGGAACTCTTTTTAGTTCCTTAGTAAGGAACTAACCTCCTCATATATGTTAAAAAATTAGCATTGCTCACTCTTTGAATTATCAATTTTCTGGCAGGGCAGAAGAAAAGTTAGATTTCACTGTTGTTTCAGTAAGGTTAGGTCATACTGTAGGAACACACAGCTCCTGAATCTCAGTGGTTTAACACAGCAGTTGCTCATGCCAAAGCTGGTATGGTTTGGGACACTGTCCTTCCACTAGTGGCCCTGTGTTTGGGCTGCTTTTTCCTTATGTTGGGGAGCATATGGAATGTTTGGTGAGCTCCACTGCCTTTACCAAAACTGTATTGCAAGAGTCAGGATTACGTAGTTTAATATATGAATTGTCCTTCATTTTTATTTTGACAAATAAGAAGCTACATGTTTTTACCTTCCTCCAAAAGTTGATTTCTACCACTCTGCAGATTTGCCATTACAAAGTATCAATAGGCTTTCTTAGCTCATCCTTAGAGTGCATACCATTTTTACCATGACATGTTCAGATATTTAGCTCAAGTTTTAAAATATTCAACCTATGCTGTAAACATATGGAATTGAGAGTTTGGTTATCAGATTTTTCTGCTTTTTGGTAACTTGTTTACATATTGATGTTGTTCATTTTAGTGTTTCTTATTCTTGTGTCTGTTTGGTTAATTTCTGTGTAGATACTCAAACAAGAACTCTACATTTTTTTTCCTGAACATCAAAATTAGTCTTTTACCATGATTATTTCCTAAAAGACACTTGCCAAATGAGAAATCTTCCCTGATTTTGTCACAACTGATATCTTTGTTGAAGAGATACTCTTGTCTTTGTTGAAGTTAAGAGGATAATGCAAAAGATATGAACACCCCAGAACTTCACAAGAGCAGATGAACATAGTCATCCTGTGGTGCCTGGTCTAAGTCAATTGTTATTAATTTTTCAGTTTTGTGAGCAACACATCCACTCACATTTGTTTAGATGTTAATAAAATCTCCCAGTGTTACATTTGCCTCTCAAGACTCTGGGTAATCCTCCTGCATTTGAACACTTTATTAAAGAGAAGAGCTACCATAACCTGGTATGACCAATGCTGAGAGATGTTGTTAGAAGAGAAGAAATGAGCCCTTTATACTCATAACTTAAGTATTTTTCCAAAATGATTTGGAGTTGGTATGGTCTACCAATATAATTTTTTTCCATAATGCTGTAGGGGAGGAAAAGTATCTTTTACTTTTGACGGGGGAACAGAGGACTAGCTGAGGACAAAGCACACTAACAAGTCCTTGAAACAGGGAGAGGGACATTCTTTACTCAAGTGGTGAGGCTGCTGGGAACTCTGTAAGCAAGGTATCAGGCCAACATTTCCATGTGGCTTTATTGCTCCAGGTTTTATAAAGTCAACCTTAGTTCCTTAAAGCTGATCATATCTGAGTCTATGCATGTCTCTCAAATGTGACATTCCAGTCAAAGCCTTGGTAAAATAACCAATATTTCCAATGTTGTCCTACAAGAACAGATTCTTACTGAACTTACGCAAATTACTACGATTGCCATGGAAGAAAGAATACTTACTGAGACCTTTTGAATTTCAGAGGGTTCAAGTAGAGAGAAAAGTTAAATGCTTTATCATCATTATTTCTATTTATCACTGATGTCTCAAGAGAAATTTTCCTTAATTTGGAAGAGCAAATATTAGAGAATCAGCAATGTTTTAACCAAGAGTACAACAACAGCAAATATACATAATTATTTTTCCCAATTTACTTAGTCTCATAATACCATTTTTGTTTAGTCTGAATGCAGCTTAGTTAGTTCTGGAGATTCTTATCTATTTCAGTTTTAGGATTTTAAAGACATTGAATACCTGTATTTGTCCTAAAGACTTTTTATGAATCTCCTTAAAGATGAAAATCATTTTGCAAGAGAATAATAACAATTATAAATGACAAAAACTTAGAAATGGATATGGTTAATGATGCAATTGACAAGGAAACTCAAGTTATTTGTGACATATAACATTTCAGTGATCAAAATAGCAAGTGATGATGTTATATGAAAACATATTAAAACTTTAGGAATTGCATATCATCTCTAGAATAGTTATAGCATTTACCCAAATGTAACGTAAGGCTTATCATTTGCTTAACAGTACTTTCAGAGTAAGGTAACATACCAAATAAAAGACCTAATGAGTCAAGACTCCATTTAGAACTCAAATCTTGGGAAGTTTGTTAAAATCTTATAAAGTTTTAAAGCATATGCCTAAATAGGATTAGGAATGTTAAAGAGCTGATAAAGGCAAAACATAGAAACTGTTTTTTCTGGGCAGGCAAAGAGAAAACAACTGTTTACATTTTTCTTATCAAAAGCAAAACGACGATTCAAGAAAACTTGTCTTTTCCAACAGAGAGAAATCAGACTTATTCTTAAACCTGTGTACTTTTAAAATCCATTCATTTCAACCTTAGTCTGTCCTGACTACATCTAAAATTCCTTTCCAAAGATTTCCTTTCACAGACCTTCTACAACTTTCTTTTGCATGCAGATTTTGTCCCAAGCCATTTCTTTCCAGTCTTATTTAAGACAAGATTACCTTCTTTTACCTTTAACAAAAATAAATTCCCATTCTTCTATCTTTCCCATATATCTCTAATCTTTCTACATACAGAGTTGTTTCCCTTATTCTCCATCAGTCTTAATTACATTTAGCAGAATTTTTCAGTCTTAGAAACCTTAGTCTCCAGTGAAAACTATGTAGTAACCAATTGTGGACTGTTATACCAAAACTCTTTAGATGGCAGATTTACGGATTTATTAAGCACAAAGCATGTTTACCAACAGACGTAAATATGCTTAGTTTCTCTGTAATAAGTCAAAAGCACAAATCTACATCCAGGAATCAACGCTTTAGCACTTTATCCTATTTGGAAAAGACCTAGATGATTGTCCAAGCAAAACTTTATATAGTTTTCAGGTTACCAAAGACTTTGAAAGCTGTCTTAACAATTACTTATGAAAACTTGAGTATGACAGACAATTAACCATCATTTCAAGTTATCTTTTTTCCTAACAAATTGCAACAGAGATAACATGAGATTATTTGACTTTTAGCAAACCTTTATTGTGGAGGCCGAGAAAAATTAAGGCCATCCCACCTGAAGTTTAGCATTAGCACAAGTACAGCCATCTTAGGCCCCTGTGAATAAGAGCTGAACTTTTTTTTTCCCAGTAATTCTTTTGTTTATTTATTTTTTTTAATAATAAATTTATTTTTTATTGGTGTTCATTTTGCCAACATACAGAATAACACCCAGTGCTCATCCCGTCAAGAGCTGAACTTTATGGGAAAAACTGCAGAATGTCCTCAATGTCCTCAGCAGGTAATCCCATATCAGAAAGACAACAGAGCCTACGCCCATGGTAGAAAGTCCCATATTAGAATGAGAACAGAGCTCAATGCCCTTGAAAGCCCCACATCAGAATGTAAACAGAACTTGGAGAAATTCTTCCACCCCTTCTGAAAATCCCCTAGACCAGCCTATAAAAAACCCAGCTGTAACCCACTTCGGGGTCCAAGTCCCTGCTCCGCTGTGTCGGGTATACTTGGACCCAAGCTCGAGCTTGCTAATAAACCCTCGTGTGCTTGCATCGGTGTCGGCTCCTTGGTGGTTTCTCGGATTCGCAGTCTTGGGCACAACATTTATGAAATAAAAGTTTCATATTTAGTGCTAATAACTTTAAAGACAGGTCTACCTTAAACCAACAAAGTTAGTTTAAATACTGAAAATGTTTCACCTGGGCCCACTCTTAAAGGTCACTTTGTTCTCCATTGCCAGTTTTTACCTGAGACACTGGTGGGGAAATCTGGAGTGAGCGGTGCTCTTCTTTGCTCCTTAAGAGAGATGGTAGCCAATGGTGTCAGAGGCAACAAGGATGGTATAGAAGCAACTTGGTGCAGAAACAGGGGGACAGGGAAGACAGACAGAAGAGGCAAAGTGCTGCCAGAAGGCAGAGAAAGGGTTCTCGGTTCTAGAGATCATCAGCTCCAGAGAGGAGCAGAAGCTATATTTTCCTGCCAACAAAGGAGAACAGGCAGTCCGTGTCGGGCCAGACAAGACAGGGAATTTCCTCAAAACAAAGAGAGTTTCAGTAGCTGCTTGGGAATATTCCTTGAAGTCCCCATCCTGAGGTAGACTAACCACAGTTGGCCCCAATTATTGCCATCCATCTGAGTGAATGGAAAATGAGTGAGGGAGAATGGAAATGAGTGAGGGAGAAACCCCCCACATCTGTTAGGAGGAGCAGTGAGAGAGTAAGAGAGTCCCTTTCATCTGGGATGGCCTGTGTTTCCTCCAACATCCTGGGTTTACTTGGAGGAGGCCTATTTAGATCATTATTCTCCAATGTCAGGAGGGAGTTTACTAGCCAACACATTTGGGCCATTTGCCCTTTTTTCCTGCAGAGGAGATCTAATGGATAGATCCCACTGAGGCCATGCAGTGTTAGAGGAGCTCAGTCCTTTCCTAAGTTTTGCAATCTGAACTGTCTCCAGTGGGTTAAAAGGCACCTTTAGGGAGAGTCCTTGGGGATTGAAGAGAAGAGCTCCCATGCTCTGAGAAGAGTAAAGAAGGTCCATTACCAAAGAAAATCCCCCCGACTACTGGGTGGCGTCCCATGTGCAGGATATATCAGAGGTTCCTAGCGTCAAAGCGACCGGAGGCATCACCTGAACAAAATCACAATGATCACCGCAGCCGTTAAAAGCAGGTGTAGGAGGGAGGCCTACCCTCTCCTCACTTCCCCATTGCATCCTAGGCTACGGATGGGTGCTGGCATTTGGACCGAAATACCATGCCTTGAAGGTCGTGCCATGAAGGCCACCCCTTATTTTGCCTTGCCTTGAAGGCAAAACCTGCTGTTTTTAACCCATGGAGAACACCAGAAAAGTTTTACAAGGGAATTACCCAATTTTGTAGCTTATGTATTTAGTAGAGGACATTGATGGAAAAAACAAAGATAGAAATCCATCATGATCTAAGTGAATGGAATGGAATGGATCTAAGTGACATTCCAACACATATAGTCTTTACAGCCAATTTCCCTGGGAGACAGTCCCTGGTTGGGTTTAATTCTATCAGGTACTGGTTTTGGCCAGCTCCCAGTGGAGGTTTGGGGCCAGAAGCAGTTAGACCAGGGATGTGGAGGGGATCACGTTATCAAGTAGGAGGAAACCTCACAGTGGAGTCTTAAGATTGGCAGCCATCCTGGCGACTTAGGTGGTTGTCCCGTGCCCAAGACAGACAATTTTGTATAAGGACAGGAATAAGGAGAGGGCATCAAGTTTCTGGATCTTATTATTACCATCTTGGCCAGGGTACTAACTTCCAGCCAAAAGGCAGGCTTTTTCTCCTCCCTGTAGAGTAGCCACAGGCTAGAGGATTGCAGCCTGAGCAATCGGCATGAAACTGTTCCAATAAGACCTTACTCCTTGAAGGGCCCCTGGAATGAGAGTAAAGAAAGAAGAGGAAAGTACCCACCAACTTTGCACCAAAGCTCAGAGTCCAGATGTAAAGACTCAAAGCCCCACATTGGGTGCCAAATGATGAAGTTTTGGAATATAGGTGAGGCTTGGTGGAGTGAGGTCCAGAGCCAACAACCAAGAAAGAATTCTTGAGATGTCTTTGGTGCAAAATGGTGGTTTTATTAAAGCCCGGGGACAGGACCCATGGGCAGGAAGAGCTGCTGCCCGGGGCCTGTGAGGGGTGGCTGATTATATACCTGGGAGTGGGAGGGGTTTGAGGATAGCATACTCTCTAGGGAATTTTGGAAGCAAGGTTCCCAGGACCTTGAGGGGGCTCACTATTGCTGGGGAAAGGTCACTTATTACTGTCTAATAAAACCTGAGTCATAAGACCCAATATGTTCCCCAACTGACCAATACTGAACCATAGGTAGCGACATCTCTATGCCCCTACTCAGCAGGAAGAAGTTACAGAAGTTGAGACCTTCAACAACCTTAAAGATTTAAGGGTCAGAATTGTTCAGGGGGAAAATGAAGGGGGGGGGGCGGGACACAGGGCTAGCTGAGGACAAAGCACACTGACAAGCCCTTGAAACAGGGAGAGTGACATTCCTCTACAGACTCAACTGCCTCGATGTTCATACTTTGCTAAGGGCAGAAGGCAATCTTAGCCCAACCCCCAGGAGCCTGTAAATATACTTTAATATACACAAATTCCTTTAGTAATTTCTTTTATCTCTAACCCCCTAAGATACATGTTGGCAATCATCCCCCAAGCACATGGGCCACCGATATACATCTGAAGGGTCTCATGACTCAGGTTTTATTAGACGGTAATAAGTGACCTTTCCCCAACAATAGCGAGCCCCCTCAAGGCCCTGGAAACCGTGCTTCCAAAATTCCCTAGAGAGTACTCTATCCTCAAACCCCTCCCACTCCCAGGTATATAATCAGCCACCCCTCACAGGCCCCGGGCAGCAGCTCTTCCTGCCCACGGGTCCTGTCCCCGGGCTTTAATAAAACCACCATTTTGCACCAAAGACATCTCAAGAATTCTTTCTTGGTCATCAGCTCCGGACCTCACCCCACCAAACCTCACCTATATTCCAAAACTTCATCACTTTTACCCTTGTAAGTTTTCTGCTGGGGCTCATATGCCAAGACAGATTAACAAGAAGAAAGCATGCAAGTGCATTTAGTATAACTTTTGCATGACATGATAGCCTTGATAATGAAATGAAGACCCAAAGAAGTGGTTAAACCTGAGTGTTTTTATGCAAGGTTAGACGAAGAGTGAAAAGTTGCAGAAAAATGTGATAGGACAAAAAAGGGCATGACGTAGGTATAGTAAACTGGGAGAAACGAGCCCTGTTTGTTCAGATTCCTCTGACGTCCCTCCATCTTGGAAATAAGGATGTTCTTTTCCTCCCGGGATAGGGAACCTACCATCCACCTGAGGGTTCTATGACCTGCTTCAGGAGAAAGTCCTTTCTGCCCATGACGTTTGTCAAGTTTCTTCAGCCTAAAATATTTTGAGGTGCCCTGTCTTGAACTGCATCAGTGTTGTGAGTAAACAGGCTATAATTTCAGTGGCTCTGAGTATACCTGATACTTTCCTTTCTTGGGTGTGCTTACTTTTTCTTCCCAAGTTTTTCCTAGCAGGTTTGGCCTTTGCCAATTTCAGAAATTCCTGATAAGCAAATACTGGGCAGCAGATATACTAGGCCACTATTGGTAATATTCTCTTCAGGTCTCTGAATCCAGTGCTTTGCGAAAATAATTTTGCCTACAAAAAAGGTGGAGGTGCAGTTTAGTCTTCAGCCTTTCAGATCTTTAAAATAAAAACATTTTAAAAAACAAATTAAAAAGCAGTATGTGTTTGCTGTAATAATATTAGAAATGAAAAAGAAAAAAGAAAAAATCTTCCCTTAACTGCTACCACTCTCCTACATAAAAATCACTACTGTCATCAGATCTGCATGTATTATGGTATTTTATGACCTTTTAAATAAAGGTATAAATAATTTCTCAAGGTTGTAGTAATAGCATAGGCACAATTCCCTGGTATCTTTTGCTTTTATGTTTCATAGACTCTTTACCATGCTTTCTACATAATCTTTATATTTATCATTTTACTGGCTATTGAATAGTTTACTGAGTTGACATACTAGTATTTGAAATTATATTATTGTTAGAAGAAACAGACTGTTATGAGAATTGTTTTCCCTTCTATCTCTTTGGTTTGAGCTGAACTCTGGAACATTACAGGTCATCCTCTTCTCCACTTGGGGCATGTACTCACCCATCCTTAATGTTCCTGTTTTCCCTCTAATGCTCAAAATATTTTTTTTTCATCTAGGCATATGAGTAATATTAGAAATTTATTTAGGAAGAAATAGTAAGAAAAGAAGTATTCTTTGAGGATGATCTTTTTGGATAGGGTTGAAGGCAGGGTTTTTCATTTTATCTGACATTTGATTCCAAATGAAAATTGAAGGAACTGCAGCTGCATTTTAACTGCAGAGTTGTGCATATATATGTCTGAGGAATTTTTTGAAACAGAAAATGATCAACTGATGCCTTGAACCAATTCATTACAGTGTGTGTTCTTACTTAAGCATGTTCTTGGGCCGTTTGCATTCAGACAACCTGATTCGTAATATATGCCATTCTTTTCCATGCTTTGCATATCAGAGATGATGCCTTTTTTTTTTTTTTCCTTTTTCTCTTCCCCTGCTGCTGCTGCTGCTGCCTCTACCTGGGATTATGCAGATTTTGGTTTAAACCTTTTTATTCTTTTCTGCAAGTGCACAGCATGATGGGCTTCATTTCTGCGAGCAAATGATAATGGATTTCAGCTTTCACCAGTGACATTTGGAAACTACATGCCTTACATAATATTTTTTATTGTGTGTGTCACACAATAAAAATGGTCACCCTGTTGCAACGATGTGAACGTATAAATAAAAAGGAGTCGTGTAAATATGTAGAGGCCAAATCTTAAAACAAAGGTATGTGTAGGGGTCTTCATTATTTTAATGATGCCAATTTTATGATTTTTTTCAAGCTGGATATAAAGGACCATCTTATCAATAATGAGTACTTGGGATAATCAAGGGAAAGGCTCTTGGAAAGGGTTTAATTTATTCTGTCAGATATTCAAAGCTATAAAACATTTCAACAAATCAAAGCCATCACTTGAGAAATAACAAAGATTAAAAGCCAGCATTGGGTACCATAAGCTTCTGTCCTTCTTGCCCTTTGAGTTCCAGTTTTATATTCAATAAAGCATACTTATCATTGATAAGCATGTATTTCTGTCTTATTGGGCATACAGTGCTTCCTCATGCTTTAGATGTAAGGGGACCCAATGGCTTGTCTATAAGAACTGAGTATTTATCTTTGTTTACAAAGATGAACACAGTGTGTGAAGGGTGTGGAGAGAAAGTTTTGATAAATTGGTCAGTCCTGGGCTTTATGGCTGCAGTCCATGGATGGAGAGAGGCAGGGCCACAGAAAAGGGTCCAGGGGGCGAGGGCACTAGAAAAGAGCAGAGATGTTTCACTGAAGAGCAATGACCTTGAGGATGAGGTTACTGAGACCCTAAATCCCAGTTTGGGTTCTTGAGACAAAGAAACCTTTGCCTTATTCCTTTATTCTCATCTTCCTTATTCCCACTAAGGGAATTTGCTTATTCCCTACCATTAGAGAACAGGCATCGGTTTCCTGCCTTTATGAAAATGCATTTTATTGGGCGTCTCACTCCCATGCTATTTATTCTGTAAGAGAAAGAGGGGGATTTTCTGCTCCAAATGCCCAGGGAGGACCTTTCCTCATTTCATATTCCTGAATCATCTGGGCCCTTGCACTTGGAGTATTGACCTGTGGCAGTGACACCTACACCTCTGTGTAATATGTCTTTCAAGTGAGAAGCCTCTTCTGGTCAATACTGAATCAATTTGCTCTGGCAGTCTAATTGAATGCCTCCCTCAGACAAATGGGTCACCGGGGGAAAGGGTAAAACCTTGATATGCAGATCGGAATTGAAGCCCCAGAGAAACCGGTTTTAAAAATATATATTCCTCTGGAGAAGTAGCCTATGTAACGAAAGCAGTGCTAGTTATTTGCTCAGCAAAATGAACATAAATCAATCTGTTTGCATCCTTATTTTTTATTGTACTACTTTTTACTTTAACTTGTTTCCTGGAGGGGAGAGAGAGAGTGATAGAGAAAGACCCAAAGTCCAGAATGAGGCTAGGGTGAGAAATTTCTGGCTTTACAATTTTGGTATGGAGATTTCTTTTTTAAAATGGCACACCATTTCCATTTAACAAATTACACTGATGTTTAAATTATTTGATATCCTTAATATTTATGAAAAACAGAAAACTTTAAAAAATAATTTTTAATATTTATATATTATATTTATATTATATATTATAATATATAATATACTGATATTTTAATATTATTTAATATTTATTAAATATTTTTAAATATTTATGAAAAACAGAAAACTTTTTTCTAAGATGAGCTTGTTTTTTCTCCGTGTTCTCCGTTTTCCCGTGTTTAAATGAAGAAATGGGCAGGAAACTCTGCAGTGAGAGTTCAGCATTGTATTAACTTCTTTCGAATAACTTTCTTAGTTCTTTCTCCAGTCCTATGAGAAATAATGATCCCTGATTTACAGAGGAAGAAACTCAAAGTTTGGGTATCTTGCCCCAGGTAATTTAGTTGCTTATCCATGTGAACCAGACTCTGGTGTCTCCAAGGCCAATATTTCATTTCCTATAAGGTTAGATTTTTTTTAAAAAGATTTATTTATTTATTTATTTATTTATTTATTTATTTATGATAGACACAGACAGAGAGAGAGAGGCAGAGACACAGGAGGAGGGAGAGACAGGCTCCATGCCGGGAGTGCGTCTCAGGACTCGATCCCGGGACTCCAGGATCGGTTCCTGGGCCAAAGGCAGGCACCAAACCACTGAGCCACCCAGGGATCCCCTATAAGGTTAGATTTTGATATCATTATTTAAAGTGGCATCTTGAGGGAGTGCCTGGGTTACCCAGTCCATTGGGCGTCTGCCTTCAGCTCAGGTCATGATCTCAGCATCCTTGGATCAAGCCCTGAGTCAGGCTCCCTGCTCAGCAGGTAGTCTGTTTCTCCTTCTTCTGCCTCCACACCCGACTCATGCATGTGTGTGCACTCTCTCAAATAAACAAAATCTTTAAAAAAAATAAAGTAGTATCTTGGGGATAGCTCCTCCTCTTCATCCTTCTACCTGAATGATGCAAAAATGTACACATACTTGTGTGTTAGTTTCCTATTGCTGCTGTAACAAATTGCCATAAACTTAGTGGCTTTAAACAGATTTATTTCAGTTTTGGAGATCAGAAGTCCAAAAATATGTCTCACTGGGCTAAAATCAAGGTGCCAGCTGGCTTGCATTCCTTTCTAGATGCTATAAGAGAGAACATGCTTTCTTGCCTTTTCCGGGTCTAGAAGCTGCCCTTATGCCTTGGTGCAGGGCTCCTTCCCTTATCTTCAAAGTCGGCAATGGCCAGGTTGAGTCTGTTGAATCATTCTGACTTCTGCTTCTTTCATTGCTGTGATTGTACTGGGCCCTACTGGATAAGCCAGGATAATCTTCACATCTTGAGGTCAGCTATTTAGCAATCTTAATTCCATCAGCAACTTTAATTCCCCTTTGCTGTGTAATCTGACATAGTCACACATTCAGGGAAGTAGGACATGGACATCTTTGGGGGACCATTATTCTGACTACTGTATAAAACCTTTAAACACAGTTACATATTTGTGAGAGATCCAGGATTTGAAGTCAGATTGCCTGATTTAAGTCTTTTTTTTTTTTAAGACTTTTATTCATGAGACACACACACACACACACACACACACACACACACACACAGACATAGACAGAAGGAGAAGCAGGCTCCCTGCAAGGAGCCCAATTTGGGACTCAATCCCAGATCCTGGGATCATGCCCTGAGCTGCCCTGAGTGCAAGGCAGATGCTCAACTGTTGAGCCATCCAGACTTGCCTGCCTGGTTTAATTCTTAACCCATTATTTTCTCATTGTATGATTTGGGGAAGCCAATTATATTCTCTATGCCTTGGTATCCTCATTTATAAAACAAGAATTATAATTTGTTGTGAAGATTGAGATAATGTATGCAAAGTGCTCAGTATGTGCCAGCACATTGCATACAACAGACATTCAATAAATGTTGGCTATTATTATTTACAAAATATTACATGCATGCATGGTGCTTTGTGTTGCACAGAAGTTTCACAGATATTATTTTGTTAGATTTAAAACCATGCTGTGGCATGTATTATTAATGTATTTCCAGTTTATTGTGAACTTATTGTTATTTAAAGATGTATTTATTTGATGGGGCACCTGGGTGGCTCAGTTGGTTGGGTGTCTGCCTTCAGCTCAGGTCATGTTACCAGGATCCTGGGATTGAGCCCCATGTCAGGCTCTCCGCTCAGAGAGTCTACTCTCTGCTGCTCTGCCTACTTGTGCTCTCTCTCTGTCAAATAAATAAATAAATCTAAAAAAAAAAAAAAAAGATTTGTTTATTTGAAAGAGAGAGTGGGGGAGGGGCAAAGGAAGAGGGAGAGAGAATCTCAAGCAAAGTATGTGCTGAGCAAGGAGCCTGATGCAGAGCTTGATTTCATGACCCTGAGATCATGACCTGAGCACAAATCAAGAGTTGGACACTTAACTGACTGAGCCACCCAGGTGCCTCTATTGTGAACTTATTTTAAATCAAAGCTATAGTTGTTAAAAATGTGGCTTAACATTAAAGGCAACTTAGGGGGAAATCTACCATATTAACACCTTATAATTATTTAATTCTTAAATACTTCTAAGTTTTTACCTTTACACATTCTATAGTTATTTATAAACTTCTAGAGAGTGGGGACAATGTTTTTGTTTCTTCTGTAGACACTGGCTTGAACATAATTAGCATGTAAGGAGTGCAAGTAAATGCTTGAAGGAATCCAAGGAGGCTCACATAGTGAGAGGTGAGGGCATAGGCTGGGAAATGGTGGGGATTTTGCATTCTCTTACTTCTTTTGCTCCATTGAAAGTCTCCTAGTAGATCCCTTAACCTTGATGCATTTAAATCTTTTCAACTCAGTGAGGACAGCAATTTATTAAGAGCTGACTTGATCAATTCAGTGAATTTGGCTTTAGCCATGTGCAAGTAACAGAAAACTGGTCTCAAATTGGCTAAATTTATTAGCTCATGTAACTGGGAAGGTAGGTAGGCTTCAGGTCAGGCTGGAGCCAGTGGTTCACTGATACCATCATTTTGTATCAGCCGTTCTCTTCTCTGTTTTTGCTAGGACTGCTTTAGCCTAAGGCTGGCCTCCCTTGTCATAAGAGAGCTGCTAACAGTTTCTAGGGCTCCCGGCTTCTTTGCTTATGTCCTGCAGGAGGAGATAGTATAACTCTCAGTAGTAGTCCCAGAAGAGTAAAGAACTATCTTCCTTAAAAGCCTTCAAGAAGCCGTTCTCACATCTCATTGGCTCATATGGAATCTCAGTCTCTTGTATCATCCCTGAACCAATCACAGTGGCCAGGGGAGATGAAGTACTCAAGTTGCATGGTCAGGAGAGGTGGATTCTGAGTAGCCAAACACAGCAAATATGAAAACAGCTCTGTGCATCTGGGGGCATAAAAGAAGAAATCCTTCTAGGTGATGAAATCTGCCTGAGTTTGGAGTCCCAGTCCTTTTTTTTTTTTTTTAATTTTTAAAATGGTTTTCTTAAATTTATTTATTTTTTAAAACATAACATGAGAAAGGTGTTAAAACTGGTGTAATAGCTCAATAGAATAAGTATTCCAGATTTTGGGGAGGGATGAAGAGGGAGATATTCAGAACCCTTCACCAGAATCCCTGCAACTTGATCATAGTGGATTAATGATGTGCTTTGTGGATGTGGTTAGTCAATGACACCAGCTTGATGGATACCTTTACAAGCAGGTCTCTTTAGTCGTCCCTCTTGGTCATCATCTTGTTAATTTATGGAGCATTTCTTAGAGGTTTTGATGCAGAGATTTGCTTTTAAAGTGCTAAATACTTTATTTAATTTCAGGGATTTATCAAACATACTCATGCCAGCTGCCCTTCTAAGCCCTGGGGATTCAGGAGTGGACAAAACACATCCCCAAACTTTAAGGATCTTACCACCAAATAGAGCCTCTTAACTGCCAGGATCCTTAGTTAGTTTCAAGGATTAATTCACTTTAGATTCTCAGTATGTTTATTTTATTTTATTTTATTTTATTTATTTTATTTTATTTTATTTATTATTATTATTTATTCATGAGACACACACAGACACACACACACAGAGAGAGAGAGAGAGAGAGAGAGGCAGAGACACAGGCAGAGGGAGAAGCAGGTTCTATGCAGGGAGCCCGACGTGGGACTCGATCCTGGGTCTCCAGGATCACACCGCGGGCTGCAGGCAGCTCTAAACCACTGCCCACCAGGGCGGCTCACTCAGTATGTTTATTATTGTGTCAAGAAAGTTAAGTCTTTGTATTTGTACACGAGTAGAAAGAACCAACTCACTTATCTCAGAGGGAGCAATTTTGGAAATGACTCAAGTAATTTGGATGAAAGGTGCATAATCAGTAATGGAGATTGACATAATTTAAACTTCCCATATTGAAGCCATAAACCTAGGATGACTGGGAGGTGGAGTAGAGTGATTGGGAGTGGAATGTAGAATTAGGTGGTAGCCTGAAGTACATTCCATGGGGGCCTGGTGTGAACTGAATTGAAAGTGGTTTGAAACCATGCAGTTACATCACAGTTCATGACCTCTACTGGGAGGCCCTAGAGAGGAACCTGGGATCGAATCTGTCAATTAAAATCCTATTTTCTCTGCAAGAAGTAGGTCCTCTGGGTCATCCTGAGAGCTTCCTCTGATGATGAACTTCACATTTTAACTGCTTTCTCTCTAAATAACTACCTCCCTAGGGTGGAAGGTGCAGATCCCTTGGTGCATATAAAACTTACTTAAACCATGAATCCACTTCCTGTAGGTCAGTACAGGAAATCCCACAGGGCAAGGGTCTAGGGTAGGGGCAAGGACTAGCATTAAGCCAAGTAGCTTAAACTATATCCACTCATGTGGCTGCCATTTTCTCTTCGTTTTCTAATGTTTCAGTGCTAGAAGACAGAGGTAACCTAATTATGTGGAAACACATTTGGTTTAAATAAATTTCAAAGAAAAATAAGATGACTGACATTAATGTTCATTTATGTTATTTTTAGTATTATTATACTTATGACAATTAGTCATGATGCTATTTTCTGCCATGTATTCTAATTAGTATTACTTTGACATAGCTGGACCAGTTTTGCTTTTTCCCTTTGCTTTGTTAGTTTTTCAGTATCCTTAAGTAGCAGTCAGTAAGGCTTGTTGGAGTTCTTGAAGGGGGCCTCTTAGATAACACCCTTCATCTTGCCTGAGGGCTAAGGTGAGAAGTAAGACAACAGAATAAAACAGATGAGAGTTCAAAATACTACCTTTATGACTCATAAAGGCTCAGTTGGAGGATATATTTAATCACACTTTCCCACCCACTTATCAGCTGCGCTGGACCAAGGCTGACTCTCTATGAGGGGGTTTGAGATAGAGGTTTTAGGGGATGACTTGGGCCACCCTGGAGAAACAGCAAAAAAAACCCCATGAGATAAAAGGGAAGAGTTGAACCGAACACGTCTAGTTTATTCCTCCATCAGATAGGTCACTCCCACTGAGAGCTCATGGGTGTTGACACTAAATAAGCTCCCTTCATCAAGGGTAGAGAAGCGTTCCCTTTAACTGTGTAAACAGTTTTTCTAGATGTTTTACACAGTTTAATTCTGTTTATATACTGACTCAATTATACTCTCAACCAGAGATAAGGTCGTAGATTCAAAACAACTATAGGACTTCTTTTATCTCATGTCATCCCCTCTTCTGCCTCATCCTTATCCTTGTAGACTGAATCTCGTCCCTGGGCTCAGGCTTCTTGAGGTCCTCCTCTATATTTATTTAAATCATTTAATTATTATTAAATCTTATATTTAATCCTACTCAGTGGGTTTGTAGCTTGTCATGTACCAGTGATTTTATATTCATTATCCCATTTAATCTACAACAAACCTGGGGAAGAAGATATTCTCATTTCTAGATGCAGAAACTTCAGAGAGGGTAATTCATCCAAGGCTGAAAAGAGACTAAGTATTAAAATAGGATTCAAACCTGTGTCTCTGTACTCTAAAGCTGAGGGAAACTGGTAACTCCAAGTCTTAGCAGTAGTGAAGAACAGGGTTGAATTGGGGATGAAATGTATCCACCTTGACTTGTGAAATGAGTAAGTTCACGTAGGTCTTTGATCGAGGCGGATATGGAAAAGAACAGAGTGAGACACTGAACTCCCTGAAAAGGTGGAGAGAAGGTAAGAGAAAACTAATTTACATTAAAAAAAAAAAAAGATTGTAAGTAATCTCTACACCCAACGTGGAGCTTGAACTCACAACCCCGAGATTAAGAGTTGCACGCTCCGCCGACTGAACCAGCCAGGTGCCTCACTTACATTTTGAATATAGGCATTTGTCCTCCTGGTTGGACTCTACACGGAGAGGAGTTAAAGCTGGCTAGGCTGCAAGGTTAATTTTTCTAGCTTTCCTGCACGCATGGACTTGGAAAGGCTTGATTTTCCTTTGGGTGGGAGCCCTGGGGCAGAGAGATGGTTAGGTGTGTATATAGTTGAGCAGTTTGTTGACCTACTGTTCTTAGCTGTTGGCCCTCAAAGGTGTCCTTTCTCCTAAGACACCTCTTCCCTTTCCTGTTTTCTTTCTCCAGTCTAGGAAGCTGGCAGGAGTGGAGTACATGGCAACCTGTACTGCTAAGAACTCTTAATGGCTCCATGGTCAACAAGAGCTTCTCTGTTGTTGATGGAGGAGAAAGAGAAGAAAGTGTGTATTCTATTTTTTTTTTCTTACCTGTTTCTGAGGATCCATGGTTTCTTGACCATCTTTGTCTCTAGAACAGAATGCTTTCCTGCATTTTCTTGCTGGTGGATAATGCCATATACCTTGTCTTATTTTCTTCTCTGGAAGTGGTGTGTGCCCCCACCCCCAAAAAACTAACTTAAAATTAAGACAACTAGTCATTCAAATTCCATCTCACTATAGCAGTGCACTAGAAATAGTCATCATAGACTATTTCAAATACATACAAGTACAAATAGATGCTGTACCATGTACACAGCAACTTGCTTTTTGATTCCAGAGAAACAAGTGTTAAAGCTCAGGGACAGTGTGCTGGTATATTTATAATGACCAGTTTTCTTTTTTCTCACTTATCTGGATACCTGATAAGAATAATGACCATCTAACCCGGAATTATGGGCAAAACCCTAAGCCTGTAGGTGTGTGAATGACCAAATATTTGGCTGAGACTTGTAGGATCTAGCTGTGATTTATTGGCCTATTATGTGGTTTGAGACTGAGTTACATCACAAAATCCTTAGTTCTAAGAGGAGTGGCAAAAAAGATTTTAGGACATTATTAATAATATTTCTGAAATATTTAGGGTTTTGCATAGCAGGGTGTCATATGGCCAGATTCTGGTACAATTGGTAATTCTGATTGGCCTTTGTTGATTTACTCATTTCTCCCACTAACGTTAAAAAGCAAAATAAATGGAAAAGAAAAGCAATAAAAATCCATTCTCTTCGTTTCCTCACTGCTCAAAGAAACTATATGATAAATACTTAGGAAATTTAACGTGATTTTAAATTCTGTTAATACATGTGAAAAAGAAAAAAAAAACCACGTTTGATTGATTTCTCTCACTTTGCATCTGTCTCCTTTACAAACAAACTGGAAACAATGACACAATTCTATTCTATTGATTTCTTTCTTGGTTGGAATGATGAAGGAGTCCATCAGTCATTTCTTTAAATTGTGTCTTTGAGATGTCTGTGTTGCTCATGGAGTACTTAAGAGTTTTGTCCTTGAACTGATTGCCAAACAGGGACTCATTTGCAGACTTCAATAGAAATATGTAACCCACATATCCTTGAGTTTGGCAAGACCATTGAAAAAGTGCTCACATGTTATACACAATTTATTTTCTTATAAGGCACCTTAGTGTCATGTCATAGATTGAAACAGGCAAGGTGATTCTAGCCAAGAACATATACATTATTAAAGCTAACTGGGGATGGAGAAATTTAGTTTATATTTAGCTTGAAAGATTCACCAAAGAGTAGTCTGTCACAATTCTCTTTGTGTAATTATAATTTTTTTTGTGTAATTACAATTTTCTTTGTGTGATAAGCAAAGTGGGGTAAAATCCTTTAGCTTGGCAGAAGTACCCTCAGAAGTACCCACCTTTTCTATTAATAGCTCATATATTTTTTTTTTAATTTTTTTTTATTATTTATTTATGAGAGTCATACAGAGAGAGAGAGAGAGAGGCAGAGACATAGGTAGAGGGAGAAGCAGGCTCCATGCACCGGGAGCCCGACGTGGGACTCGATCCCGGGTCTCCAGGATCGCGCCCTGGGCCAAAGGCAGGCGCCAAACCGCTGCGCCACCCAGGGATCCCAGTAGCTCATATTTTTTGAGAGCTAACTGTAGGCTAGCCCTTGTGCTAAATGCAGTAGTATACTGGTAAATGTTGAACAATCACTCTCAAAAAAAAAAAAAAAAAAAAAAAAAAAAGAAAGAAAGAAAGAAAGAAAAAAGAAAACACAGTTTTTTCATTTTTGGCATCTGCCAATTTTCTGTGGTGCGAATATTTCCACTATAGCCAGTTGTGAGCCATGAATGTGATGTAATTGAAAGGGGAGTTGGAAATAGATGCTACTGATTGGCTTTTGTGAATTAATAGGAGTGAACTTCAGCCTATCACTGGCTAAATGTTTTATTTGTACTGAACTCTCACAGCAACTCTATGAGTTAGGTGTCATAACGGCCTCATTTCAAAGATGAGAACACTGAAGCACCGAGAAGTGAATTTCACCGAGAAGTGAACTTATCCATGTTACATGGCTGGCAAGTAGGATAGCCAGGATGTGCTCATGACAGTCTGGCTCCAGAGTCTTAACCACAAGTCCATGTTACCTGCAGCCCATGTACTGGTTTCATCTCCAGTTCAGATACTTGGTGGAGAGTATTGTTTAGGAATATGAGGTTGTTGAGTGTGAAAATTATAAAGTGGAAAATATTGCATTAATCTATTAAGTTTATGTAAGTTCATCTATATAAATTATTTAAGATTAATGGCTATGAGGGACCATCAGTTGGGGGCTAAAATAATGTGCACATGGGGAAATATCTTTACGAGTAAGTGAAAACCATCTCAAGGCAGAGTGTTTGAGTAGAAAGATGGAAGAGGGGATCCCTGTGTGGCGCAGCAGTTTGGCGCCTGCCTTTGGCCCAGGGCGCGATCCTGGAGACCTGGGATCGAGTCCCATGTCGGGCTCCCGGTGCATGGAGCCTGCTTCTCCCTCTGCCTGTGTCTCTGCCTCTCTCTCTCTCTCTCTGTGTGTGTGTGACTATCATAAATAAATAAAAATTTAAAAAGAAAATTAAAAAAAAAAAAAGAAAGATGGAAGATGGGGAGACCCTGTGGATGGATGTTGACAACGAGGCCAGTCCATCAGCAGGGGCTGATACTGCTGGCTGGGCACAGGATGTTTACTGATTGGGTTAAAATTACAGTGCTGATTGTATCATTATACTGGTTTCACATGTGCATAGGAGAGCGTGTCTTCCTATTTTGAATGTATTTAGTTTCACCAATGGTAACCCGTTTCTAGCATCTTTTATGCCAATTAAAAGACACTAATTTCACCAATGAAAACCAAAACCATTTTCAACATTTGTTAAGCCAATTGTGAAAACCTCTGGTATGTTGATCAGAGACAATGATAGCTGAAGGCTTGTAGTAGTTGCCTCTGATTAAGTAAATGGTGGTTGACAACCCCTGGGGTGTGAATTTCCATTCAGGGCAACTGTAGTTACAGTGTAGTTTAAACTAACGATCTATAATACCATGCTGAAACCAAATAGGAGTTGCAAGGGACATATCCTTCATCCTAAGATATTTAAATATTTTGAATGTTCTTTCTAATCACAGGGCATCATTACTCCTTCCCTCTCAAGAGTGTCTCCAAGATTACAGAGACAAAATCAAAGCTTTCCTTTCTCTATGGTGCAAGATTACAAACAAGGGCAGAATGTACTTTTGTTAAGTAGACATGGGTGGAGACAATCTGGTTTAATAGAAATACACTTGTAGTCATTGTGTATGGTTAAACCATAGAACTTTCTAAAGGGATAGATATCCATTTTTCTGGCATGTAAACTGTGTTTCACTGAAAAATGAACGGAAAGAAATACTAGAAAAAAGTAGAAAATAAATCTCCAGAAACCTCTATGTAGTTCCTTGTTTTTCATTTCTTTAAAATTCAGTGTGGCAAATATTGCTCATGACTTGAAGACCAAATGAAATGCACTTGAAACTCTGCCTACTATTAAGTCTTTTTCTTTTAATTTTGTGTGTCAATTCAGATAAATTGATGGCTTATCTCACTAAGGTGAGAAAGACAAATAAAGAGAATAGACAATTACATTTCCTAACCAACATGCAAAATAGAGTATTTATGGAAACTAGGGTTCTTAATTAGGTAGAGGCCATGGACAAATGAGTTTATGAAGGGCCACTTGAAAATTAAGATTGCATGGGCAGCCCCACTGGCTCAGCGGTTTAGCGCCACCTTCAGCCCAGGGCGAGATCCCGGGATCAAGTTCCATGGTCGGGCTCTGCATGGAGCCTGCCTGTCTCTACTTCTTTCTCTCTGTGTCTCTCATGAATAAATAAATAAATTCTTAAAAAAAAAAAAAAGAAAATTAGGATTGCAAACACATCTGAATTTTTACATTGTTCAGGGTAGATCTTAATTGGGATCTCAAATAACTCAATTATAGAAATTTTTGTCAAGTTCCTTAGGAGGGATTAGATATGAGGTGATGATTTTGTTGATACCTGTGTCCTAGAGAAGAGGGCTCAAAATTTGATGTGTAATATTTTAAAGACAGATTTTAATGAATGGGTTACTGACTTTCATGGTAGACGGCTTATGCCTGGAATAATTCTACACTTTCTGACTGTCATACCTTTGAATATATTTCCCCTGTCTGCATTGTCTTATCCTTGCTCTCTCCCTGACTTTTCTAATCTGAAATATGTTGTCTGTGTTTGTGTGTGTGTGTGTGTGTGTGTGTGTGTGTGCTAAATCTGGGATTTCCTCAGCCATTGGTATGGGAAGTCAGGGAGGAGATTTGGATCTGGATCCATTCGGGTCTTTGTGGTGGGTTTAGAAGGACAGATCCAACTGCAAGTGCTGGGAAGTGGATAAGGATGACAAGTTAAAATGGTATTGGTGAGGGGGGCAATTAAAAGAGAATGGCTCATAAAATGCAGATAAGAAGGATGCAGCCCTTGTACACACCAGGCCTCCTCTTCCATGCCAAGGATAGCCATTGCTAACTGATTGTGACATCCTTTCCTCTAGAAACTGGACCATGGCCTTGGACTTCTTTTCAGCAGAGTGTCCTAGGGGGCCAGTACACTTAAATGAATGATATTTGTCCTCTAATTTGGTGACTCATCAGGAGGATAACAAATCGCAGTTCAGGCAGTATCTGGAACAGCAGTCAAACAGGCCAGAGACATTGTTGGAGTAGGCTGTTAGCTACTAACTGGCCTGGAGCTCCAGTCCTTTGAAGAGTGACAAGCAAAGCATAAAGCACTCAGTTGTGAAGGGACAGCGATGTGGGCAGGTCACCAAAATGGGGAACAGGACAGAATCCTAGAACTATCAAGTGGGACTAGGCCTCAAGAAAAAAGAAAAGTCCTGTTACTGGGACTGGGGGGAACAAGATCAAAGCTGAGTTAACTGCCGGGAGAGCTTCATGTTGTTCCCTGGAATAATGGGACAGAAAGAGGAGACAGAAAAACAATCTTTATGGGGCGCTTGTTGTGTGCCAGGGACTATTTGGTGCTTTACAGACCTGATCTTATTTCAGAAGCAGCTTCTATAATCTCTTCTGCCTAAGAGTAGATTTCTTCCTGGGCTGGACCCAGGCTGAACTACAGAGGCCTACGATCAGGCCAGAGCCATCACTTGACACCTATCTTTGTTACTTGTCTTTTAAAATCCCCAACTAAATTTTAAGCTCTTGATGGAAGACATGGGACCTACTGCTTCTTTGTATTCTTCCCAGGGTCCTCTTGCCTTAAGTACTTAGTAAATATTTATTAATTGATTACCATATCCAGGTACGTGCAGCATCTGCTTTGGAAGAAACATATTTCTGGGTTCTGAGTCTCAAAACAGATCTCTGTGAGACCACATCTTAATTGTCCTTGCACTGTGGTCTTGTGTAGTCACTGAATGAACAGGTAACAACAGTGAGAAATGAAGTCTGGATCTAAATATGTTGTAAGCGAATTGGTCAGAATTCACTCAGTGGGGTCCTCTCCATACTGAATCTCTATGTGAGGAGGAGTCTGGGCTGAAAAGTATGAAAACCAGAAAGGAAATACAGTCCAGAATTCTTTGAACTTCTCTCAGTTGGGAGTTCACAGTCCCAGGATATGTCCTCCAAACCCCCTGTGCACCTCAGCATGCCTTTTGTCCTGAGATTTTTGTAGTACTTACCTATGTCTCTGAGTCAAGCCCAAGAGAGTTTATGTTAAAATACAGCCAGTATCTGGAAGATTTAAATTAAACCACTATCACTCCTCTGTTTTGCAAAATGAAGATTATGACATTCTGGAGTTTGAGTGAGTCAGTTTGTTAAGCATTGGACTCTTGATATTAGCTGAGGTCTTGATCTCAGGGCTGTGAGCTCATGTCCTGTGTTGGGCTCCATGCTGGGTGTTGAATACTACTTAAAAAAAAAAAAGAAAAAGAAAAAAAAAGATTATGACATTCTTTCTGTTAGGGGTGTCAGGTTAAGCTTGATATGGCAAAAATAATTTGAGAAGAAACTTGCGTCTAAGTAAAAAGTAACTAATCCTAAAGACAGGCCCAATCAGCCTTTCTCAATATGGGCCAACTCCCTTTAGATATTTGTGATGGATGCTGAGACATGTAAGTGAAACAGCATGGTCTTTAGAGGTGGTTATATTTTTATTTTGTCACCTATTTGGGGAAGGAATAAACCTCTCTGATTTTTGGTTTCTTCATCTCTAAAATGAGGATAACAATGCCTGCATGCATATTTTTTATGAGGATTTCAGAGAATGCTCACAAACTATGCAGCATATAGTAGGTGCCCAATAAACTGTGGATGTTATTACTAAACTTTTGTTTTATTTTGTTTCTAAAGATTTTATTTATTTATTCATGAGAGACACACAGAGAGAGGCAGAGACATAGGCAGAGAGAGAAACAAGCTCCTCGCAGGGAGCCTGATGCAGGACTCGATCCCTGGACCTGGGATCATGCCCTGAGCCGAAGGCAGATGTTCAACCATTGAGCCACCCAGGCATCCCTATTGCTAAACTTTTGTAAAAAGTAGGCGATGAACCCAGTCTTACTTTTTATTCTTTTATTCTTTTCTGACTTCTCCTCTATCCAATAAACAAGCCAACAAAATATAAAGTCACTGTGGATGTATCTTTTTTTTTTTTTTGTATCTTCATTCATTGGATATAGAAGTATTTGTCATTTATTATTTTGTCACTCAGGTGACACATACCATAATGTATGTGCAAATGTAAAAACATGAAGTACATGCTAAGAGTTAAAGCATTTAATAAAGACCATTAGAAAACTCTCAATAGAGAGATGAGGGCAAGGTGAATCTTTGATGTACAGAAGCTATAGAAAGAAGTAAACATGAATTCTAAAATGCAAGTATTGAGGATATCTTCCTACTGCAACCCCATCACTGTCATGTTCTTCCTTCAAAATTACAGTTTTGGGTATTTGTTCTAGCTTTCAGTTATCTTTCAATTCTAAGTGATATACTTGTTTAGAAGCAGTCTCTTACATCTATTAGGCAACCAAGGCAGATCAGTGAGATGGACTAAGGTAGTTCCAACTCATTACTATCTTGGTACACATTTTTAAATTTTTTTAGAGAGAGTGGAAGTGTGCATGTGTGCACATGTGACTGGTGGGTGGGGAGGGACAGAGGGAGAGAGAATCCTAAGCAGGCTCCACACCCAGCATGAAACCCAATGCAGGGCTCGATCTCATGACCCTGAGACCATGACCTGAGCTGAAATCAAGAGTCCAGCACTTAACTGACTGAGCCATCCAGGTGTCCCCACATTTTAAATTAAAATTAAAATTTTACGTTTTAATTGAAAGAAAAAAGAAACTCATGATAAAAGGGAGCTTGCTGGGCAGCCCCAGTGGCTCAGCGGTTTAGCGCCGCCTTCGGTCCAGGGCATGATCCTGGGGACCCGGGATTGAGTTCCACGTCAAGCTCCCTGAATGGAGCCTGCTTCTCCCTCTGCCTATGTCTCTGCCTCTCTCTCTCTCTCTCTCTCTTTCTCTCTCTCTGTGTGTGTGTGTGTGTGTCTCATGAATAAATAAGTAAAATCTTAAAAAACAAAAGGGAGCTTGCTATGTTATATGTATGTGTGTGGCTCTAGAACTGTTTAATATTTGCAAAAATATTTTTACAAGCTCAGTTCCAGTTACTATAATCACAACAATAATTTTTCACACCCTGGCACCTATTAAATTAGCAACAAGGTTCTTTTCTTGAGCCATTATTCAAATGGATTCTGTCTGCATTCAAATTAATCTCAAGATCATAGAAATTAACAATGGGAAAGGTACATTAAATCACCTAGTCCATTTGTTTGCTAGGGGAGAGGAGAATTGATCTTTACATCATAATCTCTAGTGCTTTGTCCAATCTGTTTTAAATGTCTTGAATAAGTGTTATTCTGATTCTGGGTGGTCATCTCATCAAATGCCAGGGGAAATTCTTTTTCACAGTCTACTGGAATATGTATGGATTTTCTGATGCTTTGCAATTTGCCAGTGCTCAGAGCTGCCAGGAACCAGGCAATGTATTTTCTAGAGGAGTAGGAGTGCACGCGCACGCACGCGCTCGTGTGTGTGTGTGTGTGTGTGTGTGTGTGTGTATGTGCTTTGAAGAGGGTTGGGTAGATCATGTGAGGAAGAGAGAGAGACAAAAAAAGGGCAACTTGAGGGGCGCCTGGGTGGCTCAGTGGTTGAGTGTCTGCCTTTGGCTCAGGTCATGGTCCTGGGGTCCCGGATCCAGTCCCACATTGGGGTCCTGCCAGGAGTCCACCTCTCCCTCTGCCTATGTCTCTGCCTCTCTCTGTGTGTCTCTCGTGAATAAATAAACAAAATCTTAAAAAAAAAAGAGGGCAACTTGAGAAGAATGATACATTTGATTATATTTGAGATCTGGCAGTTATTTGCCTTTACTTAGTAATGCCCTGCGTGACTTGGGGAATTGAAGCTAGAAGTAGGCATAGTTACTAAGCCAAGGGAGGCAATGAAAAATGTGAGTGAGTCTGATGCCAATTTGAGGGGTAATTAATGAAATTTTGTGGTCAGTCATCTGAAAGCCAACAAAAAAATTATTTAACTTAAGGTTATATACTTTATAAATCTTACACGTGGGTAGTTTAACTTACAGGCTCTAAAGTAGAAAGTCAGAGACTGGACATTCCAAAGTTAGCTATTTTTCTTTCTTTACAAATTCACTTGCAGCATTCCAATTAGATAGACAGATAAATAGATGACAGATAAAATAGGCATCTATATTCATCATTCAGCTCAAGAAACAGAACATTAGTACAATGAATCCTTCCTTGATTGTTGTTTTATTTAACTCAAATGGGATAAAAGGCATGAATCACTTTGTTAGGGCACAACAAAACCAAACCAAATTTTATGATCTTATTACAACGTATTTGTTATTCAAATTAAACATGCTTAATAGAAGCTGGAGAAGGAGTGGTGCAGTAGAACGGACATGAAAAGCATGAAGATCCCTTCCTTCAGAATCTCATGGACTGTAAGGATCATAAAGGACTTTAAATTCATTCACCCTCTGTTATGTTGCTCGAATTTCCACTTGAACATCCAGGACAAGTATTTGTTCAACTCCTGCTTGAAAACCTTCTGTGGTGGAAAAAATCATTAGCATGCATGGCTTTGGTAGTAATGGCTTGAATAATAGCTTTATTTCCTTTAGACTCAAACCCTGCGTCCTCAACATGTCCACACATGGGTCCTACACTTTTTATTTATTTATTTATTTATTTATTTATTTATTTATTTATTTATTTATTCATGAGAGACACAGAGAGGCAGAGATATAGGCAGAGGAAGAAGCAGGCTCCCTGGGGGAAGCCCAGTGTGAGACTCGATCCCAGGACTCAGATCACAACTGAGCCACCCAGGTGCCCTTGGATCCTACACTTAGGGCTATATAGAACTAATCTATTATGACAGTTCCTTGCAGATTTAAACACCGTTGTCATTCTCCTTCCTTCAACCCTCTAGTGTTCCCACCCCAGTTTCTTCAGCTAATTCACTACTTCCTAGACATTGTCACCCCCTCTGCTTGGTTTACACATAACTGTCTTAAGTGGTGGCTCCAGGCAAACCCATTCTTTTTTAAAAAAATCTATTTAAATTCAGTTTGCCAACATATAGTATAACACCCAGTGCTCATCCCATCAAGTGCTCTCCTTAGTGCCCGAGTGCCCGTTACCCAGTTACCCCATCCCCTCACCCACCTCCCCTTCCGCAACCCTTTGTTTGTTTCAGGCAAACCCATTCTTCACAATCTTTCTGAAACATATTCCTCAGTGCCTGAGATGTAACAGAGGCTTAATATGTACCTGCTAACGATGAACAGAGCCTAGTCAATCCTACGGCACATTTATCTAGTATTGTAAACTTTAGCCTACAAAACCAAATTTTCCTCAATATCTCCCATATTGTTCTCTTCTTGAATCTCAGTCCTCATTAGAAGAAAAGGTGAAAACACCACCTTTGCCTCCAAATCCTTCAATCTCTCAGGAGCTGATCCATCTTTTTTGATAAGCCAAAAGCACAGCAAGAATTACTTCAAGCCTTCCTCTCTTCCACCTACTCTTCAAAAACGGGAAAGCAGCTTGTATTAAACATGCATAGAATTCTCTCTGCCAGCTAAAATGTATTGACTCTGCCCTATGCACAAACTACAGAGCCCTCCTATAATCTTTAGAGGACATGGCATAGATGCGACAGCAGTGGTGTGGTGGTTCTACTCCTCAGGATACTACTAGCGTGAGAGAAGTCCTTGTGCAAAGTAGGCAAAGGGCCCCCACTGGTTGGTTCACACACAAGCCCTCTCTGTCCCTGTCCTCTGGGTGTCCCTGTTCTCTTTTCCACTGGGCACCTTTGTGGGCTCACAGTCAGATAAGCCAGCAAATCAGCTGATTGATAGTAGAAAATAAAAAACTCTTGGAAACTCTTTCTGGTTAAAGGATGATGTTATGAACAGAAACAAACCAAATGCTAAGAATTATTTTAAGGGGAATGAGCCAAGTGAATTTGTGTAAATACGGTCATGCCTGCCAACCAAATCCACTTTGCTCAGACATGTGCAATTTTACATGGAAAAATATTACCAGAATCCTTACAGGAGGAAGAAGGCTTATAATTTGAAAGTGGACTGGCTGTGGTTCCTGATGCTGTTGAGTCCACCTGTGCAAGAACACTAGCCTTGCCCGTTGTGTGGGGCTGCACAGACAGAAGGTGGAGGAGCCACCTCAGCAGGCTGGCTGGTGCTTGATGGTCCCAGCCTCTTAAACCCAGATATTTGTTTGGAGATGAAAAGCTGAGCTCAGAAGGAAGTGGAGAGTGCTGGAAGAAAGAATTAGCACATCCCTCCTAGGGAGGCCAAATGTTAGATCAATCCTGTCTTCCAGCCGCTGAGCGGACTGCGGGGAATGAGATGTTAATTTATGTGCATTGCCATCAGGAGACTGGGAAGCAAGTTTTGCAATCTGTCTGCCCAACACTCAAGCTGATGCAGCTGCTCTGTAGTATTGGGGCTCCAGTCAGGTGCAAACCCCTCCACTGCAGTGGCCACCTATGGGATCAGCAGACCAAGCCTTATTTCCTAACTTTTCTTTTCCCTGCCATCATTCCCCACTATTTCTTCCTCTCTCTCCTTGTACAAGTCTGAGATGCTCTGGTGGTAGGATAATAAGGAAAACTTTGCATCCATGTAGAGCAATTGGTAACTGACTGAAAATGCTTTTCTCCAACCTGCAGGGAAACAGTGAGTGTGTGAAAAAGAAATAGGTTTATCTCATGTGGTTTTGAAGAGGCCATTAGGAACCATAGAAAAACAATACCCAGCTTGGCAATGCTGGAAAGTTGACTTTGCAGTTTGTTTATGACATTTTTTTTTTCTCAAGAAAAGCCTACAGTCTTTTTTGAGGAGGGGGTTGGAGAAGAGGTTATGGAACCATCAGCAAGAAAACCAGAATTCACCCCCTAGCAATATGAATAATTGGAAATTCTTAAATGGAAATTGGCATGGTTACAGATGACATAACATTTGTTGATGTAAAATGGGATGTCCCCAGAGGCATAGATTGCTTTAATTGTTCCCATCCCAGAGCTTTTTTGAGCCCAGGAATAAGCTGTATTTTGTAGTATCTTTGTGGCAGGTGCCCTGGATAGCAACAAAGATATGTTTACTAAAGTTCTCTTTCCAGACAGAGCCTGAAGGCTCACAGAGCAGTGCTTTGTATTGCATCGCAAGTGTGCTATGCCAAAGTTAATTTCCATTTGCTTTTTGTTTATGTTCTGTCACATGCAGGACACCCTGTAGGATTTAGCCATGTGCTTGACCTTGAGACGTTCTCTTTTTATTTTCTGATTTATTTCCTCAGCTCTGCAAGTGTTTCGTACTCAGAGGTGCTGGGAGGGATGATTACATGGTCAGGCTTTTGAAGGGGAGAATGGGAAGTGTTCTTGGTCTAGTGTGTGGAAAGGTCAGACTGAGGAGATCAAGTGAGGGGACTCATTCTGGTAGAGTCTCTTATACTGAGGGCTCTTGTCAACCTCTAAGAGTTTGGAAAAATGTTATGGCCCTGGGTCATGGAGGAGAGGTTTGTGTCATTTCTGAGGCTCGTTCTTGATGTCAATCTGCCGTGGTTCACTGATTATTCAACAGAATCACAGATGAGAGTCCTGTTTCAAGGGGCTATCTTTGCACTGTATCCAAATTTATATTTGCTAACTTCTAAGCCTTCTACAGACCACATTTCAGTAGAAATCATCTTTGAGTGTACTGTATCCATTTTTAATGGGCACTTGTTTTCTCAGTAAGGTATTTTGCACAGTGCTCTGACCCAGCAGTGAAAACACTCCTGGATTTTGAGAAGGGCAACCTGCTTCCACGGCTCCTCCCTGGGCACAGGCTTCAGCAAGGACTGGTCCCTCTGTGAGGTCTGGATACCATGCCTTTCACTCTTACCCACTCTCTTTGCATTGCTGCAGATATCACCACAGTGACTGTTTTATTTCACTGAGATGACTATGCTCAGGGCTTTCGGCCACTCTGGTCTCCACTGCTTGATCTATCCAGGCTGCGTTTTATGACTTACCCCTTCACTCAACACTCTCCTAAAAACAGGCAAAGAGATCCCTCTCCTTATTGAGCTCATATTCTAGTTGGGAGATAGAGAGTTAAAAAAAATAAGTAAAAAAGAAAACCAAACAACATACATAGATATATGTAATGTATATGGGAGTGCTAGTGTAGCATTAGATCTTGTGATCCTGTGCTACCCCTCTTGCCTTCTGAAGAGCTCTGCCAGGAACTATACCTTCTTTCTGGGTAGCCCTGAAACCTAGGCTTCCTTATCATTCTGGGAATTTCTATGAGAGTCCCCCAGAGAAACTGAGTAAAGGGAGAAATTGTGCTGAAGATGGAGAACTGTTTCAGCAATGGCATAGAAAGAGATTGGTATAGTAATTTGAAAATCCGGGCCTTTGACTTCATCCAAATCCCTGTATTTGATTTGGGTTGATTGGCCTAATTAATTGTAGCACTGAAATGTTGTGCTCATTACTATTCACTTCTGAAAGAAATGGGCATACATATAAAAAAAAATCTATGCTGTACTTTGCTATTTAAGTAAATGTTTACAAACATAATCTCATTTTAGCCTCCTCACAAGGGCCTTGGGTGGCAGACATAGCAGACAAGCAAGCATCTTCCCCGTGACAGTACCATACCCAGAAATTCTAGCCCTACTGTGTTTCCATGAGCAAGTTAACTTAAATTCTCAAAGCCTGTTTCTTCATCTCTAAAAGGGGTCACTACTACTTATCTTGCACAGTTCAGGGGAGGGAGGTCTTTTTTTTTTTAAATTTTATTTATTTATTTATTTATTTATTTATTTATTTATTTTTATTTATGATAGTCACAGAGAGAGAGAGAGAGGCAGAGACACAGGCTGAGGGAGAAGCAGGCTCCACGCACCGGGAGCCCAATGTGGGACTCGATCCCGGGTCTCCAGGATTGCGCCCCGGGCCAAAGGCAGACGCTAAACCGCTGCGCCACCCAGGGATCCCAGGGGAAGGAGGTCTTAATGAAAAAAGTGCTGCATGACAGCTATTATTATAATATTGCTATTTACAGTTGAAAAACTGAGGTTCACAGAGCAGACTGCATAACAAAAATTTGTCAACATGAGTCAAAGACATAGTGTCCTTTCAATAAAAATACACTGTTTCTGAGAAATTGCTTTATGATTTAAAAGGTAAAGAAAAAAAAGGAAAAGGCTGAGCACCATATTCAGGGTCGCTGGCTGGCTCTCCAAGCATTGGCAAGGTTGGTGTCTGGACGTCAGGACCCTCCAGCAGGAGGAGAAGTGTTAGGTAGCAGGAATGGAGGCAGTGGCCCTGAGAGGGGCCTCTTTTTGGTAGGAAATGTGATGAGAGGTATAATGCATCCTCCATTTAAAGCAGATAGACGGGGGTGCCTGGTGGCTCAGTCTGTGAGGTGTCTGCCTTTGGCTCAGGTCATGATCTGAGGGTCCTGGGATTGAGCCCCACTTTGGGCTCCCTGCTCAGTGGGAAGTCTACTTCTCCCTCTCCTTCTTCCCTGCCTGTGCTCATGCATGCACATACTCTCTCTCAAATAAATAAATAAAATAAAATAAAAAATAAATTCATCTTCATAACAAAACTATTACTCCCATTTCATACACAGGACAATGAGGCACAAAGAAATTAAATAACTTACCCAAGGTCATATGGTAAGTGGTAGATAGAGCCAGAATCCAAACCCAGACAGCCCAGCAACAGGGCCCATTTTCTTAATCGCACCACCATTCTAACTCTTGATGAACAGAAAAGCTGATCAGAGATGTGGTCTTTCAAGATAGGAGAGTCACAGCTCCAGTTGGACTCCTAGAGGCTACCTTTCTTTCTTTCTTTATACTCCTAGAGGCTTTCTCTACCAACACAGAGGGATGCTTGGCTTTGTGATAGTATAGGAACTACATTTCGGTTGCATTTAAAGAGGCAAAGGTTCTTCTTAACCTTTTTGACTTTTGTTATTGTGTGTGAAGAGGAGGAATTGGGGTGGGTGTTGGGGACATTGGGGAGCTGGGAGAGAGAGAGAGAGAGAATGGGAATATAAGTAGGGGAAACTCTAGTTCAGTGTTTTGAATATTCAGCCAGACTCTTTGTTCATTCCCAGAAGGGGATCACTGCCAAAGCTTGCTCCTATGTGCCCAAATCTGCTTGTTACCAAGTCTGGACTGTTACTTTTGTTCTACATTGCTTCAGACACAACCAGAATCTCCAAATAATTTTTTTTATCATATTGTGGTAAAAACACTTCACATGAGATCTGCCCTCTTAATAAATCTTTAAGTGTGCAGTGCAGTATTGTTAACTACAGGTACAGTGCCATGCAGCAGATCTCTAGAACTTGTTTATCTTGTGTAACTACAACTTCATGCCCACTGAACAGCATCTCCCTGTTTCTCCCTCCTCTAGCACCTGGCAGTCATGACCCAAATAATTTTAAGGTGTCTGAAATGGTAATGAACAGAGTCTGGTGCTGAGATCATTTGAGGTTTCCATCTCCAAATTACCTAGACAAAACTTTGATGCCAAGTTTTAGCAGATGTAGTTGTAATTATTACCCAAAAGAAAGTGTTGTATATTTCTGGTATTTCTAGAAAGACATTAAAACAATTTCTATGTTTAGATTTTTAAAAAACTGATGGCAATTTCTCTTATAAACTTTTCCACACGGTGGTCTTTTGGTATCCTATGTTTGCCAGTGAATATAATGCCTGTAATGGGGTCGGAAGGAATTCCATGAAAGGTGAGTATTGATAAGATTCATGATATGAGACAGTTGACAGGGCACTGGTAATTCAGATTTGCTAGGCTGGATTGACAGAAATGACCTGGTGAAAACAGCATGTAGCTATTGTTTCCAATAGATTTTGTTTCTAACCAGTATTTAGTGAGTAGTCCCTACAGCCAATTGTATATTGGCTTTTGGACCCAGGAGCTCAAGCTCATTTTTCTCTCCCTAAAAGCACTATCATTTCCAGAGGGCAGTGCATGTTAGAAACCTGTTCCTGGGGCTGCTTTGTCAGGAGAGGGAGATATAGTAAGAGGCTGTCTTGAACAAACAAAGACATCCTTGACAATGACGATTTATCTTGCTACCTGCAACATGCCCTTTGGTTTGATAGCTGCCTGGGCTGGCTGGGATTATTTATCTTGAGCACACACTGATATATGGAAGTGTGCTCCTGGCAGGCTTCCTTCCTTTCTTCCTTTCCTGCCTGGCTGGTCTCCTCCATTCATTCTTCCATATCAGATGGCTGTCAGCCAGCGTGGTCCTGGGAATTAGAGGGGAGGGCAAGTGCCTAGAAGTATCTTAGGAGAAATGATCTTCTTTGCAAGCAGAACTTGATCTAGTTTCTTTCTTTCTTTCTTTCTTTCTTTTTTTTTTTCCTGTCAGTGAAGCCTTGGGAAATAAGATGCCCAGGAGCTCAAAGCTTCTAGCAGGTGCAAGGAATGTGGGAGTGTGCATCTTTCCAGCAGTGATCTTATTCAAGTAGACCCTTTTCTTCTTTTGCCTTCCTTTTTCTTTTTTTAAAATATTCTATTTATTTTATTTATTCATGAGAGGCAGAGAGAGAGAGAGAGAGAGAGAGAGAGGCAGAGATACAGGCAGAGGGAGAAGCAGGCTCCATGCAGGGAGCCCGACTCAGGACTCGATCCCGGGTCTCCAGGATCAGGCCCGGGCCGAAGGCGGCACTAAACCCCTGGGCCACCGGAGCTGCCCTTCTGCCTTCTTAAAGAAAGGTTTCCTTCCTTTCTTTCTGCTTGGGCTTGTTCCAGGTGACACTAACATGTGACAGTTGCAGGAGAACCTTTTGCAGCAGCTCTCCTCCATTTGTGCTTCAGAAAAAGGCTGCTCCCTCTGTTAAGAATCTTGCCTCCCCTTTACCCTTGACTAACTCCTGCTGGTTGTTTATACATTCAGCTCAGGCATGACCTTTTCTCAGCATTGCTTGCCCAATTTCCCATCTTAGACTGTATAGGGGTTTTTTTCAGGGCCCTGGAAAGCTGGAAAAACAGTTATTATTCAGGATTCCTGGGCATTGCCTCGGATATCTTCCCCCACTCCTAACACAAGTCTACAGCACACACACACGCGCGCGCACACACACACACACACACTGTGCCTTCCAAAGAGGATGTGGTCATATCCTTGCTGATTTAGTTCACAAATCAGGCAAGCCTGGTGCCTGCGAGTGGAATCAGACTCACAAGAAATGGGAGTTGTTCTCAAAAGACTTTTACCTGAAAAGAATTTAACGAAGCCATTATTCCCCATAGGGTGGGTGAGTTAAAGAACCAGCATGGTTCTTTAAAATACCGAAGGGGGTAAAATACTGAAGGACTAGTGACAGCAGGAAGGGACGAGGCTCAGGAATGAAGGTAGTGGAGCCTTGAGAGAGATGGTGCTGTACAGTAGGGCTGACCCATGGCAGCTGTGGCTGCAGAGAAATGCAGACTCTGCTGAAAGTCTAGTGAGGGAGGTGGTGGGGTTGGGGAGAAGAAATTCATCTATCGTCCAAGACGGAAGATGGCCCACTTCTGGGGTACAGCACAAGGCAGAGAAGCTGTGGAGAGTACAGGGTCTCTGGGGCAGGGATACAGTGTAGCCAGTGTACAAACATTTCTTTTGTTCTTTGAACCCCTTTGGCAGTCTGAAAAGCTAACAGATCCTTTTTCAAAATAATCTTCCTAAATACAAAAGAATAGACATGGGTTGACAAAGGAAACCAATTATATTGAAGTAAAGCTATCAAAATACTAGAAAAAAAACCTGATACAATAATATATATGCTGATTAACACACGAGACTAAAAACATCTAGTGGCAGATCCAATAGTCGCCAAACTTTCTAAATAATGATAGACGTAGATGATATTTTAAGACAGCCATAAGAGTTGAAATGAGTATGGATAAATCTGTGATTTTTTATTGATGATAAAGTCTTAGGTTCTTCGAACACCACCATACTTTGTTGTCTACATTTATAGTTGAGGGAAATGCTAGATATCAGTTGAGTAGAGTTTAGTGTTACAGATCAATATATACTTTCCCCCATCTAAGTTTACAGACCTATGAATTCTATCCAAGGTTCCTTAAGGGCCTGAAGATCCCGGGTTAAGAACCCTTGCCTTGATTATAAGTGCAGGAATGTTAAATTCTAGTGGAGTGATATAAGCCTGAGTTTGAGAGGACAGCGGTATAGCCAGGATCCAGCTTCTTCACTGTAGTAAGACCTTCCCCAGCAGTGTCCAAATGTCCTAAAACTCCACACTAAGAATGATGCATTTACTCATTTCTCTGGTCAGCATCTACCTCTGTAAGTAGTATATTGTTGGCTGTGCTAGAATGTAAACTTCACGAGGACATGAATTTTTAGTAACTTCTTGTTAAAGTATTGTGTGTGTGTGCTCATCAAGTGTATGGCTTGATGAATTTTCAGAAACTGAACATATTGGCATAAGAAGAACCTGCGTCATTACCAGAATCCCAGAAGCCTCCCTCAGGTACCCTTCTTGACATTTCCCTTAAAGGTAGCTATTATCCTGCTTTCTAACAACATAGTTTGGCCTGTTCTTAGTCTTTTTATAAGCAGAATAATGCACTCTATACTCTTTTGTATCTTAATTCTTTCTTTCCACATTTTACTTGTAAGATTCACCCATATCTTTTTTTGGAGGTGTAGATTACTCATCTTATTGCTGTATAGTATCCCATTGTGTGAATATACCATAATTTATCCATTCTCCTGTTAACAGGGATTTGGATAGTTTTGTGTTTTTGGCTTATGTAAATAATACTTATTATAAACATTCTAGTACATGCCTTTGATGAACATACTAAAATATTTCTGTTGTGTATATAATTAGAAGTGGAATTGCAAGGTCATGGGTCTGAGTATGTTCAGCTTCAGTAGATATTGTCGGTTTTCCAAAGTGATTGTGATGGCTTATACTTCTACCAGTTCTCATTGCTCCAAATCCTCACCAACCCATAGCATTCATTGTCTTTTTCATTTTAGTTATTCGGGTGGTTGTGTAGTGATAGTCCATTGTGATTTTAATCAGCGTTTTCCTGGTGACTAAGGAAAAAGAATACTTTTTCACTCTGGTATTGGCTATTTGGATATCCTCTTAATGAAGTATCTGTGCAAGTTTTTGTCTTTTTTCCTAATTTCTGTCTTTAGATACCTTGAGCAAATTAGTTAATTACTTTCAGTTTCTTCATTTACTAAATTAGGATGCTAATAGAACCAATTTATTGGTGGTGGCATGAGGATTAAGAGTCATAGTCATGTAAAATGTTTAGGCTAGTGCCTACTGTCTGGCCTGTGGTAAGTGCTCAATAATTTGTGATGGTTATTATTAGTTAGTCACTAATGCAGTATGTAGATGGGTAGTCCATCTATGTTTCTTGTGTAACTGAATTTGAAACATATCACTGTAACAACATTGTAATCTGTTAATATTGGCTACCTCTGGGTGGGAAGCTCAGTGGCTTGGGGATGGGATGAAGGAAACTTATTTTTATTCTCTTTTGATCTTTGTATTGTGTGAATGTATTTCTTGTTAAAAACATAAAGTTAACATCCAAAAAGCATAGCTGAAATAGAAATAGAAATAATTTTGACCTATGATGCTATAGGGGTGACCAGGAAGTGTATGGAGAATGGGCATGTTAAGGGGTGGTAAGAGGGGGAAACCTTTTAAAGATACAGATTTGGTTAGGAAAATGTGATGTCAAGGTATTAATGTAAAAGTTATGAATAGGAAGGAGAAGTAAATTATTCACATAGCATTAGTATTTGAGTGTTCCCAGAGTTTAATGAGATGAGATATAAATTTAATGTTGGGAAACAAAAAAATATCAGTAGACAGAAATGAGGTGAATAGAATGCTTTAGTCATGTCCAGTCTAGTCTCTCGAAGTCCCAGAAGTGTGAAAAAAAATATTTTGGTACAGGTTTCCTGAGGATGGAAGTACACATCTGTGAGTCTCTTGGGGTTTTGTTATGTAAAAAAAGGTACTTGTCTCTCTTGGTCAATTTTATGTTGCATTTATCCACGGTAAGTCACCTTCCTCTGTACGTTTTAAAATTATTATTATTGATAACAATACTGATAATGTCTTAATTTGCATAACGTATTATTAAATACATGTTCTTATTTGCTCTCCACCCTAACCCCTGAGGAAGATAGCTCCCTTTTATGGACAAACTAAGTCGCAGAGGAGCTAACGGGAATGTGGGAGCCAGGACTAAAAGTTAGGTTAGTAATGGAAATAACCCAAAGTACAACCCATGTGGTGACTGTTATGCATGCCTGTGACAAGGTGTAAGGGTTGAGATGAGGAGGAGCGCTGATGAGATATTTAAGTGGAGAATAATGACTGGAGAATAATGAGAATAATGATTAGAGATGTTTGAAGTGAAGAATTCAGTGACTGCCACTATCAGGGGGATGGTTGTTGTGTCCTGTCATGTACTGTTCCTCTAGACTGTCAATTCTGAGCTTTGGTGATGTCCCAGAACAGTGACTTTGAACCGATATTCAATTTAGTGACTTTTCACATGGTTCTACTTTCCATTTAGATGGCATAACCCTAGGTATTTGGATTTACTTAAACTTATTTGGATTTACTTAGACTTATTGAATAGACCTGGGAAACAGCTTCAATGTCACCTAGAACAACCTCCTTATAATTTTATAAATGAGGTAACTAAGACCCAGAGAGGCAAAGTGACTTACCCAATACCGCAAAGCTGGCTATTGTAGAGGATTGCATGAAATAAACTGGAGGAGATTAAGAGGGCAGAATTGACTTTCAATAGGGAAGATTTTCTATAGAAGTTGATTAAGTTGAGTTTTAAGGGAGGTGAAAGTTCTGATAGATCTATGGAAAGAGAATTTTACCTATCTAGCTACTGGATAACCATGGCAGATAGTGGCTACAGGATTATTGTAGCTATGGATCCATAAGGTCTTTAGACATAGCACTCACTGATACACCTTCAACTCCGCACCCCATTCCTGAGCCAGTGACGAAAATAGAAGCTCATCCTAAAAGTACATGGCGTATGTAGTAAGCAGAATACTAAGATGGCCCCCAAGATTCCTGTCCCTCCCTTTTACATATTCTTTTTATACACTCTTTATAATCTCCTCCCCCTTTACTATGGACAGGTCTGTGCATGTGATGGAATTCACTCCTGTGATTGGGTTGCATTACATGACAAGTATGAAAGAATTTTGCAGCCGTAATCTCACATTAGCTGATTTTGAATGAGTTTAAAGGAATATTATTCTGGATAGCCCTTTCTTAATCAGTGAGAGTTATTCAGAAGACACAGAGATTCAAAGTAGTAGAGATTGTCCTCCTGGCTTTGAAGTAAGCCTGTGTTTTGAGAAACCTACATGGCTAGATCCTGGGACAGCTCCTCTAGGAGCTGAGAGCGACCTCTGGCTGTAGCCAGGAAGAAAACAGGGACTTCAGTCCTACAATTACAAGGAAATGAATTTTACTCACCACCTGAATGAGCTTGGAAGACCCCACGCTCCTCATTAGACCACATGCCCACCTGACACACTGAGACCTGGTAAGACTCTGAGCAGAGGACCCAGTTAGGCTGTGCCTAGACTTCTAACATAAACTATGAGATAATAAATTGTTGTTAAAAAATAATTCTCCATCTAGGTAGGTACCACTTTCCTGGAAGGTCTCCAAGTCCAGGAGCATAAATTCAGGCAAGAACAGCTCTTTGGGGGATACTTTATTTACTCTTGGGTGTCAAGGCTGATGTGTTTTCATAGTATAACCTATGCAGGCCAGTAGCAACAGATTTTCAGATCCATTGGCTTATAATAATTTTTGTGAATCGTTCTGCAGAGGAATAGTTTTCTAGGCAGTCAAATCAAGCTTTGTTAAGAAGCTTTACTTTAGAGAAGATAATATTCCTGGAAACCTACCAGAGATTCAAAGTAGGTCTTATCCTCCTGGATATTGGATTTCTTATTCTAAAGCAAAATCTTTGCTTGCTTGAAAAAAAAGAGTCTTTCTAATATAGAAGGAAGCATACTGGTGTTTTTCTTCTCTGTTGCTTTATTTTCTAGATTACCTCTTAATTCTTTCCTGTACTAGCAAAACAGGAAATACTGAATAGCATTCACTTCTGTTTGGTGCAAGGCTTCCCAGGAGAAGAGGACTTAGACCTTTGGAAGCCACTGGTCTCTCTCTTCCCATGAGACAATGCCTCTTTGTTGCATGGGTCTCTCTTAATCACCTGCATTTATGGTGGTTCCCTTGCTGCATGGCTTATATTTCACAGTTTTGGGTCCATCTGTTGTGAGGGGAAAGAATAGGATTGGCAAAGTTCTTGCTCAGGAAGAGCCACTTGGTGGAATTTACTTGCTACACTTCTAGTACACAAATTCTTTATTTCAATTCTCAGTCGTGGCTAAATACTTGTAAAGAAAAAATTGTTCTAATAATCTTTAGCTGTATCCTCCAGATAGTCTAGATTTTATGACTATTCAGCACAAATAAAAATGGCTGAAAGGGCACATTGGTAGCTGTCAGTTGCTTAAGCATCTGACCCTTGATTTCAGCTCTGGTCATAATCTCAGGGTCATGAGATCGAGCTTGTGTAGGGCTCCATACTCAGTGTGGAGTCTGCTTGAGGCTCTCTCTCCCTCTTCCTCTGCCCCCTCCCTGCTGTCATGTGTGTGTATGCCCTCTCTTTAAAATACATACATACATACAATCTTTAAAAAATGGCTGACAAACTTCCTACTTTGTATGTAGCACAGAAGGAGACTTTAAGGAATCATGTCTGCTGTCAAGGGAGCCCTAAACTGTGGGGGTGCTGTTTGTTTCTACAGCAGAGAGTGTCTAGGTTTCCCTGAGAGCAGCATGCTATGAGGCGTAGAGGGAGAAGTGAGAACATCGCCTCTGAGGAAACATGCCAGATCAGTTCAAGTGCCTTTGAAATTCGGAAATAAATCTCTGACTGGGGGTCCCTGTAAAGGGACTCAGGAAGGCAGAACAGTACTGGACTGGGATTCCATTCTTTGCTGTTACCAACCGAATATGTAACTTTGGCCAGTTCAGAGAGTTGTTCTAAGCCTCAGTGTCCTCAGGTGTAAGAGTGGGTCTTTCTGTTAGAGTTCTTGGTCGACAAGGAGCAGAACCTAGCTGTCACCACCTTAAGCAGAAACAGATTGTTTGGAAGGTGTTGGGCTGCTCACGGAACCTGCAGAGGCTTGAGACCCAGGCTGGAAAAGGGCAGGAAGCAGAGCAGGTCTGTCTGAAGTCTGTGGAGCAGGAGTCCCTGCTGCAGTAGTGAACGTCCCAGGACCCTGGGATCGTAACCTGAGTTGAAGGCAGATGCTTAATCAACTGAGTAACCCAGGCACCCCTGGATATTTAGTTTAAAAGAAAAAAAGCAATGGGCCTTTCTAGTCTTTCTATTCTGGAACAGTTTCTCTTCTGGAATACATGCTTTCTTCAGTAGAGTTTCAATTTGACTGAAATTAATACACTTGCTACCAACTTCAAGTTTGAAATGTTTAATATAGTTTTAATTTTATCATTTAATAATATAAGTAAGGTTAATACACTTGCTACCAACTTCAAGTTTGAAATGTTTAATACAGTTTTAATTTTATCATTTAATAATATAAGTAAGGTGAAGAAGGCTCTAGGCTTGACATACTTGACATTTGACTCTAACTTTGCAAGACAATTTACTAGGCGAGGAAAGTATTTGCTATGGTTTCTCAGGTCTATCTGGATATGTTTGTTGTTGCAGGGCAGTAATGAGCATCCCTAGGAGGGGCAAAATCCATGTTTGAGGTTGCATTTTTATTTTCTATTTTATTGAAATAGATTCTCTAGGTCAAAGTCCTTTCAACTTATATTTTCACTGTGCTGGCCATATATTTAGCCATAATTATCATAGGAATTATGATTTAGAAAATATTTATATAGAAATACACTGCCACTGAACACATCAGAGCCTTTTTCTTGTGATTTTGAAAGTGAGAAGAAACTTAATTTAGAGAAGTACCAGTTTTAAGGAACCAAATTTTGTGTCACTCATTCAGTTTTGTGCATTTTAATCACTTGAAAGCTTAACCATTTCAGATCTTTCCTTTCCTTTCCTTTCCTTTCCTTTCCTTTCCTTTCCTTTCCTTTCCTTTCCTTTCCTTTCCTTTCCTTTCCTTTCCTTTCCTTTCCTTTCCTTTCTTTCCTTTTCCCTCTCTTCCTTCCTTCCTTCCTTCCTTCCTTCCTTCCTTCCTTCCTTCCTTCCTTCCTTCCTTCCTTCCATTTTTTAGAGAGAGTGAGAGCGAGCGAATGTGCACATGACTGGGGGGGGGGCAGAGGGAGAGAGAGAATCTCAAGCAGACTCCACACTGAGTGCAGAGCCTGACATGCAGCTCTCAGTCTTATGACCTGAGTTGAAATCAAGAGTCAAACACTTAACTGGCTGAACCACCTAGGTGCCCCCAGATCCTTTTCCTAATCTAAAAATGACAGAATAATTGTGTGCTGTTGCAAGGATGTTTTTCATCCACATATTCAGATTTTTTTTATATATTCAGGTATTTTAATTAGCAAATATCAAGTAGACACAAAGGTTTTTTTTTTTTTTTTCATGCTAAGAGATGGGTGAGGATTGCAATAAAAAGCCGCAATCTTGGCTTTACAGTCAAGTTTAGGAGATCATGGATTATCTGTGTTTCTATATATCTAGCACTCTCAAGCAGCACTACCCTTCCAATTATCAGTGACCAGGGTGAGCTGTGGAAATGGGGTTCTATTGTTTTCCTATCAGATTCCCCAGGGAGTGTCTCCCATAGGCACATACTGCCATGTGATGGAGAGCCCACATAATCCCCATGGGAATGATATGTCAGAGGTGGTTAGCTATAGCCCAAAGTTCATGTTCCTCTTTCTATAGTACATACTTGTCTCTGCTAAGTAGCTATCCAGCTGGGGCTAAATTTCCCAGCCCTTCTTGCATATAAGTATGGCCAAGTAACTGTTTCTCACTAATAGAGCATGAATGGATATGATGTGTGTGTCACTTCCTGACCACAGTGTTTTAGAAGCAGGGATGCTTCTTCCATTCCATGCTTCTTCTTTCCTCTTCTGCTGCCTGGATGCAGGTAACTATATTTGAATATGGTGGAGCCAAAGGATAGAACCATTGTGAAGAGTGCTACCTGTCATTTAGGAACATCCACCTTGTATTCTTACCTGAGCAAAAAATAAATTTATATTGTGCTCGAATTTTTGTGCATTTGTAGGTCTATTTGTTACATCAACCGGCGTTATTCTATTATAGGAAATAGATTCCTTTGGGTAATCTCTGATCTTACTATTCTATGTTTATTGTATCTTTGAAACCTTTGTCAGTCTGAACTTACAGTGGAAAGAGACCAGTCTACATTTTCTGTGCCTATCAGATCTACAAGAGGACACAAATATATGATTAAAAATTGACACACTCCAGATTTATAAATCACCTTCCTAAATTCTCCCCAAGATTTCACCCATTGAGAGACAGTATGGCATAGTGGTTAAGTGTGTAGGCTGTGGAGCCAGAACATGTGGGTGTTAATATTGCCTCCGTTGCTCACATTTCTGTGAACCTGGGCAAATTGCTTAACCTTTCTGTGTTTCTGTCTCTGCATCTGAAAAATAGGGATAATAATACTACCTACCTCAGAGGGTTATGAGAATTCAATGAATTACAGTAATCCCCCCCCCATTTTAAAAAAAGATTTCATTTACTTATTCATGAAATACACACAGAGCGAGGCAGAGACATAGGCAGAGGGAGAAGCAGGCTCCCCACGGGGAGCCTGATGAGGAACTTGATCCTGGAACTCTGGGATCGTGACCTGAGCCAAAGGCAGATGCTCAACCACTGAGCCACCCAGGTGTCCCTCCCTTTTATCCATATGATATAAGACCCCCACTAGATGCTTAAAACTGCAGATAGTTTATATACCATCTTTTTTCCTATACACATGATAAAGTTTAACTATAAATTTGGCACAGTAAGAGATTCACAATAATAACCAATAATAAAATAGAACTATTATAACAGTATACTATAATAAAAGTATGTGAATATGGTCCTTTTCCCTTTCTCAAGACAGCTTATTGTACTGTATTCACCCTGCTTCTTCTTGTGATGATGTGAGATGATAAAATAACCAGGTGAGGAGATGAAGTGAGGTAAATGATGTGAGCGTTGTGCTAGTAGCTTTAGGCTACTAGTGACCTGATGATGATGTGTCAGAAAAAGGATCATCTGCTACCAGACCATGGTTGACAGCAGGTATAACTGAAACTGCGAATAAGGGCTGGGTTTGGGGGTGGAGTGAGGACTACTGTGGTACAGCTAAGTGCTTACAGTGTTTTCTGGCTTGTGGTAAGCACACAATAAATGTCATTTTTTATAATTTTTCAAGGACTTATAGTTATGATTTAGCCCAGGACTCCTAAGGACCTTTGCATTTGTGTTTAATTCTTTTATGTTAACGTCAGGAGAATCCAGGAGGCTTTTACATGAATGGATGATGCCATTGTTAATGGGACAGAGGCATTAAATAATGAGCTGCAAACACTAGCAAACTTGTGGATTAGAGGATCTAAAAAGATAATAATGATGATGATGATATTTTATATTTTATAGTGTTTACTATGTGTTAGGCATTGTTTTAACTTCACATATAGTAGCTCATTTAATCATCACAATGACCCTGTGAAGTAGGTATGATCATTTTCCCTATTTTACAGATGGGGAAGTTGAGGCACAGCAAGGTTATATTACCCCAGGTCACACAACTAGTAAGTGGCAGAGTTGTTGCTTCAAATCCTGGTAGTCTGTCTGTAGAAGCCATGTGTGGGAAACTCCTGCTCATCTTTCTCACATAGTCAAGGGGCGCCTCTTTTGTCAAGTCTTTCCTGGTCTGTTCACACTGCTTTCTATGCCAGCCACCACAATATCTCAGACTATTTTGATTGCAGCTGGAGCCATGCTGTGTTGTAGTTATTCGTTCATGTTTCTGTGAGGTCCTTGTGTACACAGAATAGACTAATGCTTCTCAAACTTCAGTGTGCCAATGAATTGCTTGAGGATCCTGTTAAATGCAGATTCCAGTACAGTAGGTGTAATAGTTAACTTTATGTGTCAGCGTGACTGGGCCATGGAGTATCTGGATATGTGATCAGGCACCATTTCTGGGTGTGTCTGTGAGGGTGTGATTAATATTTAAATTGGCACACTTAGTGAAGCAGAATGCCCTCCCTAATGCAGACGGGTGCATTGGTGGTATAGTGGTGAGCATAGCTGCCTTCCTAATGCAGGCGGGCCGCATCCAAGGAGTTGAAGGCCAAAATAGAACAAAAAGGCTAGCCCTTCCCTAAGTAAGAGAGAGAGTTCTTCCTATCTAATTGCCTTCAAACTTGGCTTCTTCCCGCCTTAGACTTGAACTGAAACATCAGCTCTTCTTGGATCTTGAGCCTGCCGCCCTTGGCCTAGAACTAAACCATTGGCTGTCCAATTGGCAACTCATGCTGTAGGTATTGGGACTTGTCAGTGTCCATAACTGTGTTAGCCAGTTCTTTATAGTGTTTCTTTATGTGTGTGTTTCTATATATTTATTTATATCCATATCACTTATGTCTCTTTGTATCTCCTACCAGATCTGTTTTTCTGAAGAACTCTAAGATAGTAGGTCTGTGGTGGTGCCTGAGATTCTGCCTTTCTAAGAAGTTTCCAGATGATGCTGGTGCTCCTAGGCAGTGGACCACATTTTGAGAACCAAAGCCCAGACTGTCACACTCACCTTTCTATCCTCATATTCTTTTTTTTTTTTTTTTTTTATTTATGATAGTCACACACAGAGAGAGAGAGAGAGGCAGAGACACAGGCAGAGGGAGAAGCAGGCTCCATGCACCGGGAGCCTGATGTGGGATTCGATCCCGGGTCTCCAGGATCGCGCCCTGGGCCAAAGGCAGGCGCCAAACCGCTGCGCCACCCAGGGATCCCCTCCTCATATTCTTAATATGGAGTGGGAACCCAGAAAATTTCTTTTGAATATTTTAAATGAAATATTCTTACCAGGTGAAATATTCTCTAAAGGGAAATTCAAGGAAATGGTGATAAGAAGTGTTTTTGAAAACTTCAACTTTAATAAAGTCCAAACTTGACCTAAATTAAGAGAAAAGAGAAAGGAAAATCAGAAAAATGACAAATTGTAAGAGCTAACATCGAGGAAATGGAAAGTAAGATTAATGAGACTGATTGGGACCAATGGAATCAGTGGTTATGCATAGAAAAGATAAAATTAGTTTTAGCACTTGTAGTTTTAATAGCATGGATTTGAATCTATGCACTGCCTGTGTATCTTAATGTTATATAAAATTTAGTTCCACGCATTCATGCATCGAAAGTCATTATAATCATCTCTAAGGACGATAATGTATCCATGAAGTTTGAGCCTGATAACCTTCAGTTAGTTTCATGGATCATTATTTTCTGCTGTGGAGCTGGTGTGGCTCATTGGCTGTGTTTCTTCTTGGAACTTAGTTCCTGAAGTTTGGCTACATTATAATCAGCTCAACAATTCAGAGTTTAATTTTTGTATTGTGAGTGTTGACAACATGTTTCATCATTGAATTTGCTTGTTTTCTCCTAGTAACTAAGGTATATCTACCAGATTTGTAAACCTGTGACTCTTAAGATTAATATTACCTCAGGAGGCACATATAAAATAAAAGTGCTAAAACAATAACAAAGAAAAACAGTAGGAGTAAGACACATACACAGACATACACATATAATCTAGGATGCTGTTGATTATAAGATATATCACTAAGGTATACTCTGGTAAAATTAAAAAAAAAGCACTATAATAATTATATTATTATGTTATAATGTCACATTTTAGAATATAATATGCATCCAAATTTCAGAGGTTTTAACATGCAAAATTTTTGCATTTTAGGATTTCTGAAATACATTGTGTATTTATATATGTGTGTGTCTATATTTATGGATGTATAAATAAATACATATACTTATTTATACATACCAATTAGATGTTGAAGACTAAACCCTGTATGAGAGGCTACAGATATTCTGAAGAGAATCTGCAGAAAATATTTCCTTTGGTTCTCTAGAGCTAGAACATGAGACCACTAGTGATAGTTTTAAATTCATTCACTCACTCATTCATTCATTCATTCATTCAAACTAGGCTTCATGTCCAATGTGGGGCTTGAACTTACAACCCTGAGGTAAGGAGTCCCATGTTGTACTGAATGAGTCAGCCAGGCACCACTTAAGCTTATTTTAAATATTGGGAGTGATTGAAATAGAGTCCCACTCTAATGTTCCTAGGGCTTAGGCTATTTCGGGGTTTAAAAATAATACTTATTTTGACCTGTGACCTCTAGTTAGTAAAGAGGATTGTAATCCAAATAGAAGATATCTGGTTATTCATATGAAATATATGCTAGGATATGTCTTAATGCCATCTTAGTTTTTTTTTTTTTTTTTGCCAGATAGTTTAGTACAGATTTGCTGCTTTTTAAAATCTTATTTGATCTGAGGTCTTGCTCTGACTCACCCTGTTAATCAAACCAAATTGCCATGGTTTTCATTGGTGTGACCTTGGTTCAAATTGCAGGGCAAGTTCAGAATTGCTTCATACATACAGAACTCCCAAAAGTTCAATAATGATCTGTAGGGTATATGGACTTTGTGACAAGTGGCCTGGACCTTATGTGAGAAACAATTAAAATTGCATCAATACTCACTAATGTCTTGCACTGAGGGATCAGAATTGTGAAAAAGCTATGAACCCCAGGAGCGTGATGGATATTGTAGGGCAACCACAGTTGTCATGGAAAAGCTAATGATCGTTATTTTTCATGGATGAAACTTTCACACTGCCAATAAAACCTTTCAAATGGGTGGACATGTGTCCCTTAGGAAACATGTCTAGGCATTGCTAAAATCTGTTCCCTCTCTTCCCTCTCCCCAAAGTCCCTTTAAGAGATTGATTATTTAATGTTGAGGCTTGTTTTATTTCATGTTGATTTCTGTTGATATCTTACATTGGAATTAATAAAGTTAGCTTATTCACTGCTAAAGGAGGATATAGAAGAAGAGCATTAGGAACTACCAAGTTAGCAAGATAATAGGGGTTAATAATAATAAAATCTCATTTTCAGGACCAATGGCATTCTGCAGAATATTATTATGTGATGTGTATTTTTTTTGTCTTAAAAAAAGAACCAACACTATTTCTGTTCTGTAGATTCTGTTACGAGACTGGTTTTACAGATGCAGACACCGAAGCGGAGGTATTTGATGACTTTTCTGAGAATCAGTCAAGGTCCTGGCAAGAAACACATTCCAATTGGGTAACTGGAAGATAGTTTATTAAAAAAGGATTATTTACAAGAGTATTGGCAGGGTTTAGAGAAGCCAACACAGAGTTAGTTACCTCAGAAGTCATTTCCACCCTGGAATTGAGGAGATGGGGGAATGGAATAGTTCCTGGATCCCAAGCTATATGGGGAGGATTGCCTGAAAGGATCTGAAGATTTGGGGAGAGATGTGTTGTCAGGCTCAAAGGCTCCAAAGAAAGGGAGCTGGGGAATAGATACTTAACCTTACTCTCTTTCTGCTTTTGGATATCCTTTTGATGCCTTCTATTGGCTGAATCCCACTGGAAGCCAGAGGGCAAAAAAGTCCACTGGTACAGTCCCTATGGTTCAGCCCTCTGGGGCACAGAGTAGGAAGGATTATGGTCTAATTTGAATACCTATGCTCCTAAATACTGCCTCATACTAGGTGTCCTCAGATTGCCTTCAGAATGAATCTAGGATTTAAAAAAATTCCATAGAAATGTCTTAGGAGGCCCAAACATCATTTGCTCATTCTTTATTATTTACTTAACATTTAATTAAGCTTCCATTTCTAGTATTACAGAGTTCTGGAAGAACATTTTGTCTTTCTTTCCCTGGATTGCATGAAGTTCAGATTTATCTTTGGCTCTCAATGACTATGTGTTTTGTTATTTCACTATCCCTGTGTGGAGTGTTCTTTTATTTTTGGAAGTGATTCTCCAATAATTATTTTAGTTGAGAAGAAGAAGTTCTTATCTTAAAGTGGTCTTTAAACCAGGTAGATTTGGAAGTATTTTGTAGTGTCAAGAAAGTATGTTTCCAAAAGAGACAAGAAATTGCCTTTTAATGTGTATGTCAAAAAGCCAAATTGTTGGAGAAAATAATTCTCTTTGTGAACAGGCAGATAAATGAATAAATGATTATATGTTTTTATACTGAAATGTAGTTATTTCCATAGATCTTGATTCATAAGGATTAATTTATACAGTTGTATTTTTCCAAAGTCTATTTGAATTATGCATAGCAACAGTATAATAAATTTCTAACTTCTTTTTGTAAAAATTTATTTGAGAGAGAGCAAGCGAGCACAAGCAGGTGGGGATGGGGAGAGGGAGAAGCAGACTGTGTTGAGCAGGGAGCCCGACATGGGGCTCAATCTCAGAACCTGAGATCACAACCTGAGCTGAAGGCAGACACTTAACTGAGACACCAGGCACCTCAGCTTCTAACTTCTTATTTAAATATTTCACAGTTTTCTTTCACAAATCATCAATGTGCAGTGCCTTAAATAAAAATGAGTAGATTCAGTTTCCCATTTTTGTATTCACTTGCTACAAGATATATATATATATATATATATATATATACATATATATATATAAAAGATTTAATTATTTATTCATGAGAGACACAGAGAGAAGGCAGAGACATAGGCAGAGGGAGAAGCAGGTTCCTGCAGAGAGCCTGATGTGGGACTCGAACCCAGACTCCAGTGTCATGACTTGAGCCAAAGGCAGATGCTCAACCACTGAGCCACCCAGGTGCCCATATTTTGGAAATGTATTAGACTTTATCAGTTACAATGATTTTTTGTTGTTGTTGTTGAAAAAAGTATAATGAAGAGTTTACAAGTTAAACCTGGTTGGTATTGTGATAATGTTTGACCAAAGCAAGCTATTCTTGGTAAGTTTGTGGGACCAGGTGAGTTGGGGACCTCTATTCTTCTGCCATCTTGCCCTGATCTCGCAGGCTATTCTCTGTAGGGAGTGGAGAGCCCCAGGTTAACCAGGAGTCTACATCTGGTCATGGGGGATGTGGTAGTCACAGAGCTTAACATGGCTACCCTTGGCCCTGGTGGGCAGCCAATTTAAGAAATATCCTGCTTAATAGTAGTAATAACTAATATTTGTATATGGTTTTAAAACTTAGAGGACTTTTAGATTATTATTTATTACGTTATTTATATTATTTGATCAAGTCTTCATTCTTACAAGGAAGTTATTTCTTTATCATCAAAATACAAACAAGGAAACTCAGTATTAGTTTCAAAGTTGTGAATGGTAAAACAAGAATCCAAATAAGTTTTCTGACTTCTATGTTTGGAACTTTTTCTAGTTGTCTAATGCTGGCTTGTAAAGTATTACCAACCCAACCAATTGACAAGACAGAGCTGCATTTATTGCTTACCATGGTGAAGGAGAACACTACCTTGACAGAGCCTTGGCAGTGTCTTGGAGGGGGAAAAGCAAGGTTGGATTTCACTGAAAATTGGAAGTTTGATTTAAAATGAGGGAACTTGGTTAGGATTGAGAAAGGATGGCAATATAACAGTTTAGGATTGGTTAAAACAGCAACATGACAGGGTTCAAGAATGTTGATACTTATTTATTTTTTATATTTTTAATTTTTTTAGAGAGTATGCATATGTGTGCAGTGAAGGAGCAGCAAAGGGAGAAGGACAGAGAGACTCTTAAGCTGGTACCGTGCTGGGCTTGATCTCACGACCCTGAAATCATGACCTGAGCCAAAACCAAGAGTTGGATGCTTAACCAACTGAGCCACCCACGTGTTCTAAGAATGTTGATACTTCACTGAAGAGTTGATGATCTTTTGGGAAATTCTTTTCAATAACAATCAAGTTAATTGCTGCTTAGGCAAGTGTCTCCTGGGACAGTAAAGTAATACTAATGAAAATGATAGAATAGTAGTAGTCATGTTAATGTAGACAGCTGTGTGTGTGTGTGTGTAAGTAATTTCAAGGTAGTACTTTGGTGTCCAAACTGTATATGGAGGTAGAGGATTTAGGTTCCCAGTGTTCCTCTTGAATCAAAATGCAATTATTTCCATAGATACCTGATACCATAGATGTATTCAGCCTGAACTAAAGGATAGATCACTTATGTCTGGGGGTGTGATCAGTCCAGATCTTCCCCAGTGTTTGAGGTGTCATAATTGTATATCAAGTATCTGGGGGGGGGGTGTTTCTACCTCTGTAAATATCAAGTTTACCTACTCTTTTTGCTCAATGACCATTTGTTAGAACATTTGATGGGACAGAATGCACAGCAGCACTTTAAGACTCTGGAGATCACATATCTGAATACCTTGACACAAAATACCAAGAGAAGGATTATGATCAGAGTTTGTAGTCTGCTTCTCAACCGGAAGTCTAGAATGCCCAGATTCAACTGAGAGATTAGCCAAATATGAAGAGCCCACAGAACTCAAGTGCCACTTGTCAGGTTGAGTTTTGCATCACACAGTGAAATTTGTAATATCAAGAGAATTAGATAGGTCTGAAGCAAAATTAAAAAAAAAAAGAAACATGTCATACTTTTAAAATTTGTAAAAGGAGACAGCTTCCAAATACACACCAACTTAATAAACCACAACTACCTTTCCTAGTAGTGAATATTTTCCCAGAAAATAAAATAATTTCCCCCCTGAGAAATCACTCATGCTTTCAATTAATTTGGGACTTTAAAAAATATATCAGGTATGGCATATGTTGCAAAATAATTATCTAAGACCTTTTCCTTTTTTATTGTTCTGGAAATCATTAGTATATCTAGTGAATCCTGTACCTAGTACAAGATCCCTCTGGACCACTTTTGCTGCTTTTCTGGTTTTGTAACATGTTCCTTTCCCCATTCCCTTTGCGTTCTTATGACTACCCAGGTACTTCAGAATCCTGGAGAATACTTGTGTGGGTCCATGCCCCATGAAGCTGTATAGATTTCCATATACATGTTGACAATTATTTGGGAAATGGAATTGATGGGTGAGGAGGGGTTAGAAGGTGAAGGAGGGGTTGTAAAGTATCCTCCAGACTGAGAAGGCACTTAGAGACCAAAAAATGAAGCAGGCCACTCTATAACTGTTTACACAGTTTTGTTCAGGGTAACTTACTGACAGAAGAGATTGGCTGGTGCCAATCCACATGCTATGCATCTATTCTCTTCTCTGCAAAGTTCAGACCTAATCCACAGTTTTTATAGAGTGAGGGTCATTGTGGTGAGGTCAAAGGGTAGTTACCTAAAGTGGCACCATCTGTGTGCCAGAGAGAAGAAACTATGTTATCTCTACCATCTATGTCACATAAAATGGTGCCATCTGTGTTCCAGAGGGATGCTCAGAACAAGCCTTTCTGTGTTAGTGCATACATTAACCTCAAAGGGGCTTGGAACACATAGCCCTGAGGGAGGTTATAACACGGACATGAACAAGATGGAGTCAGTATCATCAGCACTCCTACACTCCACACCTGACATCTCTATGGCTTATACAATCTTTACACACCATTCATCTGCAATGACCCCAGAGCCAGATATCAGGAGGTGACTTGCATCCTTATGCCACAGCAGCAATATAAACAGCAACATGAGATTAACCTACCTACCAGACAAAATATTTAGAACTATGGTTCCTCAGTGACCTGGTAAAGAGATCCTTTCTGCAGACCCAGTAGTCAGAGCGATTGTGAACATCAGTGTAAGCAGTGAGCTATGATAGGAAGATGTTTCCTGATGCAGCGGGATAGAACATCAGCAATGGAGACTAGGGCAATAAGACAAATATGTTATAGGTAATAAATACAACAAATCTTTATTTAGCAACAATACAGTAGCAGTTTGGTTCCCATGAGCCAGTACCACCCCTGGCTTGTCACCATTCCTTATTCTTAAAGGATTAGGGCAATGACTGTTCTAGCTACTTCTTGCTGAAAAGGGACATAGATCAGGATTTGAGGAACGAAATTGTCTTGCATCCAATTGGGTAGTACCAAGTTGAGCCCTCATCCTCTAGAACCGTTGTTTTATTTTATTTTATTTTATTTTATTTTATTTTATTTTATTTTATTTTATTTTATTTTATTTTATTTTAAGGGATTTATTTATTTGAGAGAGTGTGTGCACGGAGAGAGGGAGGGACAGAGAGAGAGAGAGAGAGGGAGAGAGGAAAAATCTCAAGCAAACACCCCAGCGAGTGCAGAGCCTAAAGTGGGGCTTGATCTTACGACCCTGAGATCATGGCCTGAACTGAAATCAAGTCAGATGCATAACCAACTGAGCCACCCAGGCTCCTTTAGATACATTATTTTAGAACCCTCCTATATGGTCATAGACTGCAACTTATTCCACATTTCAGAACGAGGTAAATTAGATCAGTTCAGTTTAACAGTTGTCTCATTTCAGGAGGTGGTCCTTCAGGAGGGCATTCAAAGTCAGGCCTGATAGTGTAGAAACTATCAGGTAGAAAATTAGCCAGATATGCAAGGAAACCAGAAGAAGTCAGGATCCAGCCTGGTTTTATAGGTAAACAATAAACATTTAAGGACAGTTAATCAGAACTAGAATCGAACATAAAGGTGTATCACTGAAACATTTTTTTTCTCTCTAAAGCCACCCTCATTTCTGTCAAAAGTAGCCAAATTAAGACTAAGTTGTTTGTAAAACAAGTCCAATTTTAACAAACTTGGCCTAATTATTTACAAGTATGCAGCAAGAATAGTGATTGGCCATTTAGGTTCTTTTAAATCTGCTTTGTTGGAACTTTTCATAACAAATTTTGGATTAAGCCTTGAATAGCCTTTTAAGGTTAAGAGCCAAGCCAAACATTTGCCATTAGACTCAGATTTGGGTTACTTCCTCTCTTCTTGAAGTCCCCAGAATATGCTAAGGTTCTTGAGCCTGCCAGGAAGTGATCTTCTTTACTCACTTGGTAAGGCTCCCAGGAACCCTATATGCAAGACACCAGGCCATTTTTTTCCCCAAGGGGCTTCACTGACTTCATAAAGTAAATCTTAGCTCATTAAAACTCTCTGGTCATACTTGAGCCTGAGTCTATGTGTATCTCTCTTCAGTATGACATTTCAGTCAAAGTCTTGATAATATAAACAATGTTTTTAATGATGTCTTGTTACAAGAAGAGATTCTTATTGAACTTATGCAAATAACTATAATTGATTTCCCTTTTGACAGATTCTTTTGGTTTCTCTGAAGTCAGCCATTATTGCAGCTACTGTAGCAATGGGTTAATTAATCATAGCTGCAAGGACAGATACTTAAGTTCTGTACCCTGCCCTGGGGGCTTACTATAAGAAAGGGTCTTTAATCCCATGGCACCCTACAGTTGTAACACCCAAGTTACTGTACCTTTTTAGCTCTTTTGCTTCCCTATCCTTTAGATAGGATATCTAACAATTCCTTAGGCATATTAAGGGTATTTTCATACTAACACATTGGTCTGAAATGCTCAAGAAACCTGGCCAAGTCTCCCCACCTGGAGGTAGCTGGCCAGCTGGGGATTTCTTCTGCAGGCAATGGGCTTCACCTCATGGACAGTAGGATTTCCCCCAAGGACAGTGGACTTGCCCCTAACATGGCCCTTTTATTCATGCTTGTTTCATTTCAGTCTCCTGGCTGGCTCTCCAGTTGTCAGAAGGTGGAGGAGGAATAGTAATGTATCTTCCAAACTGAGATGGCACTTTGAGACTAAAAAACAAAGCAAGCCACTCCATACCATTTACACAGCATTTTATTCAGGATACTGACAAGAGGGATCCAACAGATGATGATCCAGGAGCTATATAGCCATTCTCTGCAAAGTCCAGACCTTCATCCATGGCTTTTATTAAGCAAGGGGCATTATGGTGAGGTCAAAGGGCAGTCATCTGAAGTGGTGCCATCCATGTGTTAGAGGGAAGCTCAGAACAAGTCTTCCTACATTCTGGTTAGGGCATTGACTAATCTCCAAGGGTCCTGGAACACATAGCCCTGAAGGAGGTCATTGCATGGACATGAACAAGATGGAGGACCAAAGCTGGAGTCAGTGTTGTCAGCACTCCTACAGGAGGGAAAAGAGAGATCAAATAAAGACCACAAGGAGTTATAAGATGTTTTCATAATGTAGCATTGAATCATAGAAAGGAAACTGAAGCCTTGGGACAGCATCTTTGTCATTTAGAACATAGCCCACGTAAAGCAATCTTTTGAGCCACATCAGAGTATCTTGTTATATTTTGATATGGTCTTCGATGAAAGTATCTTGGCTGAGTTATAGCAAGAGAACCTTGTATATTTAAAAGTTGGTTGAAGAAATATCATGAGGGCATATGAAGATTATGTCTGGCTGCCTGGGTGGCTCAGGGTAAGCATCTGCTTTCAGCTTGGGTCATGACCTCCAGGTCTTGGGATCGAGACCCACATTGGGCTCCCAGCTCAGCAAAGACTCTGCTTCTCGCTCTCTCTCTGCCTCTCCCACTGCTTGTGCTCTCTCTGTCTCTGTCTCTCTCTCAAATGAATAAATAAAAAATCTTAAAAAAATAAATCATATCTTAGCTAACAGTCACCATCACCACCACTACTACCACCATCTTGACAACTACCATTTCTTGTCTGTTTGCTCTGCGCCAGGAAATGTGCTAAATGATTATGGCATTTTCTCATTTAACCCTCATAACAATGCTATGAAATGGCTATTGATAGTGTTTTCCTTTTACAGATGAAGAGGCTAAAAACCTAGAAAACGCCACGTCTCTGAGCTCTTTTTCTGAAGTATATGGGAATGACTCTGACTTAGGAGAAGACCCTCTTGTGAAGAACGTGAGGCTGTTTTTACCAGATACTTTCAGAGTCTACACTTCCTGTGTATTTCTATCATCTTGAGAGAAGGGGAAGCCAAAGTAGTAGGAACACTTCTGGCCATAGCATTTTATGTCATCTGCCATTTTAAGGAAACATTTTTAAATTTGGCACTTATCTTCTATTCTCCAGCTAACTAAATAGGATAATTAGAAGTTCAATATCCACATTCCAAAGAATCCTGTAATTTAAAGAAAAGATTCATGGTATAATTTTGTTACTAGTTACTCCCTGGGCATTAAAGTGCACGTTTATATGGCATTAATTCATTCAAAATGATCAGGGAGAAAGGAACATAAATGTGAAGAGTTAGGAGCCACTATCAATTGGAGATCAGTCAGAAACGTACACATACCTTAAGGCACAGTGTGAGGCAAGAGGAAAACCAGATTGGATTTACAAAAATTCTATTCACAGACATATCTTCTTAAGCATACTTTGGCTGGTTTTGTGTAATGCTGTCGCTGGCCACCTCTCTTCATCTTGATATTTTTTTTTCCTGTGTCTGATTCCACAAACTGTTGTTGTCAGTAATAGGAAGGCAGCTTTCAATGACAGCACTGCAAGGATCCTCTCCTTGGCTAGGAAGTCTACCCCTAAGATAGTCACAGATCTGTTATATGCCTTTATAATTTCAAGTCAGCATTCAGTATTGACAACCTGTGTAGTAGAAAAGTAATGATGCACTACTTATATATAATCTATATGTGTGAAATTTCTGCATAGGGTTCTCTATAGACAAGTTCAGTATTGTATTTGCAACTTAATATTTCTTATATTTTATTGATTTATAACTAATTCAGAGGCTTTATATGACCTTATTTCTTTTTATTACAATCACCCCTCTTTAGGTCATTATAATATATGACCATGGAATGAGGAATGGAACTGGCCCTCACATTTTTGAACTCCCTTTGCTTATTAAGTATCACAAAGGAAGACAAGGACAAGAAAAGAAAGATAAAGGTGGAAATAATTTTTGACTTTTTTAAAAAATAGGTGAAATAACTCAACATTAAAATAGGTAGTCATTGGTTCACCAAATGTTATGTTCCAAAGACAGCCTGCCTATTTGACTTTCCCCCCGAGATAGCTCATAAACATCTCAGTATATATCCTAAATGGAACTCTGTATGTTCTTCTCTGAACCTACCCCCCATTTTGAATTTCCCCCATTTCCACAAGTGGGACCCCTATCTACTCAACTATTCATGCTGGAACTCTATGAGTTGTTCTTGATGTACCTCACACACATTCTACAAGCAAGTCCTGTTGAGACGTACATACCAGCAAATCCTACTGATTTCAGAATGTCTTGAATCCATCTGCTTTATCCATGGATGATGATTGTCACTTTCGTAGTACAAGACATTATTTTTTTCACCTGAACTATAGCATTAGCATACTAACTGTCCTCATGTCTTTGACTTGTGTCTCCTGGCATTATTATCCACCGAGAGATAGGAATGATTTAGGAAAAAAAATTTTATCAGACCATTTCTGTCCACTGGTTATAATTCATCAATAGCTTCCCTTTGTACTTGGAGCAAAATCCAAAATCTGTATAATGGGCTACAAAGTCTTTTTTTTAAATTGAAATTAGATTTGCCAACATATAGTATAACACCCAGTGCTCATCCCATCAAATGCCCCCCTCAGTGCCCATCACCCAGTCATCCCATCCCCCCACCCGCCTCCCCTTTCACTACCCCTTGTTCATTTCCCAGAGTTAGGAGTCTCTCATGTTTTGTTACCCTTTCTAATTTTTCCCACTCATTTTCCCTCCTTTCCCCTATAATCCCTTTCACTATTTCTTATATTCCCTGTATGAGTGAAACTATATAATGATTGTCCTTCCCCAATTGACTTACTTCACTCAGCATAATACCCTCCAGTTCCATCTACGTCTAAATAAATGGTGGGTATTCCTTGCTTTTTAATGGCTGAGTAATATTCCATCGTATATTTAGACCACATCTTCTTTATCTATTCATCTGTTGAAGGACATCGTGGCTCCTTCCACAGTTTGGCTATTGTGAACATTGCTGCCATAAACATTGGGGTGCAGGTGTCCTGGCGTTTCACTGCAAATACCCAGTAGTGCAATTGCTGGGTTGTAGGGTAGCTCTGTTTTTAACTCTTTGAGGAATCTCCACACAGTTTTCTGGAGTGGCTACAAAGTTTTGCATGATATGACTTCTATCTACATGTTCATCTACTTGGTTTCTATTCTTTAGCTAACACTGACCAGTTTGTTGAACACATTGTGTACTCTCTGACTCAGGGCTCTGCTGGATCTCTGCATGCCCAGTATTCACATGGCTCTCTGCTTTCCATCCTGTAGGTCTTGGCTCAGATGGTACCTCTTCATCAGGGCCTTGTCTAATAGGTTTCTCTTGTTATTCTCTTTCTCAGTTTCTTGCTTGTTTCATTTGTAACACATAATACAAATTTGTAATCTTTTAAAATTTGTCTGTTTGCTTATGTATTTCTCTCTTCCCATATGTAAATTCCTTGAGAACAGACAGTTTACTATTTTTTTTTTTAAAGATTTTTAGGTATTTTTCATGAGAGACAGAAAGAGAGGCAGAGACATAGGCAGAAGGAGAAGCAGGCTCCCCAGGGGAGCCTGATTCAAGACTTGATCCCAGGACTCTGGGATCACAACGTGAGCTGAAGGCAGATGCTGAACCACTGAGCCATCCAGGTGTCCCAAGACAGTTACTCTTTTTTTTAAAATAATAAATTTATTTTTTATTGGTGTTCAATTTGCCAACATACAGAATAACACCCAGTGCTCATCCCAAGTGCCCCCATCAGTGCCCGCCACCCAGTCACCCCCAGCCCCTGCCCTCCTCCCCTTCCACCACCCCTAGTTCGTTTCCCAGAGTTAGGAGTCTTCCATGTTCTCCAAGACAATTACTCTTAAACAAGTTCCTTGCTTAGTGCCTTGCACACAGTAGGTAATCAGTAAATACTTGTTAAGTGAATCATCTTAGAAATCAGTGCCTCACAGAAATGTTAGAAATAATAGTTGATTTTCTAGGCATCCACCCCATAAAAGCTTACTTATTTCAAGGATGTAATTTATCCATGACTCTCGGATTAGCAGCTTGAGTTATGGGTTCTGTGGATTCATAGAAGGGGCTCTGAAGTGGGATTCAGGAAAAGAAGGAATAATTTGCTCTCATTTTCTTACATACAGATCTAGCTATAGGCAAAATATGAAACTGAGAATGTTTGTTTTCAGCATCTTTATACTTCCTTTCCTGTAGCCTTTTAAACTTTATTTCAACTGTTGTAAGGGACAGAGATCCATTTAGGAAAGGCCAAGAAAAAGGAAATCAGATAATGGGTAGCCAGGGATAGGGACTAGAGCTCATACAAATAGGAACCGGGAAGCCACTGAGACATACAAGATATCCCCAAATGGCACGATTGATAAAGTAAGAGGAGAATAAGGGGAGATAGGGGCCAGGGGAAGAGATTCAGGAGAACAGAAGTGGTTAGTAGTGTATGGAGTTGCAGAATGGTCAGGTAAAGATGTAGACTGCAATTTGGCATTTATTTATTAGGAATCCCAGGAAGGGATAGTGAAAAATGTGAGGACATGGGTCTGTGTCTGAAAGGTAGAGCTTGAGGGGCAAGACGTGGCTGTATTGGACCAGAGAAATAGGGAGGGTTCTGCTATATTGTTCAAAGAAGTCTGGACTTTCCCCATAAGCAGTGGGGAGCTATTGAAGACAATTTGACATTATGAGTGGGGTATAGAGTAAGGTTGGCAGTGGGGGTTCTGGGATACACAGTAGCAGGCAGTCACCTCCAGATTTTACCTAGAGTGGACCCTGCACAAAGGAGTCTCATTTAAGTCAGCTTGAATACTTTGTTAGCAGCTGTTGGAAAAGGTTTATTGAAGGAGATTGAAACTCTTGGCTTAAATGAGGGTTCTGGATTATTTATGGATTTAATTTATCCCTGTGATCCATGTCCCCAGTTGACACAGGCTATCAAGAGTTAGCTGCATTCTTTTCTCCTTGAAAAAGTAGGAAGAATATTTAATCATAACTGAGTTGCACTAATACAGATTTTAATAAAACTGGGCTGAGCTAGGACTGGGAAGTTGCATAAGTGATTGGAGGTAAATGGTCCTCTGGGTGCACTCTGCACTGGCATAATTCTTAGGACTGAAATATAGTATTTAATCCAAAGAGCTCACAGGGTTTTCATAAATGCAGTTTAATTTAAAGTTCATGGAAGTACTAACAGTACATAAACAAAATTTTCTGGGAATTTTAAGCCTCTCTATGACTTGGATAAAGCTTAGAAGAAAATCTGTGATAAATTTGATAGCATACTCATTTAAATTAGTTTAACTTCCATGGAAGTCAAGGTAAAGACTATTGACTGGATCACTCCCCTACTTTTACTCAGCCTTTCTTTGAGGGTAAGAGGGCCTGAAAAATTATTGCCACTTAGAGCTTAGAGATCATCTTGTATAGCTTCTCCATTTTGCAACAAGGAAACTGAGGATCATAGAGGGGAAATGACTTGTCCAAGGTGCCTGTTTCATGGCAGAGCTAGGAAAAGAACTGAGTTTAGGGTACTTGCTATCAGGCAAAACCTACATTACTACTAATGCTAGCAATAAAAAAGCAGGACCAGTAAAATCCTACCAACCCTCCCTCCTGCTCTAGATGTCTCTAACATCTAGAGCAGTTTTCTTTCCAAAAAGCCATTCCTGCTATGTAAAAGTCTTCAGTGGCTCCCCACTGCCTATGGGGCAAAGTCCAGACTTCTATGAATAACAGCCAGAACTCTCCCTATTTCTCTGGTCTCTTGTAGCCACCTCTTGCCCCTCGAGCTCTACATTTCAGACAGCATCGATGTGCAGTCACAGACTCATGTACTCACACTTTTTCACTATCTCTTCCTGGGATTCCTACCGTCCCAGTGCTTAACAATGCCCACTTATCTTCCAGACTCAGCCTAAGCACCACTACCTCCCACACCTTCTAGGTGGTTGCATTTCTGTTAGAATATGTGCCACGTTGGTGGTCATTTACTTGTATGGATGACCATTCCCCTAGGGGATCCTTGAGTTCAGAGAGAATATCTTACCATGTTTACATCCCGAGTGCACAGTGCCTAGAATGTAAAGGTGCTCAGTAAACCCTTTTGGAATTGAACAACAGCAACCAAAAATTTAGATAGTCATGAGCCCCTAATAGAAAATTTAGGTAAGATTATCCATGAGCCCTTACCAGTTTGAAATTCCCCTACTTTGTCCACCTTTTCATCTGTTCACTATAACTTGATGGAGAATTTGTTTGACTTGCTATTCCCCAGGGATACTGTCTGCAGCATTTGCTCCCACTGTGCCTTGGTCAGTGGCATTGTCCCTGCTTGGCAAGCCCATCCTCCTTGTTTATTTAGAAATTACTGACTGCCTATATATCTGATATTGTACTGGGTTCTTCACCTACCTAAATAGGACTCCACTATTCAGGCTCCCCAAGTCTTACTCACACTTGTGTTTTTTTCTGACCAATGGTTTCAGCCTTTTTTTACTATATTAGCACTTCCTACAAGTACTGCATAATTCATCTATAATAATATATACTACCTTCAATGGTTTTTTCATTCTAGACATATTGCATACCTACCCAACTAAAAGTATAGCATTCTTTTTCTTTTAAATTTATTTATTCATGAGAAACACAGAAACAGAGAGGCAGAGACATAGGCAGAAGGAGAAGCAGTCTGCATGCAGGGAGCCTGATGTAGGACTCGATCCCGGGACTCCAGGATTATGCCCTGAGCCAAAGGCAGACACTTAACTGTTGAGCCACCCAGGTGTCCCAAAGTATAGGATTCTTCAGGGTAGGAACTGTATCTTCAGCACCTAACTTAGGAAGTACCTTAATAAATGTTGGCCAATGATTGAGAGGACTAGGGGAACTATTTTCTAGTGAAACTGTAAATTTTTTCAGTGTAGCTTTTATTATTTTATATTTTAAATATTTTGCTTAAATGTTTCCTTTACTGCATAGATTCTAGCAAGGTTTGGTCCAGTAGCAGTCAGTATTAAGTTTTTCACTGAGTACCCAGAACTGTCTAGGAGCTATTTTTTTTTATTGAAATATAATTGACAAACAACATTATATTAGTTTCAGGTGTATAGTATAATGATTTGATATTTATATATATTGTGAAAATAATCACTACAATAAGTCTAGTTAACATATAGCACCATACATAGTTACAAATTTTTTCTTGTGATAAAAACTTTCAAGATCTACTCTCTTAGCAACTTTCCAATATGCAATAGAGATATTAACGATAGTCATTATGCTGTACATTACATCTCCATGAATTATTTATTTTATAGTTGGAAGTTTGTACTTTTTAACCACCTTCACCTGTTCTCTCCACTGACTCTGGCAACTGTTAATCTGTTCTGTGTATCTCTGAGCTCCGGGTTTTTGTTTTGTTTTATTTCCTTTTGTTTAGATTCCACATATAGTAGTGAGATCATACAGTATTTGTCTTTCTGTGTTTGACTTATTTCACTTAGCATAATACCCTCAAGGTCCATCCATGTTGTTATAAATGACAGGGTTTCCTTCTTTTTTAATTTATTATTATTTTTTAATAATAAATTTATTTTTTATTGGTGTTCAATTTGCCAACATACAGAATAACATCCAGTGCTCATCTCGTCAAGTGCTCCCCTCAGTGCCCATCACCCAGTCACCCCCACCCCACGCCCACCTCCCCTTCCACCACCCCTAGTTTGTTTCCCAGAGTTAAGAGTCTTTATGTTCTGTCTCCTTTTCTGATATTTCCTACCCATTTCATCTCCCTTTCTCTATTCCCTTTCACTATTATTTATATTTCCCAAATGAATGAGAACATATAATGTTTGTCCTTCTCTAATTGACTTATTTCACTCAGCATAATACCCTCCAGTTCCATTTGTTGAAGCAAATGGTGGGTATTTGTCATTTCTAATGGCTGAGTAATATTCCATTGTATACATAAACCACATCTTCTTTATCCATTCATCTTTCTATGGACACCGAGGCTCCTTCCACAGTTTGGCTATTGTGGACATTGCTGCTATAAACATTGGGGTGCAGGTGTCCCGGCGTTTCATTGCATCTGTATCTTTGGGGTAAATCCCCAACAGTGCAATTGCTGGGTCGTATGGCAGGTCTATTTTTTAACTCTTTGAGGAACCTCCACACAGTTTTCCAGAGTGGCTGCACCAGTTCATATTCCCACCAACAGTAAGAGGGTTCCCTTTTCTCCGCATCCTCTCCAACATTTGTGGTTTCCTGCCTTGTTAATTTTCCCCATTCTCACTGGTGTGAGGTGGTATCTCATTGTGGTTGTGATTTGTATTTCCCTGATGGCAAGTGATGCAGAGCATTTTCTCATGTGCATGTTGGCCATGTCCATGTCTTCCTCTGTGAGATTTCTCTTCATGTCTTTTGCCCATTTCATGATTGGATTGTTTGTTTCTTTGGTGTTGAGTTTAATAAGTTCTTAAAAGCATGTTTTTTTTTTAAGATTTTATTCATTTATTTATGAGAGACATAGAGAGAGAGAAAGGCAGAGACACAGGCAGAGGGAGAAGCAGGCTCCATGCACCGGGAGCCCGACGTGGGATTCGATCCCGGGTCTCCAGGATCACGCCCTGGGCCAAAGGCAGGCGCCAAACCGCTGAGCCACCCAGGGATCCCCAATAAGTTCTTTATAGATCTTGGAAATTATCCCTTTATCTGATATGTCATTTGCAAATATCTTCTCCCATTATGTAGGTTGTCTTTTAGTTTTGTTGACTGTATCCTTTGCTGTGCAAAAGCTTCTTATCTTGGTGAAATCCCAATAGTTCATTTTTGCTTTTGTTTCTTTTGCCTTCGTGGATGTATCTTGCAAGAAGTTACTGTGGCTGAGTTCAAAAAGGGTGTTGCCTGTGTTCTCCTCTAGGATTTTGATGGAATCTTGTCTCACATTTAGATCTTTCATCCATTTTGAGTTTATCTTTGTGTATGGTGCAAGAGAGTGGTCTAGTTTCATTCTTCTGCATGTGGATGTCCAATTTTCCCAGCACCATTTATTGAAGAGACTGTCTTTCTTCCAGTGGAGAGTCTTTCCTCCTTTATCAAATATTAGTTGACCATAAAGTTGAGGGTCCACTTCTGGATTCTCTATTCTGTTCCATTGATCTATGTGTCTGTTTTTGTGCCAGTACCACACTGTCTTGATGACCACAGCTTTGTAGTACAACCTGAAATCTGGCATTGTGATGCCCCCAGTTATGGTTTTCTTTTGTAAAATTCCCCTGGCTATTCGGGGTCTTTTCTGATTCCACACAAATCTTAAAATAATTTGTTCTATCTCTCTGAAGAAAGTCCATGGTATTTTGATAGGGATTGCATTAAATGTGTAAATTGCCCTGGGTAACATTGACATTTTCACAATATTAATTCTGCCAATCCATGAGCATGGAATATTTTTCCATCTCTTTGTGTCTTCCTCAATTTCTTTCAGAAGTGTTCTATAGTTTTTAGGGTATAGATCCTTTACCTCTTTGGTTAGGTTTATTCCTAGGTATCTTATGCTTTTGGGTGCAATTGTAAATGGGATTGACTCCTTAATTTCTCTTTATTCAGTCTCATTGTTAGTGTATAGAAATGCCACTGGCTTCTGGGCATTTATTTTGTATCCTGCCACACTGCCAAAGTGCTGTATGAGTTCTAGCAATCTTGGGGTGGAGGCTTTTGGGTTTTCTATGTAGAGTATCATGTCATCGGCGGAGAGGGAGAGTTTGACTTCTTCTTTGCCATTTTAAATGCCTTTAATGTCTTTTTTGTTGTCTGATTGCTGAGGTTAGGACTTCCAGTACTATGTTGAATAGCAGTGGTGAGAGTGGACATCCCTGTCTTGTTCCTGATCTTAGGGGAAAGGCTCCCAGTGCTTCCCCATTGAGAATGATATTTGCTGTGGGCTTTTCGTAGATGGCTTTTAAGATGTTGAGGAATGTTCCCTCTATCCCTACACTCTGAAGAGTTTTGATCAGGAATGGATGCTGTCTTTTGTCAAATGCTTTCTCTGCATCTAATGAGAGGATCATATGGTTCTTGGTTTTTCTCTTGCTGATGTGATGAATCACATTGATTGTTTTACGAGCGTTGAACCAGCCTTGCGTCCCGGGAATAAATCTTACTTGGTCATGGTGAATAATTTTCTTAATATACTGTTGGATCCTATTGTCTAGTATCTTGTTGAGAAGTTTTGCATCCATGTTCATCAGAGATATTGGTCTATAATTCTCCTTTTTGGTGGGGTCTTTGTCTGGTTTTGGAATTAAGGTGATGCTGGCCTCATAGAACGAATTTGGAAGTACTCCATCTCTTTCTATCTTTCCAAACAGCTTTAGTAGAATAGGTATGGTTTCTTCTTTAAACGTTTGATAGAATTCCCCTGGGAAGCCATTTGGCCCTGGGCTTTTGTGTCTTGGGAGGTTTTTGATGACTGCTTCAATTTCCTCCCTGATTATTGGCCTGTTCAGGTTTTCTATTTCTTCTTGTTCCAGTTTTGGTAGTTTGTGGCTTTCCAGAAATACGTCCCTTTCTTCTAGATTGCCTAATTTATTGGTGTATAGCTGTTCATATGTTTTTAAAATCGTTTGTATTTCCTTGGTGTTGGTAGTGATCTCTCCTTTCTCATTCATGATTTTATTAATTTGAGTCTTCTCTCTCTTCTTTTTAATAAGGCTGGCTAATGGTTTATCTATCTTATTAATTCTTTCAAAGAACCAACTCCTGGTTTTGTTGATTTGTTCCACAGTTCTTCTGGTCTCGATTTCGTTGAGTTCTGCTCGAATCTTAATTAACTCTCTTCTTATGCTGGGTGTAGGATCTATTTGCTGTTTTTTTCTCTAGCTTCTTTACATGTAAGGTGAGCTTTTGTATTTGAGTTCTTTCCAGTTTTTGAATGGATGCTTGTATTGCGGTGTATTTCCCCCTCAGGACTGCTTTTGCTGCATCCCAAAGATTTTGAACGGTTGTATCTTCATTCTCATTAGTTTCCATGAATCTTTTTAATTCCTCCTTAATTTCCTGGTTGACCCTTTCATCTTTTAGCAGGATGGTCCTTAACCTCCACGTGTTTGAGGTCCTTCCAAACTTCTTGTTGTGATTTAGTTCTAATTTCAAGGCATTATGGTCTGAGAATATGCAGGGGACGATCCCAATCTTTTGGTATCGGTTCAGACCCGATTTGTGACCAGTATGTGGTCTATTCTGGAGAAAGTTCCATGTGCACTTGAGAAGAATATGTATTCAGTTGAGTTTGGTTGTAAAGATCTGTAGATATCTGTGAAATCTATCTGGTCCAGTGTATCATTTAAAGCTCTCCTTTCTTTGGAGATGTTGTGTTTAGAATACCCATCGAGTGTAGAAAGCGCTAGATTGAAGTCACCAAGTATAAGTGTATTATTATCTAAGTATGTCTTAACTTTGGTTTTAATAACCAAATAATTTAATAATTTGATTGATATATTTGGCAGCTCCCACATCCGGGGCATATATATTGAGGATTGTTAAGTCCTCTTGCGGGATAGATCCTTTAAGAATGATATAGTGTCCCTCTTCATCTCTCACTAGTCTTTGGGGTAAATTTTAGTTTATCTGATATAAGGATGGCTACCCCTGCTTTCTTTTGAGGACCATTTGAATGGTAAATGGCTCTCCAACCTTTTATTTTCAGGCTGTAGGTGTCCTTCTGTCTAAAATGAGTCTCTTGTAGACAGCAAATGGATGGGTCCTGCTTTTTTATCCAGTCTGAAACCCTGCGCCTTTTGATGGGGTCATTAAGCCCATTCACGTTCAGAGTTACTATTGAAAGATAAGAGTTTAGTGTCATCATGATATCTATTCAGTCCTTGTTTTTGTGGATTGTCCCACTGGACTTCTTCTTAAAGGGTCATTTTAAGAGTCCCCCTTAAAATTTCTTGCAGAGCTGGTTTGGAGGTCACATATTCTTTCATTTCCTGCCTGTCTTGGAAGCTCTTTATCTCTCCTTCCATTCTGAATGAGAGCCTTGCTGGATAAAGTATTCTTGGTTGCATGTTTTTCTCATTTAGGACCCTGAATATATCCTGCCAGCCCTTTCTGGCCTGCCAGGTCTCTGTGGAGAGGTCTGCTGTTACCCTAATACTCCTTCCCATAAAAGTCAGGGATTTCTTGTCTCTTGCTGCTTTAAGGATCTTCTCTTTATCTTTGGAATTTGCAAGCTTCACTATTAAATGTCGAGGTGTTGAATGGTTTTTATTGATTTTAGGGGGGGATCTCTCTATTTCCTGGATCTGAATGCCTGTTTCCCTTCCCAGATTAGGAAAGTTTTCAGCTATGATTTGTTCATATACATATTCTGGCCCTCTGTCCCTTTTGGCGCCCTTGGGAACCCCAATTAAATGTAGGTTTTTCTTCCTCTGGCTGTCATTTATTTCCTTTAATCTATTCTCATGGTCTTTTAATTGTCTCTTTTTTCCTCCGTTTCCCTCTTTGCCATCAAGTTGTCTTCTATGTCACTCACTCGTTCTTTCACCTCGTTAACCCTCGTCTTTAGGACTTCTAGTTTGGATTGCATCTCATTCAATTGATTTTAAATTTCTGCCTGATTAGATCTAAATTCTGCAGTCATGAAGTCTCTTGAGTCCTTTATGGTTTTTTTCTAGAGCCACCAGTAGCTTTATAATATAACCAGTAGCTTTCTGACATTGAATTGTAATCCTGATTTTGTAACTCTGTGGGAGAGAGGACTGTTTCTGATTCTTTCTGTTTAGGTGAGTTTTTCCTTCTAGTCATTTTGCTCAGTGCAGAGTGGCCAAAAACAAGTTGTATTGGGAAAAGGGGAAAAAGAGAGGACAGAAAGAAGGAAGGAAAAGAGAAAAAGAAAAAGGAAGAAAAAAAGAAAAAAAAAGAGAAGAAAAGGAGAAAGAAAAAAAGGGGTGGGGGAGCAAACAGAAATAAAAAAGCAACAAACAAACAAACAAACAAAAACAAACAAACAAACAAACAAAAAACCACGGCGGAGTATCCTCTGATTCTGTATACTGTAAGTCCCTTGACTTCCCCTGGAACTTGTCCGTCTCCCTGGTCTTCTGGGGGAGGGGCCTGCTGTGCTGATTTTCAGGTGTTAGCACTTGGGGGAGCTGCTCTCCCCTGCCTGGTGCAGGGCTCAGTGGGGGTTGTTCACCCCGTGAGGCCCCAGGAGGAACAGCCCCAGTGGCGGGGCCAGCTCTGCAGCCCTGGAGTCAGCTCCCGCAGTAGCTCCGGGGCTCTCCGTCTGCAGGGCCTGGAGGCTCCGGGGCGGGGCCGCTGATCTGCTCAGCTCGGGGCAGGAGCGTCCTCGCTGTCCTGGGCCCTCCCGGCCTCTGCCTGTCCCGGGGGAGGCCGGATCCTGGGCTGTGTCCCAGCACCCTGTGCTCCGG